>NC_058132.1:360007104-360133002 GCF_016433145.1 Gracilinanus agilis
CTATTTATTCTCCAGTTTTGCAGTCGCTGCTATCTTCTGAGGGAAATGAGGAGGTATCTTCTTCACTTTTCACCAGCTTTTGTCTTTCTCCCTGCAGAACACAGCCTTCTAACAAGATGAAACCTGCCTTCTTTCTCCTGCTCATCCTCATCCCCCTTCTAGCACTGATGTCCCCTAGTCATGCTGACTGCACCTTGGACTCCATTGTGGAGAAAAAAATAAAGGAATCTCTTGCCTCATCAGGTAATAGACTTTGCAGGAATCAGAGTATGGAAGCCCATACTCTTGGTCCTAGATCCCAATCCCATCTCCAAACCAAATCTTACTCCTTCAGTTCAAAACGATCTTCCTGTTGGTCCTAGGTCACAATTTAAAACCCTGAGTGTCCCTGGGGCCAAGATCCAGTGTCCAGGTTTGGGGAAACAAGAGAATGAATGAGATTTGTAGAGTGAGGCTAAGCAAGGAATATTCTAACCTCTCTTTACCTGCCTTTCAGAGCTTGGATGTCAGGCACGCTTTTCTTGTACAAGTGTGGTCACCCGAGGCACACTGGCCACTTGCCCAGCAGGTAGGTGACTAGAGGAAAGATACGCATTTTTCATCCTCACTTCCTGAGATATTGTGTTCATCCAGATTTTGCCCTGGCTTTCCTCTGCTCCAATTCTTCTAATGCACTAGGATTTTGGATTCATTTATTTCTTCTCACCAAATATCTTTGCTGGCTATTTCCATTTTGTCTTGGAAGTTGATGCTGGGGATGTTTGCTTTACATCTGCCCTCTCACTCTCCTGATTGTCCTCTCTTATATCTCTTTATAACTCTTCTCTTTTCTCAAACCCTCTCTCCAAGCTTCTTCACCTTCTCTGGCCCCTTTTTCCCCATCTGTCTCCCCACTCCATTCCTTCACCCACTAGTGCATTTTGGCTATCAATGAGGGAGAATGGTGACAGGGACCTATGCCAGGTGGAGAGAGAGCTCTCCCTTGTCTTAGCATCTAAGAGTTCAGAGTGTTTCTGTCTCCTTTTAGGGTTTATAGTCACTGGCTGTGCCTGTGGTTATGGCTGTGGCTCCTGGGATGTTCGAGGGGACAACGTATGTCATTGTCAGTGCTCAGGCATGGACTGGACCAGTGCTCGTTGCTGCCAACTTTCCAAATGAGAAGAAAGTGGGAACATCACCACACTTGACCTTGATTTGCTGACCTGGAATAAAATCATGATCCCAAAATTCAACCTTGATATTGTCTTCATTACTGACGACACAACCCCAAACTCTCCTTAGATCAAAGCATTTCTGCTTCCCCACTTTAGAATTATAGTCTCTGTTCCTCAGTCTGTCTCTCTCGTGTTAGTCATCTCTTCTCCCTTTTGGATGATCACTATTTATTTCCCTGAGTGATCCAACCTGGGGCAGGATCTTTGCTTGGTAAAGGGAATAAAAAAATTCATGCTGTGATACAGGAATCCAAAGTCTCTCATTATGGCTAGAGGCATATTTGTAATTGGAGGAATTTACAAAACTCCTGAGGATAACACAGAGCAGAAGTCAATCCAAGTTTTCTTCTGGTTACTTCTGGGGCTACCATATGAATAACCCACTTGTAGTTTCACTCCATCCCCTTAACTTAGAGTATTATCATAGGATTGATCTTATAGTCCTATACTGTACCTAAGGCAATTCAAAATATTTTTGGTAAAGGTCCACTTTACTATAATTTGAAGAATTTGGTTATATAAACTATAAAGAAAAAGGGAGCCTAGTTCTTGAAAACTCTGTCCTACCTGTAGACTTCTCCTTTATTTGCTCTCTAAAAAAGGCCATCTTTAAGAAGAAAAGATCTCCAAACTGAACTGGAGATTTAAGAGGGAATGGTGAAATATAGTTCTGTCTCTTAAGGAAATAGAGAGACTGTCCAATTTGCAGTCACCTAGATTGATACTAGGGACAAAAGTTAGCTCAGGAAGCTGTGCCACTTTTGGTGAACTAGATTAAGATTGTTTTTGGTAGGATTTCAATGTTTAGTTCTTTAATTTATTTCTTCTGAATCTCAAATTGTTTTATTTTACTTTCTCCCTCTTGACTTTCAAACTGATTTTTTAAAATTCTTGTTTTTGTCTCAGGTGAATTAAAGGAAAATATATGGGGCAATAGGCTAAGAATTTAGGGGGAACTAGTGAGGGGAAAGTTGGAGGTACAGCCATTGGGATGGCCAAATGGAATGGACCAGGTAAAGAAAGAGAAGACAAAAATTAGAAAAAGTTATTATTCCAATAACTCTGGTCTATGGCAGATGGAGAATGAGAAAAGGAAAAACTTCCAGTGGGACTGAGACTAGAAGATGGCTATAAAGACTTGAAATTATCCTGCCTGTGGCAATTTCTTTATACAAGGTACATACATTTATGAAAAGCTGTGAAATTCTATACTATAAGTTAGGTAAAATAGAGACACTCAGCTAAATGAAGGGAGTCAGCTTGGCTCAGCTGAATACTTTCAATTCTAGCCCATTACAGTCTCAAGCTCACTTCTTTATCTCCCCTAGGGCTGATCCTTGGGAATATATTTTTCTCCGTGGAAATATAGTCCAGCTACAAACCCAAAGTTCCAAGTCAAAGCTGCTTCTTGGAAGCCTCTCAAACCCTAAGCAAGTTATATGCATTTCCCTAAATTCCATGACTGGATTTCTCTGAACTTCTTTGACTGAACCACCCTAAAATCTAGCTTCCAAAAGAGCTACTTTTTTAAAAAAATTCTGCCCCAAAACTTGGATTCTTTGGGAGATGCTAACTCTCAAGAAAACAATTCATTGCTCTGTAATCTATGAGTCATTTGTCCAACATTCATACTTCTTTCAATCAGTCAAGAAACATATATTAAGCACCCACTATCTGCTATATAAATGAGGAAAGAAAGTCGAAAAATGAAGCAGTTTCTATCTTCAAGAAGCTAACATTCTTTTTGGGGTGGGGGGGGGGAGAAAATATCTATACAGAGAAGACCATAGGCATAGACATAAAGTGCTTTGCACACTTTAACGTGCTACAGTCTGTGTCTGGCCAGAATAGTCAATTAGCTTTTGAGCCCCCTGACCCATATCCACCCAGTCTTGTGTAAGTCTTTTTCTTGCTTTGTCATACTCTGTAGTTCAAAAGGAGGTAACCAGGATCCAAACATTTCCTATGAAGGAAATATTTCATTCAAACACATAGCCTTGCCAGAATGATACTGCAGAGAGTTCTTATTATGATGTTGCTATCCTAATGGTGATTGTAAAATTACATGGTTTTTAAGATGATACAACCCTGGAGACATGTTCTAAATTAACCTGAACAAAATGAGGTTTGGAAATAAAAGATTACCAACAGCTATACTTTTGCCCTTTGGAAAATATTGATTGACTGCCATCAGTGTTAATGTAACAGGAGAAGACTGCAATTTGGCTCTATTCTGAGTAAAGGTCTCCCTTTTCCAAATCACACTTAGTTTCTACATCTTCCAAGGAAACAAACTGGAAATCAGTTAGTCAAGCCACAATCATAGTTTCTCTCAAAAATCCTAAAGCCAGCCTCCAAGAAAATGCCATTGGTAACCTCCCCATCAGTTCCTGGGGATCCATCCCAAGCTTATTCACTTTCATGGTGAATCCCCCTTGTTTTTTAACATTTCCAGGCTCTCGAAATTTATTTTGTATCACTTGGGTACATATTGTATTCTCCCAGGAGAACATGAACTCTTGAGGAAAGGGATTTCTTTGTTTTTGTCTTTTTTATCTCCATTGCTTACAAAGTGATGAGCACCTTGTGGTTGTTTAATTCAACAAAGTTTGTTGAACTAAATTGAAAATTGTTTTGCCAGCCAATACAATTTTGTAAAAATATCATCTTCAAAAAGAGAATCACTTAACTCTAGTCCAACTATCAATAGTATGGAATTAGGTCTTAATCAATTATACATGTAAAACCCAGTGGAATTGTGCATCAGCTAAGTGGGATTAGGGGGTATTAGGGGAGAGGGAAAGAACATGAAACATTAACTAGGGGAAAATATTCAAAATAAAATTTTTTTAAAAAGAGAATCACTGTTCTTTGCATAGATACTAAAGGAAAGAGACACTTGGAAGATTGTCTTAGATGTCTAGGCAGAAGAGATCATAAGAAAACAGCTAACATTTACAAAGCACTTTTGTTAATGTTCAGTCGTGTTGGACTCTTTGTGGTTCCATTTGTATTTTTCTTGGCAAAGATATTGATGGTTTGCCATTTTCTTTTTTGGTTCATTTTACAGATGAGAAAACTAATGCAAACCGGGTTAAGTGACTTGTTCAGAGTCACACAGTTAGTATCTGAGGCTGGATTTGAACTCAAGAAAATAAGTTTTCCTGATTCTAAGTCCAGTGCTCTCCCCATTGTGGCACCTAGCTGCCTCCATACTAAATGCTTTATAATTATCTTATTTGATATTAACCACCTTGGGAGATAGGTGCTATTGTCTTCTTTTGACAATCGAAGATACTGAGACAAATAGCACTTAAATGATTTGCCCAGAAGGTGAGGTTTTCTATTGAGGATGGAGACAAATCAGAGGACAGTGAAGCAACCTAGAGTTGGGTTTTAGCAAGACATGACTGGAGATAAGACAAGGGAGCAGGAGAATAGCATAGAGTTAGACTAGGTAACTGTAGAGACAAGACTTCAAAGGGCACAAAGTACAATCAAAATACGAGTGATGGAAGTAGAGTGATTAAAATTGTGGTTAGGATGAGGAGTGTTGTAAACTGAGGCACAGACTAGTCTCTCGAAGGGGAGCTACACCTTAAAGCTCTGTGACAAGCACAGGCTTTGACCAAGATCTCTGTCCCACTTTCCCAGAACAGAAAGAAAAACAAGAGATATCAAGTGCCTGAAAAACAGTATTAAGCAAGGACATATGTATGCATAGGAGCAAATGGATCTAAAATAAAAAAACTCAAAGTAGAGTTGACCAGCAGGTACTTTTATAATTCTTAGTGAAGGGAGAGAAAGAGGCTAGAAAGAGCTGATCCAGGGAGGGTTTGGGGTAGTATGGGCAGAGAGTTCCCAGGGACAGGGCATATTTTGGGGATGTGGTAACACATTCTTTAATATGAAAACAAGCATAAACTAATCAATTCCCATACTTGGGAATACACTATGGTATAGAACAGCAATGTCGGCAGGTGATTCATCGACCAAGATTAAATGTAACCATGAATAATACTGAAATAGTTCAGTCTGAGATAGTGAGTCTGGGACCAAGGATAGAAGTTGTGTGACCAGAGATAACAGGTTTGAAACTAGGCACGTCGATGCAAAGCCAAAGAACTTTTGGCTAGATCCTCCCAGAGAGACTGTGAGAACTAGTAGAGAATGAGCCTGAAGAGATTGAAACACAATTCAGTCTACTATGCCAGGGCTGAGGGATCTGACTCCTATGGCCACTTTAGCCAGATTGTAATTTTCAAGGAAAGCTTGTTTTTTCAGGTTACTTTAGTTCATGAAGGCAATCCTTTTCTCCAAATCACTGTGAGTCCCAGGTAGAGAGTCTATCTTCATCACACATCAAAGGGCAACTCTAGAAAATCAATAGAGTTATTGAGATAATTTACACATTGTTTACCAGATAGAAGGGAAACAAGAGAGATGAAAAAAAAGTTTTTGATCAATAGAAAAATTTCAGTTTGGGGTGTTATAAACAAAAATGGGTCCTAGGGAGATGAAGATGTACAATAATGTTGATGTACCCCTTTCTCTCTAACAGTTGCCCAAGAAAGACCCTGGAGAGGTTAGATAAATAGGTAACCTTTCCAGGTCCAAGCTGGGATTGGATAGATTATTATTGGGCTGTTGATTTGCCTTGGATGATGTTTAGTATCTGACTGCGTTTGACTCCCTCCCTAAGGGTCTTGATATAAGGGCCACTCAGGAAGGTACTTGTTGAGCTCTCTTTATCTAATCAGGGAAAGGGTAAACAGGACAAGGATTGGGGATTGGAGACCCTATCAATCTATTATCTATAAACTAGTTGACAATCAGGACTGGAGGCTATTAATCAGATGGAAGCTGGAGATTTACTCTCTCCACTACCTCTGACCCAGCCTGGCCACAGCCAAGCCAGAGAATAGGGAAAACTATTGATGCAGCTGTGTTGGTGATCTTATTCTCTCAGCTTTCTCACTACCACTGTTTGGTGATGCACTAGCTCTCACAGTCTTTCAGGAAATATTCAGATCTATTCCTACCCTCTTCTTGATAGACCTCTCTGCCTCCCTTCACCACCCACTCAGAGATTGCCTCTTCCAAAGACCTCCAGAGCCCAGAGAGAGACCTCCTCCAAGTGGCTGTCAGGGGTATTTATACAATGGATCCAACCAATGTTTGCCCCTGGCTCACGGAACCTGGGAACATTCCATATCTTCCAACTGCCTTCCCTGTCATTCAAGGTGGCATCCATCACTTCCCAGATTATGAATATAACAGGGGTCATGGAAATGGAGCTCTTATAGGAGATATTTGCGGCCAACAAAGAGTGATAGTATTTATTATTGAAATTGAGGAAGTTGATGAACTAAAAGGCTAGTGTTTGAGGGGATATCACTACGTATATTAAGTTCCTACGTATGAGGGCTGGGGTTGGAATGGAGGAAGCTGTAATCCAGGTGCCAAACCCCTTGAGAAAGAAGGAATTAGTCAGGACCTGTTAGATAAAAACAATCAATATCCAGATAAGGTAATATAAGTAGGACAAAACCTCAGAAAAGGAGATGCTCTGTAAGGAAGGTCTAGAAGAAGCAAGGAAAAGGAAGGAGAATGCTTATTTTCCCTAGGCATTATGAAGCATGAGAAAAAATAAAACCAATATTGTAAAGAGTTTCCCAGATTGCAATGTCTTCTAGAGGGAAAGGGAGAATAGAAAGTCAGGTTCTAATGAGTAAGAAGATGGAAGTTTGTGAGATAAAGCAGCCTTTGTTAACATAAGAACAGAAGCTCTGGAAGTAATAACTTCAGGATAGAGGAGAGAAGGGCAGAGGGGAATGGGGAAGAGAGATAAGGGTACAAGAGGAGAGAGAGGAGGGCAGAGGGGAATGGGGAAGAGAGATAAGGGTACACAGGATTCTAAGGGATGGAGGTTTTCACATGACTGAAAACCAACTAAGAGTGACAGAAATTAGAAGAGGAAGTAGCGGTTTGCTAGACATAAGAAGGGAAAGGTAAGTATTTTTTGACTGAAGCTCAGTTGATGTCGGTTCTTACTCAAACATCAGGGTAGAAGGGAGAGAAGGCAGAACATCCTCTTTTATAAATTCAGGGTATTCTGAAAGTCTTAGTGACTAAAACAAATGGCAGGGGATGCAGTCCAATTTCCTGTGGTATGGACCATGTACTCATACTCGGTCCCCAGTTAAAGGCATTAAAGACCCTTTTCAGATGAGGTCCTAGTGGCCAGAGGTCTAAGAGTTGATGTTCCAGCTTCAGAAAAGTTATCTGAAGTTTACATCCTGGGTAAGTTACTAATGACAACAAAGCTGGTGTTTAGACATCTGATGGTTATGGAAAGCTAATGGGTTGTTTCTCATATGATCTGATCAACCAAGGCTGAATAGGCAGTGCAAGGTCTAGTTCAGCAGAGACGAAGGGCTGGAACATGGTTACAGCGATTTGGGACAGAGATGTAGTGAACTAGCAAGGTGGAAGAGGCCTCCAAACAGTGGTACAGTGACCTAGGGCATCCATCCTCACCAGTTCTGGGATGAATGTGGAGCATGGATCTGACTCCCAGTGTTAGGCTCAAACTTAGGGATATTTCCTTGGAGTTTAACCCTACCCCCTCATTTTTCAGATGAGGAAACTATAAGGCCCAGAATGCTAAGAGATTCTTCTCAAGTTCCACAGGTACTTGTTGACCAAGCCAGGGTTTGAGTCCAGGCCCTCTGTCTCCCAATTCAAAACTCTTCTGATTCAGAAACCAATGTTCTCTCTCTTCCACCACCTGTTTCCATCCCATCTGCATGTCTGTTCTCAAGCAGCAAAATGGGGGAAAAATGGGGAAAGGAGCACTCACAGGACTGGTGATTCCCTCACAGGTATTTTGTTTTGTTTTGATTTCAAACTCTTAACTTCTGTTTTAGTACCAATTCTAAGGCAGAAGAGTGGTAAAGTATAGGCAGTTGGAGTTAAGTGTCTAAAGCCACCAGGTCCTCCTGATTCTAGGCTGTATTAGTGGCTGAGATAGAGTGGGATTAGGAGGGAAAGAGATGGGTCAATGTGGTAATTCTCTTCTCTCACTAATAGAGCCACCACTACTAGGGTGGTTTTATGGTCTTCCACCCAGATGATGAGGGACCCAGGGAAGGTGTGCTAGCCCTCAAAGGTTAGAGGGAAGTGTATGGGGGTGAGTATTGATGGGGGGGGGGTGTAAATAGACTCCCCCCTTGTTAGCTTTCAATGGGCCAAATCAGCTAATCACTCATCCCCACCCCAGGGAAGACCTATGAGGAAACAAAGAGGTTCCCAAACTGGCAAAGCTATAGTGGGGATGTTGAAGGAAGGTGTTAGGGTTCATTTGTGACCCTAATGGGTTGGATCCCACCCTCAGAGCCAACCCTGTTGAGACAAACCTCCCCCAACTCCTAAGTACAAGTAGCTTTACTCCTCAAGATGGAGTCAGGTAATGGTCTTCCTCCTCTCAACCACAAGATCAGTCACCTCCCCCCTCAATGTAACTGCTCCAGACTCTAAGTATCAAACTATCAGGGGTTTATTAAAGGATAAAGTAAATTCAGGGAACAGGGGAAAAAAGGTATAGGGGAATAAAGGAAGGAGGGAAAGGATGAACTTCACTATCAGCCAAGTCTTCTCCCCAAGAGAGCTGCTCTGGACTTCTGTGGTTTGGATACAGTAGCTCACTCTCTCTTCCCCCTACAATCTCCTATCAAGTATTTCTAAACTAATATAAGAGGGAAGTAACAGCATAAATGGATTTAAGCAGGATCAGGGAAGGGATCCCCCTCATTCAAGCCAGCTACCCCAGGAGTTCGAGCTCTCCAGCCAAACTGGAGAATGGCTGTTCAATGTCTTCTTTGTTGGTAAATGAAGATAGTAGGAATTGATGTTAGTAGTTGTGATCTCCCAATAATCACTAATCAAAGTACAGAGGAGCCCAATTCACTCAGGATCCACCCCAAAATCAAAACCTCCCAACCCAAGAACCAACTCCCCAGGGTCCCATTCCAGTCAGGAGTGAAGTGACAGTTGAGAAGCCTCTTCCAAACACCTCTTGCTGCTGGCCCCTTCCAAATGGAATTCTGAACGGGCACATTCTGCTGGGCTGTTTCAGGGTCCCTTCCAACTCCAATTGCCTGCTCCCCTTTGCACATTTCAGTCCACAGTTACAGAAGGCTTCCACACAAGATGAGGTATGAAGTGACCCAGTTCAGTGTTGCTCAGAACCGGGGCTCACACAAACCTCCCCTTGGATCAATTATGGCACCATAGTGGGTCTGGCTTAAAGATGGATTCAGCCAGGCAAAGCTGTGGTAGTTCCTTCCCTTCTTGTCCCTCAATGATCCTTGAACACTATCTATCAAATGTATTTATTAAAAGTATCAGGGTGATGGATAAGGATGGTGGTCAATGGGAATCAGTTGCCCTAATGTTTAACCCCTCAGGTCCTTCATTCTGGGAAGACAATTCAGTCTCAAAAACCAAAGCTTCTCCTATCCTTCCCTCTATTTCTATGTCTTATCTATCAGCTATGACTATTATTCAGTTGTGTAGGGGCTCTCTGTAACTCTCTGGACTCCCAGATGGAGTCCAGAAAATCCTCAAAAGACAGGCTGGCATAGTCTTGGACATGAGAATATGTCCACTGACAAAGAACAGGTTATCAGATCTTTATTTCCAGGTGAGGAAATTCACAGGTTGGCCTTTGGTTTGCTCAGAGCTTGCTCCTGTTTTCCACTCCCCTCAAGCTCTTCCCACCAAAGACCTGGTTCTTAGGAATCCTTCCCAGAATCCTCTGCTCTCTCAACTGCTATTCTTGTCTCATGCTCCTCTCTTGCAACATTCCTTCCCCCCAAGATTCTTCTCTTTGCCTTTCATCCTTACAGTATCCCGGTTTTGTGTTGTGGGACTTTTACTAAAAGTCCCACCTAACTTATGAATGACTATTTCCTATTTCCATCTTGTGTTTCCTCCCCCAATACAATAAATCCTTAACTTTCCTTATATCTACTATAATCTATCTAGTCTATACTAAGACGGGTGTAGGAAAATTTTGGGTAGGGGATGAAGGTTTCCAGGTTTATACAAGGTCTTGTCTCATGCTCCTCCTCTTGCAACATTCCTTCCCCCCAAGATTGTTCCCTTTGCCCTTCATCTTTACAAGGCCCAATGCTCTGTCTACTGAGCCACCTAACTGCCCCATAGGTATTGTGAAGAAAGTGTACAATAATAATGGAAACACAACATAAATGTCAAATATTATTACTCTGTAAGATTAGATGATTTGATTTCCCTTTGAAAAAAACTTTCTGGTTGCAAATACAGTTATGCTAAGATTTTAAAAGAAAGACTCAGAGAGAATTAAAAGTTTAATGACACATTTGGTCTAAAGCATACAAGGAAAACTGCTGACTTAAGGTCCACAGGTAAGTAAATTTAAGACTATGACATGAGAAACATTCATCTCACAAACAAACTGAATTCTTGTTATTCTGGAGTTGGTATAAAGGACCAGGACTTAACACTATCTTCACTTTAATAGGAATAGAGCTCTTAGTTACAATTATAACAGTTTTCCATGTTAAGATTTGGGTGATGGGGCTTAGCCCAAGTATCCATTGTTATAAGAGTATAACAATATAGTACATATAGTTAAATTATCCAGAAGGGTCAAATGGGTGAAATTTGGAGATTTATTATAAGGGAGGAAAAAAGACTCAGTGAAGGCAGGTCTATAAGTGAACATATTATCAATTATTAAACAATTTTCTAATTTGTGGCTCAATTTTGTGAAGCCCTCCTTCCATGAACTATCCCCTCCTCTGCCTTATTTGATAGTACTTATTTGTGAAGTTATTTTCATGAAAGGCCCTGTTCTAGGGATTATAGTTGATACAGAATGGAAAAAAACATGCCAATTGTTGTCCTGACCAGATTTGTAACTAGAAATTCCAGCACCTAAGGTGGATTTAGTTGGGGAACAGAGGGCTTTAGAGCTGGACCCTGACTGTGGTTGAACAGAGATCGTTGGAGTTAAGGAAGTTAAGAAACTAGAAGGCATGGCCATCAGGAGAACAGGAGTTTTTTGGGTAGGGAAAGCAATAAGCCAGCTACTAAGAAAAAGGGAAAGCAACTTGGAGTGATAACAAACAGCAGCAGCAACAACAACAAACACCCAGGACTTGGACAGCATGAAGTGAATTTTAAAAGAAGAGGAGCTAAGTCCTGCATGGTGGCCAAGAGAGGGTCTGAAAATGGCAGTGGAGAGCAAGAAATATACCAATTCCTCTTGTCCCTGTGCAAGAGGGAGTATGGGAGAAGCCAAACTTGTAGTGGGTGCCAAGAAGGGTGAGGTCTTCAGAACAGAGAAGGAATGTGAGGAGATGAAACTAGAATGAAGAAATTTGTTAACAGTGGTTCCAAAGGGCAGAGGAGAAGAGGGACTGGGCAGAGTTAGAGTTAAAGTGGATAGGGAATATTGGAGGGGGAAAGGATCTCTAAAGTGGGGAGAAGGAAAGTGGACCCAGTAGAGATAGCCCTACTTTGAGTAGTCATGGAAAAAAAGGGAGGACACCTAGCCTCTTCTGTTCTAGAAGTCCCCCGTCAAATCCCCCCAGTGCCCATGAGAACAAGTCAGTAGAGAACAACAAGGGGTGGAATTTAGTCTAACCTATTCCAGTACGAAGGAATGCATACCCCCAGGAAGGAAACAATGCCTCTTCTAAGGCTTTGCCAAAGAATTTATGGTCTAGAAGTAGGCAGAGAATATATTTTTATAAACAAAAATAATACAAAGTAGAAGTGCCACAGAAAATTAATTAAAAAAAAACAACAACCATGTAACCAGGGTTCAGATATGGGAGAAATCACAACTGACTGGTAAGAAGTTCAGAGAAGCCTTATAAAGGGGTTGGCATTAGAATTGGGCCTTAAAGAATGCAGAAAACTTTGACAGGAAAATAAGGTGCCTGGTGGTAAGGTATTTCAGGTAAGGGGAGTAATGGAAGCATAAGATAAGGGATGAGAAACATAAGAAATAATCATTGAACAGAGAGGAAATAGTCTGGTCTAGCCAGAAAAAGGTAGAAGGCTATGGCAGTAATCCAAGCAAGAGATGACAGAAACATGAACTGGGGAGGTGGAAACAGAGAGAGAGTGAAGGGTAAAGATATTGTGAATGAAGAAATGACAGGACTTGGTGACTGATTAGATGTAGAGAAAGAAAAAGGGAAAACAAAGACAGGGAGAATGGTGGACCTATCAACAGAAACCTCAAAATCAAGAAAATGATCTGATTCAGGGTAGAAAATGAGTTTTTGATGTGGAGTTTGAAGAGCTAATGGAACAAAGAGCTGATGATCAGCTAATGGTAGTAAATACAGAAATGGGGTTTAGGAGAAAGATGAAGGCTGAAGGAAGCCACAGATTTCAGTCATCTATGTAGAATTATTTTTTGTGAGAGTGGTTTATGATACTAAGGTGAGCACGTAGGTAGCAAGAGAATGGGGTAAAGAGAAAAATCTGAAGAAACACCTATATCGTGGGGAGTTAACGGGGGCAGAGGAGAAAAAGAGAAAGATCAATTTATTCTACCACCCTGTAATGTAATTTTAAAATATTTTGTATTATAATTATCTGTACTTATGTTTTATTCCTCCACTAAACTGTAAGAGCTATGAAAGGAGTAACAGTGTCTTATGTAAACTTTTGCTTTTAATTTCCCCTAGAATCTAGCAAAGTGTTTGTTCGGCACACAGCAGGGGCCAAAAAAAAAAATTGTTGAATGAATTACTGAATGGATAGAGAAAGGTAGGAGAACTAAAGTCACAGAAGCCAAAGGAGGAGGAAGAGACTGGTGAATAGTGACAAATGCTGCAGAAAATTCAGACTACTGAAAATGATTTGATAATAAGGAGAATATTGGTGGACTTCAAGAGGGCAAGTTGTTAAAAATTAAGGAATTAGAGGGTGATAAGGCAGTAGAAGTTATAAGTGCAGACTTCCTCCTTAATCTGATTTTTGGTTCCAACTAATTCAGAACTTAAGAGAATCTCCAACAGAAGGTGAAGCAAGGAGGAAAAGCAAAAACTCAAATAATTCAACTGTGCTTTTTTTTTTTGCTATTAGCATTAGATTGAAATTAATGGAGAGGAGAATTTTTTAGATAATGTGTGAATTTCTTTCATTCACAACTTCTGAATGTGCCTATTTCTTCACCTCTCATCTTCAATCTCCTGCCTAAGTTTATTGTCTTCATTTAAGAAAATAGTTATAACTGGAAGGAAGATGACGGTAAACTAAAGAAAAGAGGACTTAGTTTGAAAAGCTGGCACACTACAAATTGTTGCATTTAGAGTGGAAAGTATGCCTACTAAAGAAAGGGAAAGTATAGAGACAGCAATTTTAAAAACCAGATTTGCCTAGATATTATGAATGCAGACTGAAAACTGAAGATTTATGAAATCTTCTCTTTGGTTAGCTAGTTCCTCTGCATTGGAACTGCTGTATGCATTACTTTACACCTCCTCATGACATCAGACAATAAGGCAAAGCAGAACTCTGGAGTCTAGAAACTGATCTCCCTTGACACCATCCATTCCCTTGCATCAGATTTTGGGTATGTGTCGGCTGGGAAGAACCGGGAAATCTTCTGGCAGTACAACATAGAGTCTGCATGTAGGACATGTCCCTTGTTGTTTCAGCCACAGTTTAATGCACTACAAATGAAAAAGAAGACAAGCCCATCAGTGATATTCAAATAACTTCTAAACCAAAGGAAGATGTTACCCTTTATCTGTGTTTCCCAAGTCTTACTTGACAAATTACTGAGATGGTTGTTCTTTCATATCCCCTTTTCTACTGCCATTAACCTCATCCCACACTGCATCCATGCCCCTCTCTTATCCTAGGGGGAAGGGAATGTAGTTGGCATCAGTGCTTTCCCTGCTCAAGAAAATGTCAACATGCTTCTCTTTTTTCCTATCTTTAATTCCCAAGGAGATCTTAAGGCCACAAGCATGTTATATCTCTCAAATCCAGTTTTCACTACCTTTTACTACCCTATCTGGGACAGCTAAGTAGTATAGTTGACAGAGCTCCAGGCCAGGAATCAGGAAGATGAGTTCAAATCCAGCCAGACACTTAACTGTGTGACCTGGGCAAGTCACCTAATTTCTGTTTGCCTCAGTTTCCTCATCTGGAAAATGGGGATAAAAATAATGGCATTTACTTTTCAGAAATGTTCTAAGGATAAAAATGAAATAATGTTTGCTAAATGATTGGCACAGTAGCTGGTACACAGAAGGCTTTATATAAATAATACTGTCAACCATCATCATCATCCATCCGTATCTATCACTTTGAAAACTCTTACATATATACCATCAATACATGGGTATAGATAACTATCTGATACATATCTTCTTTATCCTTTGTTCAAAAGATACTTTGTAAACTTACTCAATACCTATCAACAAAAAGGGCTAATGTTTTAATTAAAAATCCCCCGATAAAAAAAAAAATCCCCTGATGATGGATGTATTTCCAAGAATGGCTGTTCACTGGCGACAGTGATAGAACAGGCAAATGGTGAAAAACGTTCCTTTAAGACTTCTTGGACATGAACTGGCTATTAGTCAAGTCAGTTTACTGGATTTACTGGCTATCTATTTTATATTTGTCAACAAGAGACAGAGAAAGAAGTAATGAGTGCATATGTCAGAGAGAAAGGAGGAGGGAAATGGAAGGACAAAGTAGAAAATATAGGACAATTCATTCCACCCCTAAAAGGTAAACTGAATGATGACTTGTATTCTACTCACTGAGGCAACATCATCTATTATACTAAGTTTGTATGAAAACTTATTTCCTAAGTTTCTAGTCTCTTTTAAAAATTCAAGTGATCGTTCAGGATTAGGCATACTGTGTATGTCTCTTTATAGGAGTGCAGAAATGCAAAATGTAATTCTTGTCTAGGTGTCATATATCTTTGAAACAGTTTTTTTTTATGGATAGGGCTTGAATGAGTTGGCTATTGTTCACTTCCCTGAGAAAATTTCCTCATAGAGAATGATCTTTACCTATGTCATATTATATCTCTGAAACAGAAAGTCCAGATCACAAATTGTATAGCAATAGTGCTCATATAGCAACAGAGCCAAGAGTTAGATTAATCTATATAAATGCCAAAAATCCACAGAAGGCCTGCCTGCCTCATGTTTTTCTAACATCAAACACTCAGGTTCTGAACATCTTCAAAGGCAAATATAAGAAGCCTAGATAACATGCTCAGCTGCTCTTGTGTCTGTAATCATAGGAGGCCATCATTAAGCTGGGGATATGATCCTCTGGATAAAGAATGATATAGAATATTTATAGCACACAAGAAGTAGTAGTCACACATCCCAACTTGTGCCACTGAAATGTTGTTTCGCCACACTTGCGGGGGCCTGCCCACTCTGACTCTGACTCTTACTCCTAGAGTTGTCTTCATTGTAGTATTAGTTTTTCTGCAGAGTAAAGCATATGAGAATATGAAGAGAATGCTTGACAGCTGGTGCCTAAGAACAATGCAAGTAGGATGCAATCATTAGAAAGATTTGTGAGTAACACCACATGGCATAGTATATGCAGCCAATGGATATCAGAGCTATATTTAATGGATAAGGAGGAATAATCAAAAGCATTCTGAGAAGACGGAGTTTGGTATGATAGAAAGAATGTGAGAATCAGGAGACCCGGACCTGACTACCACCTCAGATACTTACAGGATGTGTGACATTAAGTAAGCTAGTTAGCCTCTCTGAAGCTCAGTTCCCTCATCTGTAACAAGGAAACAAGAGTAGCTCTTGCAGCACAGGAAGGTTAAATGAGATGATATAGGTTGAGTATTTTGCAAAGCTCTGTATAAATCTCTGCCACTGTTATTAATATCTTTCTCCATCTATAAGATGATTTAGGAAAACTAGTCAAGTCTCTAGCCAATTATATTTTAGGAGCCAAGCAAAATCCAGTTTCTTGTGTAATGGAGCATGGTAAATAGAATTTCCCATAAAGAACCCAAAGTGACTGGATTCGTCTTGTGCAGAACTTATTATAATTATATGAGGAAATGATATATTAGCTGATGGTGCTGAATGGAATAGTCCCCTAGTGTTCACAATCCTGCTGCAAGGATGGCATAAAAGGACAAGAAAATGACCTAAGAGTCATTGCTGTGCCCTGGATGAACATATGGTGTATCTATCCTTGAAGAGACTCATGATTCCACTAAGAATCATAACATCTCAGACTTGGAAAAGATCTCAAAATTTATCTAATCCAAACCCTTGTGAGAATCCTCTTTATTTCTTCCCTGACATAATTTTCCAGAATCTTCTTTAAGACCTCTAGTATTGGAGAACTAATGACCTACAGAAGCATTGCATTCCATTTTTTGACAATTCTAATTTTTAGGAAGCTTTTTGTTTTTTAATTAATATTTTGTTGCTGCATTTCCCCTCTTTCTTAAATCATTGTCACAATATTTTGCTTGTAACAAGCTAAATTTGTCTCGGACTTCTGTTTGAGTATTGGTTTAAGTCATCTTTGTGGAAGTAATAGTTGGAGCCAGAAGAATGGGTGAAATTACAGAGAGGAGAAGAGACAAGAGTCAAAGACAACCTTAAGAGATTGTGAAGAGCAAAATCTGAAGTAACGAGGAAACAAAAATTTGAGCTTCTAAACATATTGATTTATTAAGCAATGTGTGCAAACTGCCTAACAAATCGGGACCAGGCCTCTCAGCTTCACACTGGACCCTAAATACAAAAGGAGATAGATTTTTATGCACTAAGAGAAAATAATTAACAGGATAAAATCTAAGATACAAGATTAGGTAATATGATTTATAACTGGAAGAACAATTAGGGCCTTACCTAGTTGGGAGGGAGATGAAAGAGTTTTAAGAGTTGGGAGAGAAGAAAACAAGCAGATAGACTTTCCCAGGTGTGAAACAGGATATCACTCAATTCCCACAATTAGCAAGAAGGTGGAATTTAAGGAAAAACAAAATGTTGGTCTCAAATGGAGTCAATTTTACAAGATATGGAGTCAGTCTGGTTTACACAATTCCCACAGTTCTCTAAATTCTCACTTTTAATAAGGAAAAGCATAAACAACTAGTGAAAGAGATGGAGAAAGAGCTATCAGAGGGTCAGGGAAAACACAAGACAGCAGTGCCATGGAAACCAAAGGATGAGAGTATCGAGAAGAGGATGGCCAACAGTATCAAATGCTGCAGAAAGGCCAATGTAAACAAAGAGGACAAACCTCAAGAAGATACTAATACACATATACCTATATGTATTTCTGTCTGTGTATGTGTGTATATGTGTGCATTTGGTTTTTCTTTTCTTTTATGAAGATTTCTTTGTGGTATACTGCAAACTAGAGAGCTGATGGCAGTCTACCAGATACTAAAATAGCAAACTGGAGAATTAAAACAACTTACCTGAGAATGAAATTTATGAGCACAAGCCAGCACAGATAGGTTTTCTGGGGTGAGATTATCATGGCAGATCACACAAGGCTCCTCTTCATCACCCTACATGAAATACATGCCAGAATATCTTATCTTTATTATGCTACACCATCTTGGCCAATGTATTCAGAAACAATGGCTCTAGATACTAATTCCTTCTGTTTTTTTTCTGAGGAGCCTTCTCCATTATTCAATCCCTATTTCCCATATATCTTCAACTTTTCTGCTGATCCTTCCTTCCCATTTGCCTACAAATATACTTAGATTTCCTTTGTATTTCCTTGCTTGCTTCTCTCTTAGTTTTGTTCTCTTCTCCTCTGAAAACGAACTTTTAGAATATTCTACATTCCTTATCTCAACTCACTCTCTAGCTGCTCTCTCCCCAGCCTCTTATGATCTAGTTTCCCATCTCTAACTCTACTGAAATTGCTCTCTAAGATCAAAAATGTTAACATGAAAATAACATTCTTGTTAACATTTTCATGTTAACAAAATTACTGGCCGTTTTTCAGGACTCATTCTCTTTGATCTCTTGTATCTAACACTACTGACCATTCTCTAAAAGTCACACTTTTATCTCTTAATTTCCATGACATTGTACTAACAAGTTTCTCCTCCACCCTCTTTGACCAATATTAGTTTGTCTTCTTTATTAACTCTTCATTTTCTTATAATCTTGTCCACTGGTGAGCTCTAAGACATAATACTTGGACTACATCTTTTCTCTCCCTAATTTCTGTTTCCCAGATACCATGTCCATTATGAAGTCTTTAACAATTACTTCTGTAAGAACAACTTCCAAATTTTAATCACTATGCCTAAACTTTATTCTTACTGTATAAGCCAATCAATAAATCAAACAATAACTATTTATTAATAACAAACTGTGCCCGGAACAGTCCCATTTATAATTTTGTTTATTGTTTGCTGAATTTCTCTACCTGGATGCCTCTTCAGTATCTCAAATTCACATGTCAAACTTATTTCATCCTTTTTCCCATGTATTAACTTACCCATTTTTGTTAGTTGCCCCAACATCTTCATATCACTTATATGTGAAATAATCTTTGACTCTTTCATATTTCTCATCCTGAAATCCAATCAGGTGCTAAATCCTATCAATCTGCCTCTGAAATTTATCTTTCATCTATATACACTCAATCTATTCTCAAAGCTACCTCTCTGGTTCAAGCCTTCAACGCCTCTCACCTGGCAAGTATAACAGCCTCAAGACTACCCTCTCTCTCCACTGATGACTCTGTAATCTTCTTGCTCCGATTTCCTAGAGCATATTACTCCTCTATTTAAAAAAGCAAACTTACTAACTAAATCATATGTAAACTCTTGGTTCTAGCAGTCAAAGCCTAGCATAATTTCTTTTTCTTACTTTTCTAGTCTCATCTCACACTAGTCTATATTCTGACTTAGTGGGACTTATCATCATCCTTCTTTCCTTATCTTACCTTCTCCTATTTCCAAGCCTTTGCTCTTACTATTGTCCTTTCTTTCCCACCAGCCTCCATCTCCCTGGTTACCAAGCTTTAAGTGGACTCTTTTTCCTAGCCTCCCTTCCTTCAAAGTTCAAATCAGATACAACTGCCCCCATGAAGACTTTGCTTCTTCCCCTAGCTGAAAGTGGTTTTTCTCACCTGACATTTCTCATGACACTTTATCTGTATGCCTTCTTTAAGTTTATGCCATCTTGTCTTGTTTTACAATTATTTCTGTATATTTTTTAAACACTCTCTCATTGTTAAACTTTAAGCCCCTTGAAATTAGGAAAAGTCTTATTTAATCTTAGTATTCCCAGTGTCTATCACAGAGTAGGTACTTAAATCAAAATTTGTGGAATAAAACTGAGTTACCAAGTTTTTGGTCCCTTCCCATGCCACAGGGACTTGTGGGTTGAGTGGTCTCCAGGCAGGACGTTGAGGTTGATCAATGCTAGGTTTGGACTGAGGGTGGCTAGAAGGAATAGAATCAGCACTCTGTACTCCTTGTACTTGATTCTGAAAATAAAAATAGAATGTGTTTAAGATCCAAAAACATTTAGAACTTCTAAAGTATATTGACCCCATGGTATGCAGAAGGTTAAGAGAGAAGGGATTTTTATTTTGGCCCATAGATTCCTGATAAATTCAGCCACAATATAGGGTTCTTTTTGCATCTTCAGTAACAAGTTTCAAAAAATAGTAGAGAAAGCAGGAGAAACATGGAATTTGAATCTGCATGTTTTATATAAAATGGGTTTTTCTAGAAAACCAGTGATTTTATTTTCCTTTAAAATAATGTAAATTTAATTGAGGATGAGCTGGTTTGGTTTTTCACCAATGCCCAGTTGCCTAGACCACTGTATCAAGAATAATGCTAAACTAGTTAATTTTTTTTTAAAACTATTAATGAATAGTTCGAAACTTCTAGGAAAAATGATTGATTTCCTGAGTTTTTGAAATTGATGTGATTAAATCTATTTTTATTCTTGGATGTCACATAGGGTTATGGTAAAAAGTTTCTTACCTGAGATCTTTTAGGTTCAACCATTTGGGAAACTCTGCGAACTATTTCATCAAATGTCAGCCCAGTCAAGGATCTACCATTGGCATCCTTCAGTTTTCTTAAGAGGTCTGTGAGTTCCTTCCTGAAAGCAATCAAATAGAATGAGTTCCAAGAACTCTTATCATCCTATAAGCATGTGCCCTCTAATCTTGATATGAAAACATCTCACAGCCTTCATATTCAGTGTTCTTGTTCTCAGGGATTATCACAGAGTTATATGTTTAATCACTTGATACTCAGCCCTGAACTGTCTCAAGGCTCCCACAGCTGAGACAGTACTAATATGTCAAGAATTTCTTCTCCAACCAAAGGGATTTTAATGTTAAGTCACAGAAAAGATGGCAAAAGAGTGCTGTGTGTAAAATCAATTTGTCATTCACTTATTTTTTGTGATGAATTTATGCTTCTCAACTTGTTTCTTCCAAGGGGCTGACATTTTCCTCCTTAATCCTGCTGTTACTAGGTCCTCAACCTCCTTTGCAAGTACAAAGAGTTTTCATCAGAAATACTGAAACATTCAAAAAGAACTAGACAGCCTGATCAAATGAGATCACAGTTGTAAAGTATCTGGCATATGGTAAGCATCACATAAATATTAGTAAGTAGGAGTAGACAAAGTAGTAGACAAAGTAGTAGACAAAGTAGTAGTAGTAGTAGTAGTAAGTAGTAGATGCACCAAACTTTTAATGATCACGCTCTTTCCTATTTTTCAGTAACCTGTGACCCTAAGCCTATTCCAATATCTTTGGACTGGACAAAACAAAGTATTTTTCTCCATACAATGGGTTGCAATTTAAATTTCACAGAGGACTGTTACAGAATAGAACATGAGATCTGGGAGCCTTAAGACTTCAGTTCAAATCCTGGCTCTTTGAACTTCCAGGCTACAATGGCCTCAGAGTAGAAGCAAGGGTCTTCTATTCACCACCAAACAATATAAAGCACCTCAAAAGGAAAAAAAAATCCAAATCAGATGAACAAAGGGGCTCTACTGTAGGGCCCAGCCTTGAAGGTAGGCAGGGCTTGGGCATTTCCATGCTATAAGGGTGTAAAATTACTTCTACCAAAGCACAAGCTGATCACCCCTCCCCCACTCCACCTAAGGCACCAGGGTCAGAGCGAGTGTAGGACATTCGCTAGGTTCTTGGGGGACTGGCTAAGGACACCACAGACTTACCCCTGAGGGCAGCAAGACTTGGGGTCCCAGGTGGGTGAGGAATGCAGAGCTTGGGTACAGAAATAGGGCAGAGAGGGGCTGCCCATGGCAGATGATGAAGACAGAAAAATAGCCTCAGTGCAAAAACCACTCTGTAGCTCTATACACAAAGACCTGCCTACCCTCCTCAGACTTCTTGCTGGGAAGGAAAAGAAAAAACTAACACAGCAATGGCCATCAACACCCAAGAACAACAATCTACAACTACCAAAAAAAAAAAAAAGACTTTGACCCTGGATAACTTCTAAGGAGAAAAACAGCAGACTACAGAGGAGACAACAGTGGGCGACAAACAAGCAAACACATCCAAACTTTAAAAAAAAAAAAAAGAAAGAAAAAAAGAAATTGGTCACAAGCTCTCAAGGGAGTTTAAGAACCAAGTAAGAAAGATAGAAGAAACTTGGAAAGAAAAGTGAGAAATAGTTCAAAAAGAAAATAACAGTTGAAAAGACATTATCTCCCACTTGGAAAAAGAATCCCAGAAAAATCAAATGAAAGGATAAGCAAATTGGAGACCAGAATTAACATGCTGGAAACCATGAAAAGTAGCCTAGACCAAACCGAAAAGGAAAATCAAAAAAATCATAGCTGAAAACCAGTCTTTAAAGAGTAGAATTGGTTAAGTAGAAGCTAATGATCTCACAAGATAACAAGAATTAATAAAGCAAAGTCAAAAGAATGACAAAATAGAAGGAAACATGAAATATCTTATTGAGAAAATGAATGGCCTGGAAAACGGGTCCAGGAGAGAAATTTGAGAATCATAGGTCTACCTGGAAATAAACAGAAACCTTGACATCTTATTACAAGAAATTATCCAAGAAAACTGCCCTGATATTCTTGAACAAGAGTGCAAAATAGATACTGAAAGAGTCCATAGATCACCCTCTACATTAAATCCTCAAAAAAGACAACCCCAGGAATTGTAACTGCCAAATTCAAGAGCTTCCAAGCTAAGGAGAAAATATTACAAGAAGCCAGAAAGAGACAATTCAGATATCAAGGACCACCAATCAGGATTACACAGGATCTGGCAGCCTCCACACTAAAGGACCACAAGGCTTGGAATGTGATATTCAGAAAGGCAAGCAAATTGGTTCTACAACCAAGGATCACCTACCCATCAAAATTGACTATATACCTCCAGGGGAAAGTATGGGCATTTAACAAAATAGAAGATTTCCAAATATTTGTAAGAAAAGACCAGAACTAAACAGAAAATTTGATGTCCAAATACAAAACTCATGAGAAACATGAAAAGGCAAACAAGAAAGAGAGGGGGAAAAATTTTTTAAGGTATTTAGTAAGGTCAAATCATTTATATTCCTTTATGGAAAAATGATATTTGTAACTCTCAAAAACTGTATTCACTCTCATAGTAGTTAGAGGAATTTTTCATTGTGTAGGATTTAAATCAATGTCCAATACTCCAAGTATTATATTTTAAAAAGTTTATTAATAATCCTTTGAAGTAAAGGAATTAAAAGGTAATTATCTAACAAAATATAAGGCCATGTGAGTAGATTCTCCTACCACTCACCTCACATCACCTCCACCAAATACGATCACAGGAAGAGAGAGCAAGAGGTGGGGCTACACAATATTTATATCCTGCTTAAACCTGATTTAAGATGATATGTAAAAAAAGAAAGGGGGGGGGGAGGGGTGGTAAATAGAAGATTGCACCAAGAGAAACTTGAAGGAATAAGAAAAATAGGTTAAATTATACCACTTAAACAGGCGCATGGGAGGTGGAGGGAAGAATACTATTATAAGAAGGAGAGGAAGAGAGTGGTAATACTTAATAGGTAATACTTAAACCTTACTCTCAGTGGAAGCAACTCTGAGAGGGAAGAACATCTAGATCCACTGAGGTATCAAATTCTATCTTACCCTACAGAGAAGTTGAGAGGGAAAAACCAAGAGGGGGAGTGGGGTGGGGAGTATCAAAAGGGAGGGAAAGAGAGGGGGAAGGGAATTTAATAGACTCTAAAGAAAAATAAAGGGGAATAAGAAGAGAGGGGTGGAAAGGGAAGTAAAATAAGGGTGGGAATTAGGGGGACTTATTAAAAGCAAAACACTGTTGTAGAAGGAAATAGTGAAAGAAGAAAGGGCAGGCCTAAGAGGAAATCAAAATGATGGGGAATACACAGGTAATCATAACTGAATGTGAATGGGATGAACTCACCCATAAAACAGAAGCAAATAACAGAATGGATCAGAAACCAAAATCCTACCACATCTTGTCTACAAGAAATACACATGAGACACACAGGGTAAAGGTAAAGAGGCTGGAGCAAAATCTATTGGGCACCAACTGAGAAAAAGAAGAAAAGAGTGGCAATCATGATATTTGACAAAGCCAAAGTAAAAACAGTAGATATCTAATTAAAAGAGATAGGGAAGGTAATTACATTCTGATAAAAGGCAGTAAAGACAATGAGGAAATATCAGTATTCAACATGTATGCACCAAATGGTATCGCATTCAGATTTTTAAAGGAGAAAGTATTAGAGCTTAAGGAGGAAACAGACAGTAAAACTATACTAGTGGGAGACCTGAAACTTCCTCTATCAGATATAGATAAATCAAACCAAAAAATAAATAAGAAAGAGGTAAGAGATGTGAATGAAATCTTAGAAAAATCAAAGTTAATAGATATATGGAGAAAAATAAATAGGGACAAAAAGGAATACACCTTTTCAGCAGCACATGGTACATTCACAAAGATTAACCATGTACTAGGGCATAAAAACATTGCAAACAAATGTAAAAAAGCAAAATAACAAATGCATCCTTTTCATATTATAATACAATAAAAATAATAATTAGTAAGGGTACATGGAGAGGCAAATAAAAAATTAATTGGAAATTAAATAATGTGATTCTCCAAAATTGGTTGGTTAAAGAACAAATCATAGAAACAATTAATAATTTCACTGAAGAGAATGACAATGAGGAGACATCATATCAAAATCTATGGGATGCAACCAAAGCAGTACTTGGGGGGAAATTTATATCCCTGAGTGCATATATTAACAAATAAGAGAGGGAAGAGGTCAACGAATTCAGCATGCAAAAGAAAAAACTAGAAAGAGAACAAATTAAAAATACCCAGATTAAAAAAAAACAAATAAAATAGATAAAGTACTGGTTAATCTAAAGAAAAAAACAAATTAACAGTATCAACGATGAAATGGGCAACTCACCTCTAATGAAGAGGAAATTAAGATAATTATTAAGAACTATTTTGCCCAATAACATGGCAATCTAGGTGACATGGATGATTATTTGCAAAAATATAAACTGCCAAGATTAATAGAAGAAGAAATAGAATACTTAAATAACCTCATATCAGAAAAAGAAATTGAACAAACCATCAAAGAACTCATTAAGAAAAAATCCCCAGGGTCAGATGGATTCACAAGTGAATTCTATCAAACATTTAAATAATAACTAATCTCAATACTATACAAACTATTTGACAAAATAAGTGAAAAAAAGAGTTCTACCAAATTCCTTTTATGACACAAATATGGTACTGATCCCAAAGCCAGGCAGACCAAAAACAGAAAGAAAACTACAGAACAATCTCCTTAATGAATATAGATGCTAAAATCTTAAATAGAATACTAGCAAAAAGACTCTAGCAAGTGATCAAAGGGTTATTCACTATGATCAGGTGAGATTTATATCAGGAATGCAAGTATGGTTTAATATTAGGAAAACCATCCACATAATTGACTATATAAACAACCAAGCTAACAGAAATCACATGATTATCTCAACGGATGCAGAAAAAGCCTTTGACAAATCCTGGCTCTTCCACTCATTGACCTGCATAACCTTGGGCAAGCCAATCAATCTTGTGGTAGCCCATTTTTCTCCTATTCAAATTGTGGAGAATAAATTAGACTATTTTTTTTAAAACCTTTACCTTCTGTATTAGAATTAATACAAATATCAGTTCCAAGGTAGAAGAGCTAGCTATAAGGGCTAGGCAATTGGGTTTAAGTCATTTGTCCAGGGTCACATGTCTGAGTCCAGATCTGAAACCAGGACCTCCCATCTATAGGCCTGGCTCTCTATCTAGTGAGCTAACTATAGCTTCCCCTAGATTACTTTTAAGTTTAAGGTTCCTATCAACTCTAAAATACTATTAAAACAAATTTTGTTTTAATTTTACTACAATTTGCATTTTATATCAGGCCTTATTGTTTCATTTTCATCATCAATTTTATTGTTGTGAATTTATTGGATCTTAATTTAATCCTGAAATATAATATAATATATGCTGTTTTATAGGTATTTAAAATACAGGACTTCATATAAAGAGATTCTCAAAGACCAGGATTGTTTACATGGGTAGACAAATGGGTTTAGAGCAGTGATGGGCAAACTTTTTAAAGAGGGGGCCAAAGGATAGGAAGTGCTCATCTGTCAGTCTGTTTCTAAGGCAACTCTTTCAAAGTTTCATTGTACTGTATCCTACTCATTGTATTCGTCAGATTAGGAATAATGTCCCCCGGCTGGATAGAGCATTTCAGGGGGCCCCTTCCCCACCCATCTGGCCCGCAGGCCATAGTTTGCCCATCACTGATTTAGAGGAAATTTCAGAGCCTTAGAATGGAGGAGTTAAAGGAATAGTCACTGCTATGTCACAGATAGGAAAGAGCCAATGAGAAAGTCATTATTGCTTGCATTCTGCCAAGTTCCTTAATACAGAAATGAAAGCCACTAAATGATGTTTAGGTTCACAAGATCATGGAATGAGAGGTGGAAGGAAATTTACAAGTCATCAGATATAAAATGGTTAAGGGATTTGACCAGTTTCACACAGCTTATAAGTAGTAGAGGCAGTATTGAACCTGGGGCTTCCAAACTCCAATTCCAGGATCCTATACATTATGCCTTGATGCCTCCCAAAATAACTGAGGCCTAGAGGTGAAGAGATTTCCCCAGAGTCTCACAGCCAGTAAGTATGTGAAGCAGGATCTTATCATAAGATTTAGAGTTATAAGTGATCTGAGGCCCATTACACCTAGCCTCCTCCTTTTATACATGAGGAGACTGAAGCTGAGAGGTTTGATTTCTTGCCCTAGGGCTCACAGACAGCATCTGAGGTAGGATTCAAACTCAAACCCTCCTGCCTTCAGCATTCCCTCCACTTTATCCGGTGGTCTCATTAGTTGGATGTGCCATGCTCTATGTTGGTCATTCAAAGAGGGGCAGAGCTAACCGAGAATCATGGTTTAGGGTTGACACTTTAAAAAGTAAGAAATGAAAGATGATTCCCAGTTTAGATCATGATACCCCTACCACTTCTGTGGTGTTGTGTTTTCAGATTCTTACAGCAGCCCTGGGAGTTAAGCAGGAGAGAAAGTCCTTCCTTCCTGCTCTTTTAAAAGAGATAAGTCATAGACTTCATGGCAGGGACTTGCTGAGGTCATTGATGTCTAAAGTCCAGGCCTCTGTTCCTCTCAGGACAGAGCCTTTTCAACCACGAGGCCATCATGTTTCTCTTCTACCAGTTTCTTCTCAGAATCTTTTCTTCCCAAGGGGAAGCAAGCTAGGAGGCAAGATGTAAAGTGTTGGTCCCAGACCCAGAAAGACCTGAACTCAAATCCACTTACTAGATGTATGACCCTGGGCAAGTCACTTGCCCTTTTTCTGTCTAAGTTTCCTTGACTATTCTGAAATGGGGAAAATAATAGCTCCTACTTCCCAAGGTTATAAGGAAATATTTGTAAAGCTCTTGGCATGGTGCATAGCACACAATAGGCACTTATTAAGAGCTTTTTAAAAAAATTCTTTCCTTCTTAATATTTGGTAAGTAAAAGGAAAGGCTTCTCCAACAGCAAAATAAACTTATTTTAAAATATGTCACCAAAGTAAACCAAAATTTAACAGCAATTGGTATAACTTGTGCCTACCATTAAAGCAATACAACCTGCTATATTCTGGAAAGGCAGTTTTTAGCTTTTCCATAATCCTCTCCCAGCTGATCTTGATGCGTTCATTTCCCATGACTGTCTCGGAAATTCTGGTTTCCAAAATTGGCACTTGTGTAGGTTGGGCCATACCTGTCACCTAAAAAAGGTGATATTGTCATTGTCAATAAGAAATCTTCTAATTCACTACAACAAACATTTCTTATGTGCTTAAATATATACATATGGACAAAACTCTATACCAAGGGCTGGGAGTACAGATAAAAATAGTTCTTTGCCTTGAAAATCTTACATTTGGTTGGGCTATTAGGGGGAGTACCACCAATTATAGAAATCTGAAGAAAGTTAAGGAACTCTTAAGGTGCAGAGGCAGAGAATGCACATGGACAGGAGAAAACATGTGCAAAGGTATAAGAATTGGGGATGAATATCGAGCTGAGGGAACAAAAAATAGTGAGATGTCAACTTAACATCAAAAAACATTTCCTAATAATCAGTTATTCAAAAAATATAGAATTGGGTCCCTCAAATGATAATGAGATCTCCATTTCTGGAAGGCTTCAATCAGAGAGTGAAACTAAAGGACCTATTGTCAGGAAGTGATTTAGAATTAATTTTAATCTGGAATTAGGGCAGGCTGGATTAGAATAGGAGTTCATAACCTAAGGTCTATGGATAGATTTAAGAGAACCTAGTAACTAGGAAGGGAAAAAAAATTATATTTATTTCAATATAATTATTTTCCTTTGTAATCCTACATAACTTATTATATTTAAAAACATTATTTTGAGAAGGAATCTACAGGCTCTTCTATACTACCAAAGGGTTCCACAACACAAGAAAAGGTTATGGACTCCTGGATCAGATGATCTCTGGAGTCCCTTCACACTCTGAGATTCCGTGATTTAATTTTCTACTGTCTTTTAGAATTGAGCGAAATAATTTGATGAAAAAATAAATGTTTTTGTACTCTAGTGCAACCCTTATAGCTATTCCTCCATCTCCTAATAGTTGAAGAATATGGAAGAGGAAACAAAACATAGGCCCTAAAAAGACAACAGCAGCCACTCTAAAGGATTTCCCCAGAGCTTACCTCTGCTATAAAAAAGAAAGTTTTCTATATATCTTTTAGATAAAAATTTTTATTTACCAAAGGTGGTCTAGTCTGGTTAGTGGTAGAACCAACTCCAGGGTATGATGAAGCAAACTGAGAATTGGGGATCCCTCTCAAGGGATTTTCTTTCATGATGTGTTTTCCCAAGAAATGCTGCATCTGCAATGAGAGGGAGGGAGGGATAGAGAGAGAGCGATTGGGAGAGGGAGAGAGAGAGAGAGAGGAGAGAGTGTGGTGATGGGGAGAAAAGTGAAATATATTTATATTTTGGAGTAAATCTGCTTGGTAGATACAAAACATGCAGCACATCGGAAATAAAATGTGTTTGTATAAGTAATGAAAAGGCAGATTAGAATATTAAATACCTGTACTACCTACACAGTCAAGAGTTTGAAAATACCAAAACATCTGTAAAAGCTCTGTGTGTATGTGTATAAGGAGACTAGATTAAATTTCTAAGATCTCTTCAGTTTTTTTTTTTATTTTTTTATTTTTTTAATTTTTTAAACCCTTAACTTCTGTGTATTGACTTATAGGTGGAAGATTGGTAAGGGTAGGCAATGGGGGTCAAGTGACTTGCCCAGGGTCACACAGCTGGGAAGTGTCTAAGTCCAGATTTGAACCTAGGACCTCCCGTCTCTAGGCCTGGCTCTCAATCCACTGAGCTACCCAGCTGCCCCAGATCTCTTCAGTTTTAATGCTCTTTCTTTGAAAAGGAAACTCTGATTATATCTCAGGATATCAACAGGATATTTTCAATAAGTCTGAAACATCCATAGAATCACAGTATTTTAGAGTTGGAAGAGACCTTAGACATAATCTGGTTCACCTCCTTCATTTCATAGCTATTAATGCCAAATCTATTAAAAGTTACCGATTTCTCTCCTGTGTGTTAGGGAGAAGTCACAAACACATGTTAGATCTCCAGTACTTATTGGCCTTTCACAGTCAGAATGGGAAGATGAGAAAGGTAAAGCATGGAAAGAATGCTTCTAAAGCTTTCCTGCAATGACTTTGAATGAAGAAAAATGCTCATTGATTTCTCTGGTCTTCTCAGAGGTTAAATAGACTTTTAGGGTAAAAAGCTAATTCCTTTGCCAGCAGTTGCTGATTTGAGGCCTTGAGACTAGCCCTACTATATTAACAAAGAAGGGGCCTAAAAAGGAAGTAGAAGAAACACTCTGGCTTTGGGGATGTTTGAGATTAGATGACTTACAGAAGGAATTCCAGTATTACATGAAATTAAGACTAGATAACTAAGTTACTGTTACCCAGACCTCTAAATATTAGACAGTGGATAAGAAAAACAAAAACAAAAACATGGTGAGGTTAGGCAACCATTAGGCAACACATCTAGCTGATAACTGGGCTTGGATTGCACCAATATATTAACAGACTTCCCAGGTGTATTAGTCTACAATCTGGGAATTATTCATTATTCCTCTATTTGCAGCAAAAACAAAACAAATCATATAATGTCGTATATAAAGGAGATATGGGGAAGCTGAGCAGGGCAGGCTTGTGATTTTAGTGTAGGGAACTCCTGTTGAAAAACCTCCCTCCATCAATGCAGGTCAGCAACCTGTCTGTAATGTAGACTCTTGAAGGCCTGTGTACAAAACTATGAAGTTAACCAATTTATCTGCAGTCACATAGTTCTAGGTGTATAGCAGTTAGTCAGAGGAAGCAGGTCTTTCTGATTCCAAAGCATATCCTCTCTCCCCTACACCCCACTGCCTCTCCATAATAGTAACACTCCTTATGTCTATATAGTGCTTTATAGCTTACAAAGCATTTTCCAATTAACTCATCTGATCTTTACCATAGCCCTGCAATGTAGATACAGCCAGCATGATTTCCATTACTTTATAAAATAGTAAGAATGAGGCTAATTAAGGCCTTTGTAATTCACATAGCAAATATGTAACAGAATAAAAACCTGAATGAAAATCTTCCAACTCCAAGCTCCTGGCCCTTCTACTCTACTTATAGAATAAAAGCAAAAAACTCTTACCTTCCATCTTAGAATCAATACCATGTATTGTTTCCAAGGCAGAAAGAGTGGTTAAGGGCTAGTAAATGGGTTTAAGTAACTTATTTGCCCAGGGTTCCTGCCACAGCAGCCTGAACTATGGTAGGTCCCACCAAGCTATGAATGCTGTCTGGGGATCCAACTTTGCTAAGTTTAGAGTGGCTCATGGCCACAAGGAGATGGCTTGTTTGGCCATAGCAACTCTCCAAGGCCACCTTCTATGTTGTAGAGGATCTGAAATCAGCTTTGGTGGAGGGATGACTCACCTCTGAAATCATGATATATTATGACAATATTAAAAAGTGAAAAACACTTGTCAGTAAGGGCTTTAACTGACAATGTTACCTAACAGAAAATAAGACTAGGAGGGCAAGTGGTAAAAGGATGGGAAAGACTTGATTAGAGTGGTAGTAATGTTATAAAGTTAAGGAATATAGAAATACAGAATAAAGTCTGGGGTATAAGCTAAAATCCAACATAGTATCAGTATGACATTGAAGTGGAAGGTGTCTGACAAATAAGAAACACAAAAAATCTAGATGGGCTATTATCAAGTGTCTCCTAAAGGTAGATGTATAAGAGAAGATGACTGAGGCTGAGTGAATGAATAATAAAAAAAAAGGATTAATTAATTTAATTTATTAATTTTTATTTATTAATTAAATGTCAATCTATTAAATATATTTAATTAATTAAATATAAGTGATTGGATATTTAATTTATTCATTGATTTAATAATTATTATTAATAATAAAAAGGATTTATTAAGTGCCTGCTATATGCCACCCATTAGGTGCTTGCAAAAGTCAAGACACCTTCTACCTTTAAGGAGCCCATATTCTAATGGAAGGAAACATCACATATGGAGAGGAGGGGTCAGGAAAAGAAGTTGCAATTTGGAGAATCTCAGGAATTAAGAGTGGAGCCAAAGGACAATCAATTTGTCAATCTTTTCTGTTAGCAATGATCTGACTATAATTCCAACAATAAGAGGTAGAAAATTGGGTAAGCCTGGGGGAATAGGGGTAGGAAGCAGAGTTTAATAACTTTCTGAGGTTCTCTAAAAGATGAAGATATTTTATACAGATATAATCTAATGTATTATGATAGCTTAGCAGCATAAGCTTACTATCTTTAAGTGTACATAGAGACTCTTTACCATCCCCTGATGTGTGTGGATATATTTCTCCCTAGAATTCACAACATGTGCATCTTCAGTTCTGGAGTACATTCTGTATATATTACAAAGTCATTTTATAGTACTGCCATATTATGGCATTATATGCTTTATCAAGATGAAGGTGACTGAAAAACCCAATATTTTTTTACCAATATATCAGGACTGGGTGGTGGTGGAGGAATCTGTACCAGAGGCAAGCAGTTTAGAGGAAAACCATTCTTCACCAGAGCAATTTGTTCATTATATTGTGTCTGGAGGAAGAAGAAAAACATAGTTCAGAGGATAATCTATTCTGAATAAGTTTACATTCTTAAAAGTAGAATTAGACTGTAAATATTATGCAAAGTGTGACAGTCTATTTAAGAAATTGACTTCAACTATCTGTTAGTGAAGGAAAAAAATTAGTATTAATTCAAATATCTTTACTAATATCATGCCCAAATCTATGGTTCTCAGCCACTCTCTACTCCCAGATATCTATACTCTAAGACATGAGTTCTTAAATGTGACTCCAAAACCTGAAGTTTAACATAGTTTTTCTTTATTGGTGACCTTTCTGCTATTTCTGTTTATTCTGTATTATTCCTCATGTAACTGGGAAAATGTGGTCTCTTAAAAGAAAACATTACATTATTGCTTCTGTCCCATCAAACAAACAACTCACATAAATTTATATAGCACATTTGGATTTACAAAGAACCTGCCTCACAAGGAAGGTTCACAGTAGGAAAAAGCCAAGTAGTAATGAAAACTACTTTCCTACCAGTATTATAGGTATGAGGATGGTGAATCTGAAAGAAAAAGCAAGTTTGAAGAACAAATGGGACAGCCTTGATTTGTTTGGTACATTGCATTATGTTAAACGATGATGTTGTTCATTCCCAGGATGAAGTGGGATTGCCAGATCATAGATGCGGTGGGAGGATGAGGAAAGGTACAACAGGGAAAAGCTTGGCAAACTCAGCTCTTCTTAAGTCAGTTCTTCAAACAAAATAACCAAGTTGTACTACAAATTATTATAAATTTCCTAGATGAGATGCTTTTACCTTTTTCATGAAAATATATTTTGATCACCCATGATGCAGCTTTTCACCACTAGAGTCAATAATGAAAAGTTTCCTACAAGCTTCACAGAACAAGAATGAAATGATTTAGATCTGGAAACTAATAAGCTTACTTGCTTTCACTTTATTTTTCTTCCCATTCATAGTAATTCTAAAAACCAAGTCAGCTGTTTATTTCTGCTTTATTTTTTGGAGTTAGATTTTAAATTTTGTGGAACTAAATGTAAAGCACAGCATGTTATTTCATCACTTCCCAGAAGATAAGGAAAAAATGAAAATTGAATGTGAGTATGGCATCACTTCCATAGATCAATTCTAAGTCCAAACCACCCCCTATTTATCCATTAAGTGAAATATGAATATGATTTAATAAATACAATGCATAATTTTACTTGTGTATATTCTGTAACCATTTCTAAAGAAACCAGATGAGTTACACAGTTTTTCCAAAAATATCCTTACCCTGCTAAATGCAATTTTGTTTCTGACGTCTGTCACAATGGTTTCCCAACTTTCTACAGCTGCTTTTAGCTGAAGTGATTCTGGATCTCTAATATAGAAAACAAGTGACACATGATAAACCAGCCTCATTTCAAATACCATTTAAGTTTCCCCAAAACTGTCTATATGTTCTTAGGCGAAAACATCACTATTTAAGTCTGAGGCATTATGATAATATGTAGCTGAGAATGCAGAATTCAGAGGCACATTTATTCAGATTGCCAACATTTTCATGGATTTAAACACTTCATTCTAGGATCTCAGATGAAATGGTCCACAATAAGAAAATGGAAACCCACAATGAAAACAACAGTCTAAAGCCCCTTTTTGAGTGGACAAAAAGTTGCTCAGAAAGTTTTGTTACATTTTAAGAATGTAAAATATGGAGGTTTTTACTAGAGCAAAACTAATCTGCTTCCAGGGAACCAAGGTGTGATGTTTTGTATTGTTTAATTCAGTCAAAGAATTCATTTAGGGTAAATGGCCCCAGATACTTTTCTACCCATTACTAGTCCATCACTGGGGAGAGGGAAGGCAGGGACTGCTACAAGAGAAATGTCCTTGGCTAGGCAATGAATGGGTGGATTCCTGACTGATGGATGATGTGATTAACTGGTTATAGTCCACTTTCAGTGCTCAGCCTAGACCCCACAAGTATTAAAGCAGGAGACGATTCAAATCTATCACTTCCTCTCACAGATGTAAAAGCAGCCTTGGTTGTCTTTGATCACCTGAAGAGAGCTCTCTTCTTATTTTTCAAAAGGCACTATGGCATTCTTTATATATAACAGTTCTCCTTCAGTACCACCCAGCTTCCAGGAGGCAAGGGAAAAAGCCTGGCTACCTCTGAGTAATAATCATTAATAAGAGCATCCACTTAATGGAACCCAACGTGATCTCAATTTCAATAGTTTTTTTTTCTTTCCCTCCTGCCTCAACTTTAGAGATTCCCCTTGAAGGGGATGAAACAATTCCAAAGCCACCAAGGATGAATCTATCATCTACAGCCCAGGGTGGACCTGGCTTCTAAATACAACCTTATGGTGTTACCCTCTAAATGACAAGAAGGGGGTCAAGCAGGCTTTCAAGCACAGACCTTAAAAGTAAGAATCTTTAGAAGAAAGTTTTCCAATTAGCATGCATTCTATTCTGAAAATATTTAGTAAGCATGTACATCTAGAGCCTCTATTGCAGGCTCTTGATTTATTTCACCAGTCCTTCTAAGTGAGACCCTGCTGTTTCTGTCCATACTTATTGTTCTTGGCTGTCAGCTATTATTGCACACCAGCAGACTTCTCAACACTCCAACAGAGACATTAGAACAGACAAGAAAGTGATTAAATGACTTGCTGGCAAAAATCACTTCCTCACTCCAATCCTATCTACATAAAAAAAGTATATATGTATGTGTATTAATATAGCTATAGCTATACAATTATATACTATATATGCATGTGTATTTTTATACATTCATTTTTTTGACATTGTCTGAAGTCAAGAAGCCCTAAAGGAGAGGAAAGGGTTACCTTGTTGCCATGTTTTTCACACGGATAAGCTGAAGCAGGCACTCCCTCTCAGTCTGTTCCAGCTGATGGAGGCCAAAATCTCTGCGGCTCTGAAGGAAGCACACCTAAAAATTTTGATGTTCAATGGGGAGAATCTGAAGATAACCTTTCACATCTTGCATGTCCCTTAGCCCCCTTCTTTTTGGCCACATATTCAAGAGAATGGAGAGAGCCCACTTCCTGGATCCCCCTACTTTAATTTCCCCCTTTACACCCAGATCAATTTCTCAATCATTTCCGGGTCAAGTGCCTAGGTCACTGCCCAGCCACGTAGCTTTAGCAGTGTAGAGAGTGTAGAGAGGAGGTAGGACTCCAATGCATGATCCCAGGAAAGGGTTACCCTCACACAGATACAACACACATGGAGTGCAGTTTTAGTCATTTTTCTAACTTTGCTTCTAATACTCTAATATCACAACTCTAAAACATTAAGAAAACCTTAGTTTCTCGTCCATCATGACACTTGACATGGACAAACTTGTCCATGATGGAGTTTAAAGAATAATAATTAATACCATGCCATCCTCTGATGATTACAGTTTTACTGAATATCAAATATGGTAGAGGCAACAGGGTATGAAGTATGGAGAGTGGGCTTCAAAGTCAAGAAGGTTCCAGAGTTCAAATTCTGCCTCTAATAAAACATAGTAAATATTGGCTATGGGATCCTAGGAGAATGATTTTAACTTTTCTATACTCTAAATATTCAGTGCTATCAACTACTGAGGACTAAGAGTTACAGAGGAGATATAGAGGGGATTTCTGCCTTTGGAAGCTTCTTCTACTCATGAAATCATAAGTCATTAATCCTTATTTCTAACCCCAATAGAGCCAGGTAAATTATAACAAAAATAATCTAATGAAAACTGGCCCAAGGAAGGGGGGGGGGGGTATTTCACCTAGAGAAGTCTTAGAAGAGGGGCATGACAATTGTTTTTAATGTATTTAAGGTGCTGCCATCTGAGATAAGAATTAGATCTGTTCTGTCTGGCTTCAGAAATCAGAACCATGAACAATACTTTGCAAAAAGGTATATACATTGCAAAAAGGCAACCTTGGGTTTGATATGGGGGGTTGGGGGGGGAAACTTCCTACCAGAGCTGTCCTAAAGGAAAATAGCCTGCCTTGAGAGGTGGCAAGTAATTCTTATTGTAGTTCTTCAAGTAGAAGACTCATTGAGTATGTTGTAGTAAGGAGTATCTTTCTGAGTAAGGGTTGAACTGACAGATTGAGGCTCTCTCCAACTCTGAAATTTTGTGATAACTATGATGTGTTTCCCTTAAGAAAACTTTATTCTCATACTATTATTAATGGCCCCTCTTCAAGATCAAGCTATATACTAGGCTTTGCTAATTAGGGTCTGAAAATGAAAACTGCACTCTGGAAGATGCAGCAGCAGGAAACTAGGCTTTGTTCAGTTGCCTGACATGGAAATATTCCTAACTTGTATCTGTATTCTTATATGTTGCAATACAACAAGGATCAGGTGATGTCTTGGATTAATTTGAAAGACATTTATCAAGAACATCATTATCAAGAGTTTTTATTTTATTTTTTGTGAAGTAGAAGGTCTTCCATAGCATTTACTAAAAAGATAGAGTCTGCAAACTACCCAGATCCATAAATTGGGGTTATAGGCCCAAAGTAGGTTTTTTAAAAATTGTATTAAGGACAGGACAACCATTATTCAACTTATTAGTGTGGCAATAAGCAAAGCTCAGTTAAAAACTTTATTTCCTATGTTTTTTTTACCTCTGCTGTTATAGCTCTATTGGTTTCTCCATTCAGCTTGCTCAGGCACTTCTTTGCTTTGGCTTCTAGTTTATTTTTCTCCCTTTCCCACTGAGACCTAAAATATGAAAATACTTAAGAGTTAGTGATATGACTGAAGGGATAGTTTTCAGCATTGTTACTTCATTAGAAACATTGGTGCAAATAGTATGCCAACCAAGGAATGGCTTCTCAGAGGTGAAGTGGTACTTGCATCCTCCCGACCCCAACTGGGGTTGGAGCAGCAGCAAAGCCATTCATTGGACTTGGGTACTCACTGTCAGGAAAACAATTGTTTTCAAAAAGCTAATATCTTGCTGAATTCACAGGTTGCTTTCCCAGAAAGCAAGTGATCTCCTACAAAACCTGATTTCTAGAAGTATTTTCCTTTTCAATGACAGGAGCAACAAAAGATTAGTCCTTTTCTCAAGGCCACTAAGCCATTACATTAAAAGTCTACATTGATTACTTCGGTGCTGTTATTCAGTGTGTGACTGAGCATATGCATGTGAAGGAACTTAATGGGACTGCATGTCTGCAAATTTAACTTCATTCTACTGGATTTCCTAGAGGAGGCCCAGCATTCTTTAGCAGGGAAACCAAGCATGTCTCTAATGAAGACCTTAAATGAAAATACTATCATTTTATCTCCTTTGTCTTAAGAGAGACCTTTATTGCATGTGATGGGCAAGAACCTGTTGCAATCAAATGAACTTATCTTCTCTTTTTAATTCTTTATAATTCTCTAGCCTCTTCCTTTGCAAAATATGGAACTGAGACTGTTAATGTACTTACCATACAATACAAACATTTTGTATATTATTTGTCAAGCTTTCAAAAAGCCCTCTATTCTTTCTTAAGATAAAACACTTGGACTCCTGGACATTTGGCATAAAGTGATGGCTCTCTTTTTTTTTTTTTTTAAACCCTTGTACTTCGGTGTATTGTCTCATAGGTAGAAGATTGGTAAGGGTGGGCAATGGGGGTCAAGTGACTTGCCCAGGGTCACACAGCTGGGAAGTGGCTGAGGCCGGGTTTGAACCTAGGACCTCCTGTCTCTAGGCCTGACTCTCACTCCACTGAGCTACCCAGCTACCCCCAAGTGATGGCTCTCTTAATGAAAATCAAAATACAATATGACATAAGCTTTTGGAATAAAATATGAACTATTTAACAGATATACTACATACAGGCTAGAGGAATAAATTCTTCATTGTATTATCATAATCACATACTGGCTGAGAGACCCTGGGTAAGTTACTTAACATCTCTTCATCACCAGTCAATTCTAAGGTGATAAGTTGCCTGGAAATTGCTGAGCTACATTGTTAAGAGGATCTTTCCTCATCTGGGGTCTATACACTGAAATCATAGATATACACCAAAATGAAACATAAATACTATAGCTATATGTATATATGTATATATACACATATACACACACACATAAATATATGCATATGTATATTTGTATATGTTTGTACATATATACACATTTACACACAATAAAAAATAAAGTTTTCTGGAAGAAAAATAGATATTAGATTAACACTTTTCACTCCAGTTCTGGAAAGCACCAAAGTACCAAATGGACTTGACTTAGGGTTGAGTCCCAATTCTTACAATCCTTTGCTGTGTGGGACTCAATAAACTAGTGTAATGGGATTGACCAATGAGAGCTCAGATCTTTTGAGCATAAGCAGCATGCTCAGTTGATACACTTACCACATGGACTTTGAGCAGACATTATCATTAGAGGACTAGAACCATTTACAGAAAGTCTGCACATCCTCCAAAGTCCGTGTGGAGACTGCCATCAGCAAAGTGTACATGTGCATAAGGTCTAGCTATCACTGGCCAAGCTCAGTCACTTCTCTTATGATGATTTTATCTACCTATGTGTCAATTTCCTATCACAAATGTTTGATAGACTGAAATTTCAAAGAATTTTATAATCATTCGTAGCAAAAAAGTAAATAATAAAATATACCTTTCTGAAGCAAATTTCTCTTTAAGCTTCCTGATTTCAGAATCTTTAGCCTGCATTTCCTGTTGTAATCTAGGCAAATAAGAGATAATGTCACCAAACAGAAATGATCACTCATTATCAAAGCTGGAATAGCTATGTATTTCATCAAGAAGGAATAAAGTACATCTACTTGAGACTATGACATTCTTAATTTGAAATTTAAATGGAAATGGTTCCTGTCTGAAATAACCCTTCTTAAATTATTTTTTTTACCCTTCTATTTTTTAAAAACTGTCCAGGAAAAAATGCCTTATAACTAAAGAGGTAGAAAAGTGTAGCGTCTTGTCTTGTGTTCCAAAGTCAACAAACAATTCCTGTAGGGATTGAGGAAGAATGACTGCCTTCCTTTCTGGACTTCAATTTGTCCATTAGTAAAGTGGAATTGGCATCACCCGATACTCCAAGCTTCTCTGAAGACTGAGGACTTTAAGCCCCTCAGGAAGAAGACACTATATCAAACCATGAAAATTAAACAAGGTCCAAGGTCCAGAGGAAATCAGGTTGGGCCTGAAAGGAACAGTGTTGTAGACAAGTAAAAATTTTAATTAAAACTTAAAATATAACCCCATGGCACTGGTGTTGAAATAAGAGTCAATTCCATCAAATAAATATAAGAATCTTAAATGAACATGCTGAAGAATCTGGACAGTCCGAGTTTTTCAAAGTTCATTTGTAAGAATATAACATAAAAATACAAAGTGATTAAAAACTGACTCACTGTTTGATACAAAACTCATCCTCATCCTGGACATTTTTCTATATATATATACTTATCCGATCCCATGGACTGACTTATGAAATGAGGCTTCCTGAGATCTCCAGATACAGCCCATGTCTTTCTCCTGAGCCCCAATCCCACACCACCAGTTATGTACTGGACTTTTCAAACTTGATATCCTATAAACAGCTAGAATTCATCATGTTCAAAGAAGACCTCATTATCTTTCTCCCAAACGCGCTTCTCTCCAAACTTCCTTATTTTGGTTGAAGGGTCTCAAGTCTCTCATCATAACCTAAGCAATATACTCATCTCAACCATCTTCTCCCTTACCCTAGCCAAACCCTGCTGATTCTACCTCCACAACATCTCTAGGGATACATTCCCTTCACTATTTATATGGCCACCACTCTAGTTCAAGCTCTTATCATCTCTCATCCAAACTACTGTAATAAACTCCTTTAGTGATCTTCTTAGATTTCTGTGACTTAACTAAGGAATCAAGCTAAAAGATCAAGCCCTGGATCCTGGCCATTAGCAATTAACCTACTAAAATACTAAGAATTTTACTAGGTTATTGCCGCCATCAGAGGGCTCTGCCATATGCAGCATTCCTCCCCACTTAAATCTAAGTGGTCTGGTTCATAGCATCTCTGGCCCAAGAAACTAAACCACCACCCACACACAAATACATGCACAAAACACAAAATCCCGATGTCAACATTTCATTTAAGAGCTCAAAGCCATGGCAAACTTCTACTTCTTACAATCCATCTTAACAATAATATGAAATAAAAGCACTGGTATAAATTATATCAGACTACTCAAAACTCTTGGGATGTTGGGGGGGGAGAATTTGGATCATGAAACATCAAAAAACTATTGTCAAAAATTGTTTCTATGTATAATTGAAAAACATTTAAAAGTTAAATAACAAAACATTGAGAGAAAAGCTTCAAGGTTCGTATCCCTTCCCAAACTTCCTGCCAATACCATATGAGGTAACACAAATCTTGCATAAAAGGTCTGGTTTTTTTCACCCAATAATGCAGAAAAAGCCAGAAACAATCAATGTTGGAAATGTCGCGCTAACTCTTATTACTGGAGCCACTTACTAATTCAAGTCTTTTGCAAAATGATTTGGAGTTAAGTAAGAAAAGTCACTATATTGTTCACACCTTTTAATGTAGATAGAGCTCCTACATACCCTAAGCAGATGAGGTTAAAAAAAAAAAAGTATGAGATACCAAATGTTCATGGAAGTGTTTTTTTTGTGGGGGAAAAAACCATGAACAAGGTGGGTGCCCTTCTACTAGAGAATGGCTGAAAAAACTACAATATATCAAATAACAGAATATCATAGCAAAAAAATATAAGGTATTCAGAGAAGCATGAGAAGACTTACATGAATTAATACCGACTAAAGGAGGCAGAACCAGGAAAGCAATATACATGATGATACTATTCTGATATAAATGAAAAGTCAAGCAAAGGGGGCAGCTGGGTAGCTCAATGGATTGAGAGCCAGGCCCAGAGACAGGAGGTCCTAGGTTCAAATCTGGCCTCAGACACTTCCCAGCTGTGTGACCCTGGGCAAGTCACTTGAGCCCCATTGTCTAGCCCTTACCACTCTTCTGCCTTGGAGCCAATACACAGTATCTACTCCAAGATGGAAAGTAAGGGGTTTAAAAAAAAAAAAGTCAAGCAAAGATGAACAATGTACAATTATAATAATCAATATTAATCCAGAGAAGAAATGAGAAAATGTGCCTTTTTCTTTTCCTGGGACAGATGGAGGACTATGTATGTAGGCAGAACACAGCATACATTTTGGGATGCAACTGCTGTGTGGTTTAGAATTGTTCAACTGGTGTTATTTTGTTTAAATTACAAAAAAGAGTTCAATGACATGAGAAGTCAAGGAAACAGAGGTAGATCCAGGAATAAAATAAAAAAGCATCAATAAAAAGTTATTTTTCTAAAAGTTCTGCTCCATTTTTTTACTGTGCTCTCAGACATAGCTCTAGAAAAGATGATAGTCCTCAAATTATTGTCCAGTGCTCACTTCGGCAGCACATATACTAAAAAAAATTATTGTCCATAGTTTGATATTGTGTGGTACTTTATGTGCATTAATTCAATTAATTTTGGAGAAGTTTATTGTTTTGTTTGTTTCTAGCTGTTTTGAGAATGAAAGGGCAGTTCATTTTGCCTGCTAGCCAGGGGCCAAAAATACTGACTGAGGTAGCATAAGCTCAAAGCAGAAAGAGCAAAGGGAAGAGAAGTAGCTGCTCTTCCTGAATTTAATTTTTCAAAAAAAATTTATTTATCAGTATGTCTGTGTGGAAAGCATCCACCAAGAGAGACACATTGTATGTTGTTCAGTCATGTTCAACTCTTAGTGACCCTGTGGATCACTGCACACCAGTTCTGTCCATAGGGTTTTCTTAGCAAAGATATAGGAGTGGTTTGCCATTTCCTTCTCCAGTAGATTAAGGAAAACAGAAGTTAAGTGACTGGCAGAGGATTACATATCTATTAAGTGTCTGAGGCTGGGTTTGAACTCAGTTCTTCATAACTCCAGGCCTAGTATTCTAGCCCTTGAGCCATCTAGTTGCCTCCCCATATAATGACTGAATCAACCTACGATCAAGTCACATATAAATAAGACAGAGCCACAAACTGAAAACTAATTAGCTGCCACAAATAAAGCTATTATCACATGCTTTCCCTACACATGAAAAGCCAGATGCATAGAGAGATCAGTGTCTATGAGCTCCTCATCCAGCTGGCTGGGCAAATTCTATGATTATTTTTGCTTTGATGAGATCCCAGGTCTGGTAGCAGGCTTACTGACATGTGGAGCCACAGCGCCACCTATGGGACAAATGTAGCTTTTCTCTTCTAGATCCTGCCCTGCAACAAACCATAGAGCCCAGGCTTCCCTGAGGCTGTCAGGCACTTACTTGGAAACCTTGTGGTTACCAGAAGAAATCTGTTGGTTAAGACCGGCAATCATTTTCTCTTTCTCTTTAATCTGTACCTGCTTCTGTTGCCACTGGACAGCCATTGCTTCCAACTGTTTTTTGAAGTCCTATGAAAGGAAAGGTAACTTATCAGGTCACCAAGAAAAGGAAGAGATGGCAAATGCTATTTGAAATATACGTAGTGGTAGCACTGGTGATAATAATTCATAGCAAAACAATGATAAATTCTATAATTTCTTATAAGCAATATAAAATTTTTATATTTAATAACAACTTTTGTTGATGGGAAAAAAGAAAGGAAGGGAAAAGGAAATAGGAAAACATTTTATAGGCATGATCATATCTGAATCTCCTATATCGTCATTATCCCCACTTTCAGATAAGAAAACTGCCTCAAAGAGCTTAAGTGGCTTGACAATGAGATTCTGATTCCTCTCAGCAATAAAGTTCTGTATAATTATAATTAATTATAAATAAACTATAAATAAAAAACAGAGAAGAAGGAATTCTACTCACTGCACATTGCCTCCTTGTTTCCCAGAGTTGTTGCTGCAGCTCCCTAGTTTCTTCAGGACTTTTTACATGTTTTATGGTTGGCTTGTTCCTTGAGCCCTGTGAGGGGAAAGAAATATGTCTTTGAGCTTTGGTTCAGCTGAAACTATGCATTTTTCTCCCTAGGAAAAAATTCTTACTTAAGCTCTTTAAAGGCAGGCCTAAAGATGTAGTGAGACAATGATGGGTCGACCAAAGGTACTCTGATACATTGATTTGGTTTTGTGTTTGTTGTGGCTATTGAATGGGAAACATAGATTTCATCAAGTCATTTAGTCTAAAGGGATAACAAAGGCTGGCAAAATTATACTCTACTTCTAATAGGTTTGTTCAGTTTTCACAAATGAAAAGGAAAGAAAAGTATTACTATCATTCAGAGAGGGAATCAGTAGTTGTGTCTGTTAACTATGGTAGTTATGTCTGCCAGTAGTAGTTGTGTCTGTTAACTGTGAAGAATGTATTAATGTTTCCACATCCACAAATGCCTTACCATTAATAACCAGAACTCTGGCTATTAATAGAATACTACAAGCATAGTCAGCTCTCAATAGTCAGTCCTCAATTATCCTTAGGAGGCATATTCCCACATTGCCTTCAAGGAAAAATACTTATAATTATTTATTAATATTGTCACCTACTCTGCCTAATTAAGACATTTGTTAACATAAATTTTCCTACCTGCTGAAGTGCAAATAATACACAATCAGGTAATTTCATTATAAGCAGAGACTACTGCCAAGCCAGGAACCAGAGAAAGTATCTGTTGTAAATGTTACACAAGATATAGATTGTAAGCTGAAAAGGACATCAGAAGCCATGTAGTCCAACCCTTTCATTTTAGAGATGAAGAAACTGAGGCTCTGGAGGTTAAATGACTTGCTTAGGTTACACAGGTAGCAGCTCAGTGGCCAATCTAGGAATGGAGCCCAGGTCCACTGATTCATATATAATATGATTTGTACTGCCTTCCCACATCTCTACATGTTTTCTTAGAGATCAAAAACACACCATTATAATGGGTCTCCATAATGGAAATGACTTCTGTTTATAGTACCCTTACTTTTAATGGTATTTGCACTGATGGGATTTGGCTAGTTTTTCCTTTTAATGGGTAGAGATCTTATTAAAACAATTAAATTCTAATTACTTTTTCCTAACAGTAAATTACAACCATTTGAAATAAGAAACATTTGTTCCTTATCTCTTCTATTGACAAACACCATACAGGTTATTTGAGCTAAATACTTCCTAGAGCACCTAGATCTATGTTGTCAAAGATGTGGCACACGTGCCCCCATGTGCTAGAGGGGTCTGCTCCATTCCCACTCTCCACTGCACCTGAGGATATTTTTTTGCAAACCTCGCTTCTCTGCCTAGCAGCCCAATGCAAGCACTTCCCCCTCTGCTGTCTGGGTAATGCAAGGGGCTCACAGGCACCTTTAACTTGCAGTTTGGGCACATGATCTCTAAAAGGTTCATCAGTGCTGGCCATAGTATAAACTGGAGGGCAGGGAGAGAGGACAGGGTAAAAGCAGAGGTTACAATATAAAATGCATTTGTGTGTCTTATAAATAAATGCTATTGAATTGGATTGACATGGGTTGACCCAGTCTAGGTTTTAAAATTATAGCTTTCTACACTTGAAAACTATAACCCTTGTGCTATAATCTCCGAGAAACTCTGAGCCTTCATTAGATTTTCTGGTATTTAAAATATAATATACGGATTTTGAAAAGTAATACCAAGAAGCGCTCCTCATTTGGTCCCCTTGTAATGCCCCAGGGTTTGTCTTCTTGCTCTGAGAAGTAACTTGACTATTATTGACAGAGTTTTTAAAAAAAAACTTTCACAAGAAGGGAGACAAAGCCATGTCCTTACACAAGCAGACAGAGCTGGCCCAGTCAAGCTTACCTGATCTGGGAAATCTGGAGCATCTGATTGAACTGGGCTACAGGCCTCTTTTTCAGCTGCAGGATCAAGTTGAAGATCACATGGATTCTTTTTCTCTGGTCCATTACTCAGTTGTGGATTTAACTCTTGAGCTTTTTCTGCCTGTTCTTCCTTTCTAAGGATACTTGGACTATGGAGAAATGTAGTTTTAAAAAATTTACATCAATGTTTTTTATCCAAATATTACTGCTCATTTTGAGAGACTGCTACATCAGTGTTCTGTTGGAGGAACTGTGGATTGGTTCAGCCATTCTGAAAAACAATTTGGACCCTGTCCAGAAAGCTATTATTCATCTGTGTATACCTTAAGTCAGCAAAACCATCATTAGGCATAAACCCCAAAGAAACCAAAGAAAGAGGAAAAGGTTTGTATGTATAAAAACATTTCTAATAGCTCTTTTCATGGTAGCCCTAAAATTGCAAACTGAGTGTCCTCCTGCTGGGAAAGATAAAGAATACTATTATGAACAAAATGTAATATTATTGTGCCATAAGAAATTATGAAATGGGCAACTTCAAAGAAAACTAAGGAGCCTTTAGGAACTGGCGCAGACCAAAGGGAGCAGAAGTAGGAGAACAATTTATACAATAACAACATTATGAGGAAAAACAACACTGAAAGCCTTCAGAACTGATCGATATGATGATAAACGAACCCAAAGGAATGAAGGTGAAACACACACTCACCTTTTGAGAGAGATGTAATGAATTTAAAAGAGATCTTAATTTCCAGACATAATTTCTGGAATTTCTTTTGCTGAACTATGAAAATATATAGATTCTCTGAGTAATTTTTTCTTTTTTAAAAATTTGCTTAGTGGAGGAGTGGGGGTAGAAGGTAGGAAAGATTAATTTAAATTATTTTTTTAAAAAACTTAAAAAATAAAACTAATAAAGCTGAAAAAAATAAAACATTATTTTGCTTGCACTGTGGATGGGGAAAATAAGATATTAAGGGATTAAAAGACTAAGGTCACAGAATCAGTGGCAGAAATGACCCAGGTTTTGTGAAGCTTATCTTTATACTGCTTCAATTCAACTACATTAATAATGTGCATTTAATAGAATTATGACAGGTTAAAGCTAAAAGAAACTTTGTACTTTCAGATAAGAAAATTGAGGCCTAGAGTAGGGCCTTGCTCTTTGCTGCTATTAATGTTCAGAGAATCTCCTTAACACCTTTCTAAATTATTTTTTGGTTGGATTTATCTACTTCTGGGAAGAGAAGTTTGAAGTTGAAATGCATTCTCAACTTTTTTTTTAAACTTTGAAGGACTAATTTATTAAACTTGTAATTTCATGAAATTATAGGATTTCCCTGACTTAAGAGTTACGATTTTTTTTTTTAATTCTGTTACAAGGAGGATAGATTTGTGTTCCAAAAGTTCAACTTCTTAATCACCAGAGACTTTCTCTTACTAATTCCTCCCAAATCTGCATTCCTATTTCATCTAACCTTCCTCTACTCCAGGTGAATTTCAGTCTAGCTTCACCTCCAAGACCTTACATTTTGGTCTTTGGAATCAAACAAACAACTTTACATCATTGAACTTTTTAACATTCCTATTCCTGTCCCCTCACTTTGACTGAAACCTGGCTCTTTCCTTAGAAAATCGTATTCTTTTCAATGCTCAAGTGGAGGCCACACTTCTCTTCTGATTCAATTCATAAAGCCAGAAGAAAGAGTGACCGCATATACTCCTCATTCCCCACTTCTGCTCCAAGATTATTCATTTATCCTCCACTATCAATAAGTGTTCTTCTTTCTAAGTACAGAAAATGAGTTTCTAGCACCTACTCCCCCATCCTTGTGGTTGTCATCTACCACCATTTTCCAGGCAACTTTCTGAAACTGAACCTAAACTCAAAGAGGTCAGTTTGATTTTGTTTATGAAGAGTCCAGCATACCAAGAGAAAAAGTTAAGAAACATATCTAGGATGAAATCCATTCAGTGATTAGATTATATCCACAGTAATGTTTCTGGCATTGTTAGACACATCTTCTAAGTACATGATATAAGTCTTGTTGGCTTAAATAATATTTGAAAAGACCTAAACTGCTTCTTATATTTCTTTTGGTCATATAACTTGAGGATTTACAGGTTTGTAATCATAATAATTGATAGTTTTTAAAAGCTAAATTATAGAAATGTTTGCCATCTTTTTTATGAAATAGGCATTGTAGAAGATAGAACTAAGATTAGGGGTAACTTTTACTTATAATTCTGAATTGCTGGGAAATTCAAGCAGCTTTTAGACTTAGTCTCTTCCTCACTTCAGTCCCTGCTGCATTCGGGCTCCCACACCTGACCACACAATCACTCAACTTCCTCAATTCGAAGACAGACCTCTGTGTCCACCTCACTTCAGCCATATATTATCATGGTTATTCCCTTACACTTCACTATCTTCTTATCCAGAATACTGAAATTCACATGTATCCCCTTAGCATTATTCTCTCTATTACCACCTTCATACAAGTCCTTATTACAAACCACTTAGTGTCACTGCTATCTTGATGAGGTTTTAATAGCAAGATCTGCTTCCACATGTCAAGTTAAAAGAATTGTTTAAAAAATTTTTTTAAACTTGCTTAAGAATACTTTCACATTTGTTCTCTCAAAAGGAAGCAATTGCTTCTTGAAAGGTCCTATACTTTCTCTGTTCTTTCTCAATGCTAATCCATCCTTGGTATCCTGTTGAAAGAAACTTTCCTTTTCAAAGATCTGGTTATGCCATATACCAGCATTGGTGAAGACATGGCACTCATGCAAAGCCAGCACAAGGTTCATTCATGCTCCATTCCCCCTCTTCCCAGTGTCTGAGGATCTTTTTTGCATGCCCTGCCTCTCTGTTCTTCCACCCAAAGCAAGCTTCCTCAGCACTTTCTGGGAATTCAGGGGACTCACAGAAAGTTTGAATTTGCCCTCTGGACACTAGAACTCAGAAGAGGTTCACCAATGCTGCTATGCCCACTCAATATACCTGCAGTGGCTCCTACTACCTATCAAATTAATTCAAAATCCTTCATCTGGTATTTAAGATTCTCTACAATCTAGAATCACTCTACCTTTCCAGGGTAACTTCTTCTCAGTTCTCTTCTAGACATTCTACACATCTGTCCACTGGACTAATTTTGCCCTGTCGACACAGTCTGTTCTTTTCTGCCTCTGTGCTTCTACTCAAACTATTTCCAGTATCTGCTATATTCTTCTCTTTTCACTAGTTTAATTCCTACTCATTCTTTTTCCAGATTACATGTTAATGCAACTTTTTTTTTAACATTTATTAATATTCATTTTTAACATGGTTACATGATTCATGCTCCACCTTTCCCCTTCAACCCCCCCTCCAGCACCCCCCCCACCCATGGCCAATGCGCATTTCCACTAGTTTTGTCATGTGTCCTTGATCAAGACCAATTTCCAAATTGTTGGTAGTTGCATTGGTGTGGTAGTTTCGAGTCCACATCCCCAATCATGTCCACCCCCCCATGCGTTGAAGCAGTTGTTTTTCTTATATGTTTCCTCTCCTGCAGTCCTTCCTCTGAATGTGGGTAGCATCTTTACCATAAATCCCTCAGAATTGTCCTGGGTCATTGTATTGCTGCTTTCTGACACTTTGCAATCTATGTTCTCTATCTCCCTCCCACCTTCCTAAGAAGGCAGGTAATATGATATAGTACATACATATATTATTCTATAATACATATCTTCCTATTGGTCATGTTGTAAAATAGATTGTTTACACTAGAGAAATATTCAAAAGGAAATAAAGATTGGTATGTTGCCATCTGCATTCAGATTCCGTCTTTTCTTCTAAAGTGGTGGATATCCTTTCTTGTCATGAGTCCCATGGAGTTGTCCTAGATCCCTGAATTGCTGATAATAGTTAAGTCATTCATAGTTGATCACTGTCCAACATTTTCCTGGTTCTGCTCACTTCACTTTGCATCACTTAATAGATGTCTTTCTAGGTTCTGTGATCATCTTATTTGCCATTTCTTATGGCACAATAGTATACCATTACAAACACATACCACGACTTGTTCAGTCATTTCTCAATTGATAGACAACCTTCAGTTTCCAGTTCTTTACTACCACAACAGAGCTGCTATAAAAACTTTTAAACAGGTTGGCTCTATATTTAAATTTCTCTGGGATTCAGATCCAAGAGTCTGTACAGTTTTATGGCCCTTTGGGCACAGTTCCAAAATTTTCAGAATGGTTATATCAGTTGATAGTTCCACCAAAATGATATTAATGTTCAATTTTTCCACATCCTCTCCAACATTTGTCATTCTCCATTTTTGTCATATTAATGTGATAGGTGTGAGATAATATATCAAAGCTGTTTTAATTTGCATTTCTCTAATCAATAGTGATTTGAAACTTTTTTTTCCATTTTTATATGAGGCCAAATAATAAAGTATAAAACCACACTTAAATCTGTCAGGCATTTGTTCATCTGTTGTATAGACAAAACCTGAATAAAACACTGCCACCATGTCCTATCTGGTACCTTCGTTTTCTTTAAGATTAATGTCATGGGGCAGGTAGGTGGCTCAGAGTAAGTAGACAGAGTGACAGGCCTACAGACAAGAGGTCCTAAATTCAAGTCTTATCTCAGACACTTCCTAACTGGGTGACCTTTGACATGTCACTTAATCCCCATTGCCTAGACCTTACCACTATTCTGTCATAAAACTGATATACAATATTAATTCTAAATGGAAAGTAAGGGCTTTAAAAAAAATCAATGTCCTTGATTTTGAATCAATGAAGATGAATCATTTACTTTCTTTTTTTAAAAAAACCTTTACCTTCTATCTTATAATCAATACTGTGTATCCATTCCAAGGAAGAAGAGAAGTAAGGGCTAGGTATTTGGATTAAGTGACTTTCCCAAGGTCACACAACTAGGAAGTGTCTAAGGCCATATTAGAACCCATGTCCTCCTACCTCCAGACTTGGCTCTCTACCCACTGAGCCACCTGGCTGCCCCAGTCATTGGGGCAATTTTGCAAAGTTTGCAAAATTTCCACCAAAGTCAAAAGCATGTCACCACTAATATTGTTATGACTCTTGTATGTTATGTCTTTAAAGGGAACTCTAAGGCCACTAAAGCCTAAGTATAACATTTCTAAATGAGGATATAAAACGGATCGTTTTTAAGATACTAATTACCATTATCATTAAATCTTCATTAAGTTACTTTTTTCTTCCCTCTATAAGTGAACTTCTGGCAAATGAAATACAAAAGTGTTTATCATAGTTTTCATATTAAAATTATCTTTTAATAATTAACATTATTAACAACAAAGCAGAAATAATATTTTACATTTCTACGTTTTTCATAGCACTTTCATGTACATGTTTTCATTTAATTCTCAAAACTGCCTGATGGGGTATAAAGAATAAACATTTATTATGCATGGGGAAATTAAGGCTCAGAGGTGTTACCCTATTTGCTCAAGGTTATGTAGCTAATAAGTGGTGAAACCAGAACTGGAATCCAGGTTTCCCGGTTTCTAGTTCAATGCTCTATTCTCTAAATCATACTGCTTCTCCATCCAAAACAAAAATTCTTTGTTAACCATGGTAATAAAGTTCTCTCTATTGCAAAGGGGGCAGGGATATGTAAGCATTTGGGATTGGTAATAAGAACCGGTATACTGAATCTCATTACCAGGATCCATTCTCTAAGAACAAGGGCCATGTCTTATTCCTGTCCCCAACATCTACCCTAGTGGCACAGCACCAGAGTCAGCTACTCAATAAATACTCACTGAGTAGATTGTGCTGAAAGGAAGTCTTAACTGGAAGTTATGTACTTGAATGTAAGCAATTAAGATTAGACTGCTCCTTAGTAGCTATGAAGAAAAAGCATTAGCAATTCCATTCTTCTACAAATGATCATTAATCCTCTCCTCAGTCTTAGTGAAAAAGTTAAAAAGGCAGAAAAGAGTTAGAAAGACAGAACCATTCTCTCCCCTGCCCTTAGTGGAAATATTTCCCAAGTCCAGGACAATGGGACAGTGGCTAGGCATTCTTTGCATGCATTCAAAAACAATGAAGAAACTAAAACTTACCTATGTTCTTTATTCAGCTCTTTATTCTGAAAAAAAAAAAAAGCACAAAGAATTAGAAAAAGATCCACAGCTACATCGGCATAGGGTGATGGTCTGTCATTTCAAAGGGTTGTTGTTTGGTCCCTCCTTTTTGAAGAGAGCCAATGACATCACAGGATGATGTCTTGATTTCGTATATGAATTGGATTTAAGTGAGGCAGAGCCACACAAAGTCATCAGCCTCATACTGTCTTCCAGATACATCTAAGTCCAGTTGTAGAACAAAAGTCAGAATGATTGGTGGTGGCCCAGGATGCAATACCTGACCCTGGCATCTTTGATCTCTGGCCAGGCTCTGGGTGCTCCACAGAGCCTGCTTCAAGCCACCTTCATGGCCAATGGAACAAATTGTTTGCAGCCACCCATTCTTCCAGGAGGATCTTCACATGCTTGAGGTAGACCCTTCAGTTACCCTCAACCTGGTTTAACACATCTGCCTAGATGGGTGTGTGGCCAATGCGCATGCGATATAATAGGTGAGTTAAATGTCAGGGAGGCAGCAAAGGTAGATGAACAATTTTGGAAGGAGCTTGGCAAGTCCTCAAGCCAGAGGTTCTAGTCCTCCTTGAACTCCTATACAGCCTGATGGATCTCTGTTGGTATCAGAAAGCTATTTGTTGAGATTTAACTTTTCAAAACTATGTACACTACTCCCAGAGAATGGGTGTGTATCATTAGCATATCTCTACAATATGAAAAACTGTGTGAAAGAATTAGCATATGGTAGTAAGTACCTACTATGAGCCAGGAATTGTGTTATACACTACAGCTGAAGATATAAAAGCAAGCCAGTACTTGCCCTGAAGGAGCTTCCATTCTAATAGATAGATTCAAAAGACCTAGAGGAGTGGGAGCCAATGAAAAGAGTTTTGGCCTAAGAGAACACAGTGAATTCAAGTGGAATCAAAGAACAAAAATGAATAAAATGGGACTAAGTGAGGCAGTTGTAGTATATACAGTTAGAGGCATTTTGATATCAGACATTTTTTCCATTTGGATAGGTACAGTCATGTACCATATGATTTCGAAACTAGAATCAACTTTACCTAACTTCCAATACAATTCTCTGTTAGGGTGAGTCATTACGTTCTAATGATATTGATCTTGATTTTTTTATAAGATGAAAATGAAATGAAAAAATTTAAAATGAAATTTTAAAATGAAAAACCTTAAAATTCTGAACAAATATTTTTTAAAAGTTGTTTTTTACAAAGGCAGCTGGGTGGCTCAGTGGACTGAGAGCCAGGCCCAGAGATTAGAGGTCCTGGGTTCAAATCAGACCTCAGATATTTCCTGGCTGTGTGACCCTGGGGAAATCACTTAACTCTCATTGCTTAGCCCTTACTGCTCCTTCTACCTTAGAACCAATATCCTAAGATGAAAGGTAAGGGTTTTTTAATTTTTTTAAGTTGTTTTTTTTTTATTAGACATTTATTAATATTCGTTTTTAATCTGTTTACATACTTTATGCCCCTACTTTCCCCTTCACCCCCCGCTCTTCCCCCACCCATGGCCAACGCACATTTCCACTGGTTGTAACATGTGTCCTTGTTCAGGGTCTATTTCCCATTCATGTCCACCTCAGCCCATGCATTCAAGCAATTGTTTATCTTATATGTTTCCTCTCCTGCAGTCCTTCCTCTGAATGTGGGTAGCATCTTTACCATAAATCCCTCAGAGCTGTCTTGTGTCATTGCAGTGCTGCTGGTACAGGAGCCCATTACATTTGATTTTACCATAGTATATCAGTCTCTGTGTACAATGTTCTTCTGGCTCTGCTCCTTTCGCTCTGCATCACTTCCTGGAGGTCACTCCAATTTGCATGGAATTCCTCCAGTTTATTATTCCTTTTAGCACAATAGTATTCCATCACCCACATATACCACAATTTGTTCAGCCATTCCCCAATTGAAGGACATACCCTCCTTTTCCAGTTTTTTGCCACTACAAAAAGCGCAGCTATAAATATTTTCCTACAAGTCTGTTTATCTATGATCTGTTTGGGGTACAAACCCAGCTAAGTTGTTTCTTGATAATATTTGTATTTCTACATTTTATTTCTTCTCATTTGTATTGCACTTCATCAGGTACTCTGAATATCAATTTTACTATTGCATTCTGGGCTTGTGTGACTAGTAACAATGAGTCACAATCTGAATTTTTTCCAGATGAAAGAATGGGAAAACAACAGTGACCTATAGGAAACTGTCTATGGGTCCTGCCATAATAGGCCTGCTTTTTGGAGGCAAAATGGCATGTGTACATGTGCAAGTGGCATGTGTCCAAGTAGGATCATCAGCTCAATTATAATCCTATCCTAGCTATTTTCAAAGAAAAGAACTCTCCAAAAGGAAAATCTTAATTTAAGGCTTTTAAATCAGTTAGATTACTTTAAAAAGAATTATTAAGTGAAACAGTTAAGTTTGTAATATACTAAATTATGATAAAAAAATAACAGCGATTACAAAAAATGTTTTTTAGTCAGACTAGTCTATTAACACGTTTATAATTTACAGTTTAACTCAATAAAAGCAAATGATTTATTTTTAAATTGACTTCACTTTTTCTTAATCTCAATAGTAATGCTTAGGGCTGTTCTATTTGTGTTTTCTACAAGTCTGGCCAGAGAACAATTAAATACATTCACACTGTATTTTGACACATATGTGAATTTTAACAAGATCTCTGTTTCTTTCTTATACAACCAGTCATAAATAATTTTTTCTCATTTTCTCAGCCTATGAGTCAGTCACATTGTACTTCCTAAGAGTATATGGATCTGGGTCTGATTACCTCCAAGCTCAAGCTCCAATATCAAAACAGGTGCCTACAAAGGAAAGAGGGCCCATTGAAGGCAGGCATACTTGAGGAGATGGGATGAAGGAAGGCTGCTTTTTCTTTCACACCTATAAGAGTAAATTCTTAGCACCCTCCCAAATATGAAAAAGAAAATCAAGGTTTCCTAAAGGTTTGAGGTAAATAAATATCTAAAGTGAAAGTGCTAAATAAAAGACATTGCAATAATGTGCATTTTTAAGGTTTTAGGATTTTTTACTACTTTTAGATAGGAAGGGATAAAACTTTCCAAGGGATTTTAATCTAAACACTATGAAGACCTAAGCATGAAAATATATAAAGTTGGACATAACCAAAATAGCCAGATTAAACCATTAAGGTCCCAGAATACCAAGGCTATTCAACAAATAGAAAAAGAATTCTTAAGTTGTTTTAGCTATCTATCTACCTGGATTGATTTTAAGATCAAAGTGTTGAAAAGATGTATTACATTCAAGTGTTCAGTACAAATATAGAAAAAAATTAGCTGTTTCAAATTCTCTTGGTTTTATAATCTTACTTGTTAAAAGTGACAGTCTGGGATTGGTTTTCCAATGACTGATCGTTATCTTGACAAAGTACCTCTAACTTGACAAATCTGACTTGGTAAATAATACTTTATTTTAACTGTGTATCATCAAGAAATGGGGCTTAAAATATTTTTATAGGTCAACTTATCAAGTGAAGGAACTGTAAGATCTTGGCATATATAAAATAACAAATAAAATGTTTCTTTGTTAGGAATTGCCCATGCTAACACAGTCTCTTCATACAGCATTTCTGAGACACTATTTATAATATGGCTAATATTGCTGCTTACCTTCTTTGTCTTATTCTTTTTCTTCTTCTTTGATTTATTGTTAACTCGAGCATTCTGTAACAGAATTGTAATTATAAACAAATCACTATAGCAAACATAAAACCACAAGGGAATATTTTGTTATACATGAAGAATTTTAGCCCTATACCACATCAGGCTTTTCACAGGAAATCAAATAATTGCAACCTTTACTTTTCTTTTTTTTTTTAAACCCTTACCTTCCATCTAGGAATCAATAGTATGTATTGGTTCCAAGGCAGAAGAGTGGTAAGGGTAGGCAATGGGGGTTAAGTGACTTGCCTAGGGTCACAGAGCTAGGGCATGTCTGAGGCCAGATTTGAACCCAGGACCTCCCATCTCTGGGCCTGACTCTCAATCCACTGAGCCATCTAGCTGCCCCAAACCTTTACTTTTCTAATGTTCTACTGTGGCCATGTTGCTTTTCTATATTGAGTAAAAGCTTCCATTGCTTATGTTAGAAATCCCATAATATCACCTTCTGTTCCAAAGAGCACACACAATGAAGAAAACAAAAGGAGTATTACTAAATATGTATGCACTCTAAGTGTATTTAGTCATCACCTGCAACAACAGTTGGAAGTACCACAAATGGGAAAGATGCTTTATGAATAATATTTGGATTTAACAAAGAATTTTGGGGACAGCTAGGTATCTCAGTGGACTGAGAACGAGGCCTTGAAATGGGAGGTCCTGGGTTCAAATCTGATCTCAGACACTCTTAGCTATGTGACCTTGGGTAAGTCACATAGTCCCCATTACCTAGCCTTTATTGCTCTTCTGCCTTAGAATCAATACATAGCATTTACACAGTAAGGGTTTTAGTAAATAATTAACTACAAAGGGCAATTTAAAAACTTATGGCAGTACTTTCTGAACATAAAAGGTATTATCAAGTCTTTGGGCAAAAAAATAAAGAAAAGTTAATCCTTCGATTATTCTTTAAACATTTTTCCACTGAATGCAAAACACAAAGAAGCATTCCTCTTACCAGCCCTCCTCACTCATTTTCACTTCTTCTGTGCCTCCTTTGGCCTCCTTCACTTTCTGCATTCTAGCTCCAATGAGTGAGAAATTAGGGTTGACTGCAGACATATAGCCCAATAGATAGAGGTACTGGAAATGGAATCTATTTTTTTGCATCCCTACCCACGGAAGGCAGCTTCCTTTAAGATTCTGGAAACAAGATCTGTCTGGAATATTTTGGGCATAGTTGCACATGGTAGCAAAAAGGGAAGCTAATATCACTGCTGGGTTTGTACCCCAAAAAGATAATAAGGAAAAAGACTTGTACAAAAATATTTATAGCTGTGCTCTTTGTGATGGCAAAAAATTGGAAAATGAGAGAATGTCCTTCAATGGGGGAATGACTGAAAAAATTGTGGTATCTGCTGGTGATGGAATACTATTGTGCTCAAAGGAATAACGGACTGGAGGAATTCCATGTGAACTGGAATGACCTCCAGGAATTGATGCAGAGTGAAAGGAGCAGAACCAGGAGAACATTGTACACAGAGACTGATACACTGTGGTACAATTGAACAAAATGGACTTCTCTACTAGCAACAATGCAAGGATCCAGAGCAAGGTTGAGGGACTTATGAGAAAGAAAACTAGTCACATTCAGAGAAAGAACTGTGGGAGTAGAAACACAGAAGAAAAACAACTGCTTGAACATATGGGCTGATGGGGATATTATTGGGGATATAGTCGCTAAACTATAACTCTAGTCCAACTATCAATAATATGGAATTGGGTCTTAATCAATGATACATGTAAAACCCAGTGGAATTGTGCATCAGCTACAGTGGGGTTGGGGGAGAAGGAGGGGAGAACATGAAACATGTAACTATAGGAAAATATTCAAAATGAAAATAAAAATTTTAAAAAATAAAATAAAATAAAATCCTTTCCTCTTAAAAAAAAATATTCATAGCCATGCTCTTTGTGGTGGCAAAAAATTGGAAAATGAGGAGATGTCCTGCAATTGGGGAATGGCCAAACAAATTGTGGTATCTGTTGGTGATGTAATATTATTGTGCTCAAAGGAATAATGAACTGGAAGAATTCCATGTGAAGTGGAATGACTTCCAGGAATTTGATGCAGAGTAAAAGAAGCAGAACCAGGAGAACTGATATACTATGGCACAATTGAACGTAATGGACTTCTCTACTAGCAGCAATGCAATGATCTGGGATAATTCTGAGGGACTTATGAGAAAGAACAGTATCCACACCCAGAGAAAAAACTGTGGAAGTAGAAATGCAGAAGAAAAACATATGATTGTTCACATGATTCAATGGGGATATGATTGGGGATGTAGACTAAATGATCACTCTATTGCAAATATTAATAATATGGAAATCAGTCTTGATCAATGATACTTGTAAAACTCAGTTCAACTGCATGTTGGCTACAGGAGGGGAGAGGAAGGAGGGGAGGAAAAGAACATGAATCATGCAACCATGGAAAAATTCTTAATTAACTAATTAATTGAGTGGGTTTTTTTAAAAGGAAGGCTAAATGACTTAAGTCCCATCAAATCCCATGCTTCTGTGATTAATAAGAACTTATACCTCCTGGACATCTTTAATGGATTCTATTGAAGATTCACTAGGTGCTGATTTTTCATGTTTAGGAATTTCTGCTGGCAGTTCTTCTAAGTCTGATTTCATATCTTTAATAAAGTCTAGTGGAGATTCATTCTGTTCTAGTATCTCATCCTGAAGGACCTCTTCTGGATTATAACCTAAATATTAGAGACAAAGAACTCAAAATCTAGACACAAGTAACAGGCCAATTTTCATAATTATGATACTTGAAAAAGCACTCGACAAGTATTAGATGGAAGACCTTAGACAAGTCACTTAACTTTGCTGAGCCTTAGTCTCTCCTCTTTAAAACAGAGATTATAATACAGATATCCCTTCCACATCACAAGGGTTAGGAATGATTTAGAAAATCCTTATAAATTTTTTTTGGCTCTCCTTTCATACCAGAGAAGAAGCCTGAATTTTTTTCTTTTTCTTTCATAGGGTGTTTACAGTACCTTATTGTAAAATTTGGGTTAAGTATTTGGTCATACACTATATGTAGGTCAATGTTAACATTTCTAGCCTTTGTGTGTCATCTCCTGGCTTTCACATTCTTTTTGCAGCTTCTCATTTTTTATATATCTTAACTTTTTTTTAAAAATTGTGAATTTATGGCATTAGAAGATAAAATGTGTTGATATATGATACTATACATATATCATGATTTTGTGTTTCTAAACTGAGATTGTCTGTTGGCCTTCACCTTTCTGCAAAACTCCCTCAAAATTCCCATTTAATTTTTTATGCTAACTGCCATATATCAAAATCACAACAGGAAAAATTGCAATGTGGAAGGGGTGTCTACATATGTCTTGCATTCCTCACCCCATCATTATGAAGACTGCAAAAGTGCTTTTTAAATTCTAAAGCAGTGCCTGCCATATAAGAGGTACTTAATAAATATTTATTGAATTGAAATGTATAATGACAATTATAATGACAATAAACAAGCACTATATTATGGAACAGGGATGCAAGGACACAAATAAAACAGTCCCAGACCTTAAGAAGCTAACTACTCAGAGAGAAGAGAGACATATGTACCTAAAGTATAGTATAAGGAAAACTGAGACAAGAGAAGGTACAGATAGCTGGAGAGTAGAAGTGAAGGAGAATGAAGAAAGCTTTATAAAGAAGGTAGCCAGAAGGTAGCATCTCAGGTGAGCCTTGAATGAAGACAAAGATTTTTCAAGGCACAAATAAGGAAAGTCTTTTCCAGGCACTGAAAATGGCTAATTCACATTTGGGAAATGGAGAATTGAGTTAGAGCAACAGCTAATTAATTAAGCTACTTGAGGGAAAAGATACAAAACAGAATGGCATGAAACAAGACTGGAAAAGGAGGTAGGAGAGCCAAATTATTTAGTCTCACATGTTATGGAGCTTATACTTTATGTTATAAGTAATGGGGAGACACAAAGATTTTTGAGTAGGAAACCTGGAAGAGTTAAACAGGTGCCTTTTAAAGAAAGATCTATTAAGATATATTAGTACAGTAAAGTAGGTGAGAGGCAAAGAAGGCCTAAACTAGGGTAGTGAGAAAGAAATGGATGCAAAATATATTATAAAGTTAGAATTAACAATGGTGATGATGAGGATTATGAAGCATCACAAAGAATAAGCAAATTCCTGATGATCAATTTATCAACAAAAACAAAAAGTTTCCAATTAGGAATTACTTTAAATTCCTTGAAGGCAAGAACTATGTTTTATTTATCTTTCCATTTTCCCTAGTATCTATCACAATGCATGTCAAATAGTAGGTACTTAGTAATATTTGTTTAAAAAATAAATTAATTAATAGCTCCTAAATATACTTACTATAAGAATTCGGTTCTGTTTTCACAGCCACTCCTATTGTATTAAAAAATAAAAATAAAAAGGTCAGCTGGATATGCACAGAAACATCTTACAATGATAAACTGGGATTGAGACTAAATGCCAAAGAGGTCCATATCCATATCTGCTTCATTCTGCAACTGATTACAGAATTGAGCACCCTGATTCTTTTCATTCACCCCACTTTTGTCTAAGGGCTCTCTTTAGACTTAAAATATCAAAACCACACAAACATAATTAGAAGAGAAGACATGCAAAGAGTTTTGACCTGCTCCATATGACATAATGCCTAAGGATACAAAGACCCAAGGGGCAAGCAGTTAGTTTATTGTTGCAGTTTGGGGCTTTTTTGTACCGTCCTATGCAAACTGATTTGGCCATAACATAGAGAACTAACTGTGAGGGGAAACGGGGAATTAGGGAGCACAGAGGCAATGGGTCAAAGGTCATGGTGCCCAGCCTAGTCCAGCCCCTGCATTAAGGAGCATGAAGGGAGTATGGGGGAGGGGGGGAAGGGGGGGCTATTGGGGGTGATTCCCTCATCTCAGTGTCACTCAGACCCCACCCTTTTATTCCATTTGAAGGGGATCCCTGAGAATACTTGCCAGATCCAGTGAGATAGGACAAAATTTAAGGAGGAAAACGTGTTTCCGATGATAAAGTCGGAGGAGATTAGAACGGAAGAGGTGAAGGGCCAGATGAGATACACCCGAGGGCCGAGTTGATCCCAACCTGGCCACCTGGGGACCTTCTGGATGAGGCTGGCCTCGCTGAGGGGAAGTGCTCCCCAGCCATTGGCTGAAAGAGCCATAAGCCCGCCCTCCTTTAGGGAGGGGCCTGCTTCCCACAGTGCCCCTGATTGGTTGGAGGGACTGAGTGGCAGATGGCGCTGCGGGCTGTCCAAGATGTGAACAGAACCTACCACCCCATAGGCACAAGAAATATAGTGTGTTCCATGTGGAAATATCCGGAGGCACGACGGGGTTCATTCTTGGACCTCTTCTGAAATGAAACTTTTAAATTGCATAAAATATAAGGGGCAGCTAGATGGCTCAGTGGATTGAGGGCCAGGCCTAGAGGCCCAAAGTCCTGGATTCAAAATTAACCTCAGACCCTTCTGGCTGTGTGACCCTGGGCAAGTCACTTAACTACAATAGCCTAACTTTTCCGACTCTTCTGCCTTGGAAATTTTACTTAGTATCAATTCTAAGGCAGAAAATAAAAGTTTACATAATTAAAATGAATTACATTGTATTGTGAAGAAACTCATTAAAGTTTGCTAATGAAAAATATTACCCACCTCCAGAGAGGTGAAAGCTGAGTGCAGAAAATGAATCATGCTTTTTTTCCACTTTATTTTTCTTAAGGGTTTTTTTGGGAGGGCAACATGGCCAATAGAAAATGTTTTATTAACATATTTAACATTAAAATATGTATAATTGAAAGCTTAATGCCTTTTCAAGGGTTGGGGGGTTGGGGGGAGATTTGCAACTCAAGTTTTAAAAAATGAATGTTAGGTTCAAATCTGGCCCTGGAGATGTATAACCCTGAGCAAGTCACTTCACTCTTATTGCCTAGCCTTTACTGCTCTTCTGCCTTGGAATCAATGCTTAATATCAGTTCTAAGATAGAAGGTAGGGATTCTAAAACTAAAAATTAAATGTTAAAAATTTTTTGCAGCAGTTGTTTAATATTAAATAAACTAAATAAAAATATGCTAAAAATTAAATTAGCCCCCCAAAAAACCCTTTTTTTAACACGTTCATAGTCTCAAAGCTAATAGGTCCTACAACAAAAAGGAAGCCAAATTTTAAGTAATTACCAAGCCATGAGCAATCAACAGAGGACAGATAATGACACTTTATCTCTGGGGGTACAATAGTAAAAGTTTAACAACTGGCTTTAAAAAAAATTTATGCATGCAGAATACATTTTTAAGCTTGATTTACACTACTAATAATCAACAAAACAATAAATCAAGTCCTGCTATGTAGTCTGTACCTTTTTCAAAGGGGTAAATGCTCACATTGAAAATTTAACCATCAGCCCTTACAAGGTGTTATGATCTGGCACATTTTAGAAATTCTCAGAACGTGAGCTACAGTCCCAGCTCTGAACAAAATACGATGAAAGCCAGAGTCCAGCAGGCAGGAAATCAGGAAGACAAAGTACAGGTTACAGCGTTTGCAAGTGGCCAGGAAGTGAGTGATGTGGGGGTTTTGGGGGGGGGCAAAGTAAGGGAAAAGCTGAGCTCTTGGGTGAAAAAAGGTATCAATAAAAAGGTAGATAGACAGATCCATAAATAAAAGAAGATGGGGAAGATAAGTAGAATGATAAGAAGACTGGAAGAGGCCACATAAAAGGCCTAGACTGACAGCTGAAAGCCTGCCAGGCCTTTCCCCAGGGAGCCTGCAGGGGATGGAGGCCTGAGGCTGGGGAAGGCTGCTGAAGTTGTGAACACCTGAAGCACCCCCATGTATATGCCTTCCCACTCAGAGTCTCTGAATACTGGGGGAGAATGAGTTCTATAATTATGTAAGAGGAGGGAAGAAAAATGTGATGTTATTACTTTTTACTACTGAATCCATTCCTTGTGATTCTTAATTTTATTACTATACCTTATGGTGCTCAAGAATGTAAGCAATAGAGTGGATTGAGAGCCAGGCCTATAGATAGGAGGTCCTGAGTTCAAATCTGGCCTCAGACACTTCCCAGCTGTGTGACCCTGGGCAAGTCACTTGACCCCCATTGCCTTGCCCTTACCACTCTTCTGCCTTGGAGCCAATACACAGTATTGATTCCAGATGGAAATTAAGGGATTAAAAAAAAAAAAAGAATGTAAACAATAGAGAATAATCACAAGGTAAGCCTTGAGGAGGACAAAAAGGGTTAGGGAGGTATTATTAATAATTCAATTTGATAGTGGGCACAGAGGACAGAGGCAAGATGGCAGGGGAGAGGCAGCAACTTGGCTGAACTCTGCCCACATTCCCCTCCAAACAATGTGAAAATAATGTCTTGAATCAAACCCCAGAGGTTAGTCAGAGACGCTTCTCTGGCCCAGGACAAATGAGCAGATGAGCAGGAGAGGCCTGTGACAAGGGTGTGAGAAGCGGCCTCAGCCACGGCCTAGGACAGCTATGGCAGGGGAGCCCGAGTTAATGCTGCCTCTGTGACCCTGTCGCACTGCTCTGACACAGTTCTGGGTCCCAGTGCCAGGGTGGAGAGGAGCGCTGATGGCTATTTGCGAGGGAACAGGGGCCCCAACAGTATTCCGGGGCGAGGAGTGCTAGGGTCTGTGGCTCCAGGACAGGAAGGGCCCTGGGCCACAGCTGCAGAGCAGGGAGGGAGAAGGGAACCCTGTCCCAATCCAGGACCCAGAGAAGTGTTAGCCGCTGCAACAACAGGGCAGCAAGATCTCTTCTTGGGCACAGACCAGAGAGCAGTGACTAAGCCTCTCCCCAGATCACAGCACCTCAGAAGCATTAAAACTTGCCAACCTCCAGAACAAGCTCAGAAAATAACAATGTGCAAAACTCCAAGTGAGCAGGGACCAACATAAAGTTCAAAGCGGAAAAATAAGCAACAAAAATGAGCCCCATTCTCCACCCCAAAAAAGGAACTTGACCATAAAAAGCCATTTAGGTGGCAGGGAAGAACAAGAAGAAAACTCAGAATAAGGCCCATGAAAATAGCTATAAACAAAGTCTCAAAGAAAAATGCTAACTGGACACAAGTCCAAAAAGAAACTCTAAAAGAGTTAGAGTTGCACAGGAAAAAAATGGGAAAAGAAATGAATGGCACAAGAAAATTATGAAAAGAGAATTAACAACTTGGTAAAAGAGACATAAAATTCACAGAAGAAAACTCCTTAAAAAGCACGATTGGCCAAATGAGGGGAAAGGATAAAAGCTCACTAAAGAAAATAATTCCTTAAAAATTAGAATTAGGGGTTGGGGGGCAGCTAAGTGGCTCAGTTATTAAGAGCCAGGCTCAGAGACGGAAGGTTTGAGGTTCAAACCTGGCCTAAGACACCTCGTAGCTGTGTGTCCCTGGGCAAGTCACTTAACTCCCATTGCCTAACCCTTACTGCTCTTCTACTTTGGAACCAATACTCGATATTGACTCTCAGACATAAGGTAAGGGTTTTAAAAAATTTGGAATTGGGCAAATGGAAGCTAATGACTTCATGAGATATCAAGAAACAATAAAGCAAAGTCAAAAGAATGAAAAAATAGAAGAAAATATAAAAATATCAGAAAAACAACTCACCTGGAAAATAGATCAAGGAGAGAAAATTGAAAAATTACTGGATTACCTGAAAGCCATGGAAAAAAAATAAAGAGCCTACACAACATGTTTAAAGAAAGTATAATGGAAAACTGTCCTGATATCTTAGATGCAGAGAGTAAAATAGAATAAAAGAATCCATAAATCACCTTTTGAATGAGACTTCAAAATGAAAATTCCCAGGAACATTATACTCAAATTTCAGAACTCCCAGGTCAAGGAGAAAATATTGCAAGTAGCCAGAAAGAAGTGATTCAATTATGGCAGAGTCACAGTCAGGATCATGCAAGATTTAGTAGTCTCCACCTTAAAGGAACGAAGAACTTAGAATACGATATTCAGGAAGGCAAAGGAGTTAGGATTATAACCAAAAATAGCCTCAATGTAACCATTCAAAGAAGAAAATGGATATTTAATGAAATAGTGGACTTTTAGGGATACCTGATGAAAAGATGAGACCTGATTAGAAAATCTGGCTCAGATATGAGCCAAGACAAGCATAAAAAAGTAAACAGAAAAGAGAAACCACAAGCGACTCAATAACCTTATATTTCTATATGAGAAGATGATAGAAGTAACTCCTAAGAACTTTATCATTATTAGGAGGATATCAATATTAGGAGAATAAAATTAGAATATAAAAAAATATAAAAAGCAAAATGTGAGTTGATAATTTTGGGATTATCTCAAAAAGATGAAGGGAAGAAAGAGGGATAGATGTACTAGAAGAAGGGGAAAGGACAAAAAAAGAATGGGGGAAATTATCTTATATAAAGGAAGAATATGGAACAGCTAGGTGACTCTGTAGACTGAAAGCCAGATCTAGAGACAAAGTCCTGGGTTCAAATATGGCCTCAGACACTTCCTTGCTGTGTGACTCTGGCCAAACCACTTTACCCCAATTGCATAGTCCTCTTCTGCCTAGGAATCAAAACTTGTATTGATTCTAAGACAGAAGGTAAGAAAAAAAAGGAAAACAAGGAAGAGCTTTTACAAAAGAGGGGAAAACGAGGGTGGGGGATGAGGTAGACATTGCTTGAACCTTACTCTCAACTAAAACTACATTTTGCTAAAAGATACTATAGATGACAAAACAATTTCACAAATTTTTTACAGCAGGTTTATCTGATAAAGGTATCATTTCTCAAATATATAGGGAAATGAACCAAATTTACAAAAATAAGAGCCATTTAGGGGCAGCTGGTTGGCTCAGTGGCTAGAAAGCCAGACCCAGAGATGGGAGGTTCTGGGATCAAGTCTGACCTCAGGAATTTCCTGGCTGTATGGCAGTATGTAAGGGGGGCCGGGGGGGGCACTTAACTCTCACTGCCTAGCCCTTACTGCCCTTTTGCTTTGGAACTAATAAATAGTATTAATTCTAAAATGGAATCCTATGGATTAAAAAAGAAAAAGCATAAGGGCCATTCCCTTTATTGGTCAAAGGTTATGAACAGGGAGTTTCAGAAGAAGAAATCAAAGCTATCTATAGTCATATGAAAAAATACTCTAAATCATTAATGATTAGAGAAAGTTAAACTAAAACAACTCTGAGGTACCACCTCACATCTATCAGAAATGATAAATGCTAGAGGGGATGTGGGGAAATAAATACACTAGTGAACTATTGGTGGGTTCTTGAACTGGTCCAAACATTCTGCAGAAAAATCATGAACTATGCTCAAAGCTATAAAACTGTGCATACCCTTTGACTCAGGAATATCACTACTAAATCCATATTCCAAAGAGATCAAGGGAAAGGGCCTCTATGTACAAAAATAGTTATAGCACCTCTCTTTATGGTGGCAAAGAATTGGAAAAAGAGGGGATGCTCATTAATTGGAGAATGGCAAAAAAAAGTTGTGTTATATGACTGTGATGGAATACTACTGTACTATCAGAAACAAGAGATGGTTTTAGAAAAATATGGGAAGACCTCTTGTAAGACTTAATGCAAAGTGAAGTAAACAGAACCAGAAGATCATTATACGCAGTAACATCAATATTGTAATGATGACACACTGTGAAACACTTCACTACTCTCATCAATACAATAATCCAAGATAATTCCAAAGAATTCTTAATACAAAATGCTATTCACCTCCTCAGGGAGAACTAATGAACTCTGGGTGGAAAATGAAAAATAATTTTCTCACTTTTGAAACTTTTCTTGTTTTTTTGTGACATGAGTAATAAGGAAATATATTTTGCATGATTTCACATGTATAACTGATATCATATGTAAAGCAGGGTTGCTTGCTTTCTCGATGGGTAGAAGAGAAACTGCAGAGAGAGATTATTTTTTTTATTCTTTTTTTTTTTAATTTTTTTTTTAAACCCTTAACTTCTGTGTATTGGCTCCTAGGTGGAAGAGTGGTAAGGGTGGGCAATGGGGGTCAAGTGACTTGCCCAGGGTCACACAGCTGGGAAGTGTCTGAGGCCAGATTTGAACCTAGGACCTCCCGTCTCTAGGCCTGGCTCTCAATCCACTGAGCTACCCAGCTGCCCCAAGAGAGTATTTTTTAAAAGAAAAAAGTAGGCACAGGAAAGAGAAAAAGCTTCACTGGAAAATATGATTCAGTTTCAAGCAAAAGAAGAAGTCAAAGTCTTATAGGTTACTCTGAAATTTTATATATTTTAGTATTATACATACTTTTTTCAAGGAGGAAGGTTAGCACAACCTGATAAGTAGTCTGCCTAACAATATCATTACCAACTATAATAACTACGTTAAGCAAATGAAAAAATAATTACAAGTTCTTGAGGTTAGCATTTCATTAAAACAGAATTGAGAAGATAAGTCTGCCTAATAAAAGAGAAGGATATTCAGCATTAATGCCATTTCACACATATGATTTCCTCCTTTAGAGTTGCCAATTTTGGTCATGGGAACTCAAGAAATAGATAAAAATACATAATGGGCCTCATTCCTGTATAGCTCCTCTTCCATTTCTGCAAAGATTGGTGGTGGGGTGATTTAAAATATTGACAGATGGTCTTAAAATTTTGTGCCTCTTGGTTTTAAGACAAACAATAATATTTAAGTGGTACTCTCATTGTTCAAACATCCAGCTTGTTCATTTCCTATGGGAGGAACTGAATGGCATTTTCACTATTAGTATGTAAAGAAGCTGTGACTAAATGGAAAGACAACTTGGAATTATGGAACCATAATATGCCCAATGATATTGCTTGGGGCATTTAGCCACCTGACTTTGCATTGCTTAAAAGCATATGTAAGACAGGGCAATTATATCTTTTATCTGTGTGGAGGATAAAGCAGTGGAGAAGTTTCAGTAAGAATTTGTAGACATCACAAATCTATATTTTGATGCTTAACAATTTCAATTCAAAGGAAAGTATAGGAGAAGACAGCAAAAGATGCTGAAACATATGGTTTGGTTTCAGGGAATGAAAGAAAAACAAAGAATTATGGGTCATTCTGAAGACATATATTATTATACTATGCATATTTTCCTCAAGGAGGGAGTTGGAAGGCACTAGAAAGTGATTAGTATTAAACAAGATAATTTTTAAATGAAATTTACTGAATTTTAGCAGAAAGCAAATGAGTTTTTAATAGATATAGTAGTCACTTCAGAATTAGCTGTCTGTGTCATCAGATCGCCCATCAGGTAACCAAAACACAGTTTGAAAAACAACACCAAATAAAGATGAGAAGACACTACGAACTCTTGCAACAGTTCACATTTGATTTGTTTAAATAAGAAACTCAGAAACATGGAGAATGGGGATAAAAGTGAGATGCCGATTTTGAAAATAACAGGTTCTAAGAAAAGTTAATCCACTGCAAAAAGTGGACAAAAACTCATGATGAAACATGCTCCCTACCTCCTGATAGAGAAGTGACAGACTCAAGAGAGCGGCGGAGAGGCACATGTAGGCATGTGTATATACATAAGACATATGTGTGTATGCATGTGTATATAAGGAAGTAAACAAAGTCCCTGTGACAAACAAGGATAGACAGGCACAACAAACCCTCACTTTGACCACATCCATGTGTGTTTGTGTACACGTGTGCTCACTGTTGTCACTCAGGCATTTCAGTTGTGTCTCACTCTTCGTGGCACCTTTTAGGGTTTTGTTGGTAGATGTACTGAAGTGGTTTGTCATTTCCTTCTCCAGCTCATTTTACAGATGAGGAAATGGAGGCCAGCAGAGTTAGGTGACTTACCCAGAGTCCCATAGCTAGTGTCTGAGGCTAACTCCAAGGTGGCCACTCTATCCACTCATCACCTAGCTGTCTATTATATATGGTCAAAGTGGGGATTTGTTTTGCTTGACAAAACATGTTTGCTAAAGGGACTTTATTTTATTTTATTTTTCATTGTGGGGTGGGGCAGATAGAAGTGGTACAGGGAAGAGAAAGTGAGTTTTGTTTAAAAACAAATAAAAATATTTTTTTAAAAAGAAAAAATGTTTTGAAGTTGTATGAGTTTTTTTTCTTTTTCTTTTTTTTTTTATTTTAAACCCTTAACTTCTGTGTATTGACTTATAGGTGGAAGATTGGTAAGGGTAGGCAATGGGGGTCAAGTGACTTGCCCAAGGTCACACAGCTGGGAAGTGTCTGAGTCCGGATTTGAACCTAGGACCTCCTGTCTCTAGGCCTGGCTCTCAATCCACTGAGCTACCCAGCTGCCCCCTGAAGTTGTATGAGTTTTAAAGTCTAAGGGAGAAATGAACTAGTCCTTCTGATTGGTATGAAGGGAAAAATAAATAAATTATATGGGGGAAAAAAGCTGCCAAAACAAGGAGGCTAAGAGAGCCCATAGATTATAGATATTGTTAGAACCATAAGTGACCTTAGATATCAAGTTTGACACTTTCACAGATTTGAAAAAGGAGGCCTCAGGAAATGAATTGCTTAAAGTCACAGCAAGGTAAGATTTTTTTTTAACCCTTTACCTTCCATCTTGGAGTCAATACTATGTATTAGCTCCAAGACAGAAGAGTGGTAAGGGTAGGCAATGGGGGTCAAGTGACTTGCCCAGGGTCACACAGCTGGGAAGTGCCTGAGGTCAGATTTGAACTAGGGCCTCCGGTCTCTAGGTCTGGCTCTCAATCCACTGAACTACCCTACCCAGCTGCCCCAAGGTAAGATTTTAACACAAACCTGCTAACTTCAAATTCTATGGTCTTTCTACTATAAAACTCAATTACCATTTTCAAAGAACTAGAGAAGAGGATGGTAGAAGACTGTGAACAAAATTATCTGTCAAAATACAGGGTTTTTTAAGGCAGTTGAAAAGAAAACAAATCTGAAAATTTGGGAAAAGATCCAGCTAGCCCAAATTATTCCAAGATTTATAGATAAAACCAGAATGTAAAATCCCTGAGAGTAGAGAATTGTCATAGTCCTGATATCTGTATTTTAGCACCTGGAACACTGTTTGGCACATAGTGGACATTTAATAAATCCTTGATGAGTGATTGTGGATAAGTGCTACACTTGGGAGATTCAGAAAAATCTGGGTTCAAATTTTACATGTGACATTTATTAGCTGTGACCCTGGTCAAGTCACTTAACATCCCTTGGCCTCTATTTCTTAATTCATAAAATGAAGAAGTTGGACTAGGTGGCCTCTTCCAGCTTTAAATCTATGTTCTTAAGATAAACTATTCAAAATAGAGCTGATCTAAAATTTTTATGTCAGTAGTTCTCATTGGTAAAGATAATGTAACCAATGCATTGGCTTCTATCCCCTCTGTATCCAATGCACAATGCGAAGAAGTGGAAAAAATCTGTTAAGCCTGACCAAATACATATAAAAGAAATCTACACAGAAGGTGATCTTTTTTTTAAGAATTCAAGGACTATTTAAAAATATATCTCTAGGGGCAGCTGGGTAGCTCAGTGGATTGAGAGCCAGGCCTAGAGACGGGAGGTCCTAGGTTCAAATCTGGCCTCAGACACTTCCCAAGTCACTTGACCCCCATTGCCTACCCTTACCACTCTTCCACCTATAAGTCAAAATTAAAAAAAAAAATTATAAAAATATATCTCTAAGAAGGCAAAATTTCCAAAGAATGGAAAAGATCATAAACAGTATTTTTGCTAAAAAAAAAAAAAAAAAAAAAAAAAGGTTGGTCAAGAAGACATTGGCCATCTATTTCCAGGTTTCTTATTTGTGTAAAATGATAATAAAAAGAGCAGTAAAGAAGTACATGGTACACAAAACAGGCTGGAGTATGCTACCAACAACCACTTACATACACATATAACATAGAATGCCTCACTGAAAATAGATACATACAGAAAAAGATGTGAAGCAGTCAGGTATTGAGAACAAGACGTGAAATATAATACGCTGAAACCCTAGAGATACGAGAAAGACTTAGGGTAATTTGGGGAAAATGTAGACAGAATTGCAGAGAATGAAAAGGCACTAAGTAAGGGCTTCTGATTTCTAGCAGTGGAGGAAGACCGACCCTGATGTAATAGAGAATCTTTCAAAGTATCAAATCCTTTTAAAGGTCTCCATGATTGTATGTCTGGAGTCCTTCAGAGTAAGAACTCTCCAAACATAATTAAGTACAATGCTTTGTACATAGAAGGTATCCATAAATGATTCTGACTAACAGCCAAAGACTTAAAGCAACATGGCAAATTATATGCCCGTATACAATAATAATAATAATGATAATAGCTAACATTTATATAGTGCTTGCTATGTTCCAGGAACCGCGCTAAGCACTTTACAAAATGTTATCTCATTTGATCCTCACAACAGCCCTGCGGGGTAGGTTCTATTATTATCCCCATCTTAGAGATGAGGAAATCGAAGCAAGCAGAGTTTGTGACTTGCCTAAAGACCACAGACGGTGAGTGTTAGAGGCTGGATTTGATTTGAACAGAGATTTTCCTGACTTCAGGCCCAGCACTCTATCCAGTGCACCTCTGGAAACTAAATGACTCAATAAGTTAAACATAAAAAATTGGGCCCTTTTCAAATTTGAAAATTGAAACAAATCAGTAATCAGAAATTATTATACAAAAAGTTGCAATTTACATGGGCCTAGAAATATACATTGAACTGGCATTCTCTATGTAGAACATCATGGCAGAGAAATATCCCTCCATAGAAAATACACCGAAAATTAGCCCTCTCATTTGAGATGCCATAGATAGATTAATCCAGAGAGAGAATTCTTTAGCTATTCCTTGTTTTCGTGGCCTTTCCAAAGGAAAGCAATGAAAATAATATTAACTGCTGTGGCATGGGAAATCAATGAGGATTCTGTCTGTGAACTTGTTTTGCATGAAGTTTCAAAATCTGTGTCCTATTAAAAGATGGAGTTTTAATTAATTTGGGATTACATAGGTCTTGATCAATGACACATATAAAACCCAGTAGAACTGCTCATTGGCTACAGGAGGGGGGTGGGAAGAGGGGAGGAAAGGAACATGAATCATGTAACCATGGAAAAATATTCTAAATCAATTAAATAAAATTTTTCATATAAAAAAATTTGGGATTACATATTACAACAGCCTTACTACATCAATATTTTTGTGCATTATCTACGTGTAAAACAAAACATAGGACAACTTTTCAGAAAAAAAATAGATAATAAAATGAAACCTTTTCCTTTTAAATTTAACTTCAGTGTTTTCATACCTTCAGTGACTGGTAAGGTCTTGAATTTTTTATAATAGCTGCAAGTAGAAAAGAAACTTATTTAATTTGCTATATGCAAAAAGAATCCCAAAGTTTCTGCCTGGACTAGAATAGGTTAAGACAAAAGAATCATCAAATTCTAGAATTTCTCTCCCCTACTCTTCACCTTAAGGGCAGAGCAGGTCAGAAATTAAACTATCTACTCACTTCCTACTCAAAGAGGAAAGTTCAATTTTTTTATTATAGTCCATTAAGCCAGAGACTTTAAAGTATATTTCTATAGTTACAGCTCACCTAAGGGATTTCTTAAAGGCCTAAAATGTAGTGTAAGTGAAAATTAAAACCTCTTTCTAGGATACACATACGTCTATGGTTAAACAATGCTATTAAACTATTTCTTTGAGACATTATATTCATAATAAATCATTGCAAAGTTGGTATTTCTTGATATTGGACAGGCAATGTGGTATAATCAATAGAGAGCTATCTTTGAAGCCAGAAAATTCAGGATTCAGGTTCTGCCACTGCCAATTACAGGCTGCATGATCCTGGGCAAGCAACATAACCTTAGTCTCTAAGTTGCAGAGAAGGCACCAACCTGCCTTAGCAGAGGGAGTTTCCTTATTTTGGAGTTCCCTTTACAAATACAATTACAAGCCCATCTTCTTCAATTTACATTGTTCTGCCAACTATCACAAATTAAAACCTAGGCACTAGAGAAACTGGGAATTCTGATATCCAGAGCAAATGCAGTAGAGGGGAAGAGAAGCAGCTGAAGAAAATGTGCCCTGGGAGATGGGTGGGATGATACAGGTTCCAGTATGGGGACAAAGTATACTTCTAAGGCACTGGCACTTTAGGTCAAGCCCCAATATCACCCTGCCCACATGCCAGTGAAATGCTCTTTTTTCTATACAAGCTCTCTCTCAAATTATTTTTATGTATAAATGTGTATAGTCAGTGATGGGCTTCAAGTCATTTTATATGTACACAAAATGCTTTCCAAACTTTAAAGTACTTTATAAAAAGCAATGTTTATTATTGTGATGCAATTTTCTCTAACACATATTTTTTCCACCCAACTAGCATTTATACAGAACTTTAAGGTTTCCAATGCATTTTGTACATATTTGTTCATTTTATCCTCACAACAACAGGAACTATTATTATCCCTACTTTACATATAAGGAAATTGAGGCAGATAAATGTTAAGTGACTTACCCAGGGTCATATAGCTAATATCTGAGGTAGAGCTTGAACTTATTTTCCCGCATGGAGGGGATCTAGTACTCTACCTACTGCACTGCCCACTTGCTGTATTTTTTGCATAACTGATATTATTCTCTAATATACTCTGAGGTCATGCGCCACCAGGTAGAAGAGGCCTATTCTGATCTATGCCATTACTCATGCCTTTTCCACTCCCCAGAAATTATTTGCAATCTTCTTTGTATAATTCATATGTTTATTTTTTTCTGTGTACATAATTCCTCCCTCCAAATACGATAAAACCTTCTTGAAAGTATGGATTGTCCAACTTTTACATTTGCATCCCTGGTACCTTGCATATAATAGGCATTTCATGAATGCTTGCTGACCACTGTATAAACTGTCTCTGGAATGGGAGACAATTTCATATCCCTAGTAGACACATTCTTCTCCTTCTTCATTGTTTACCTACTCTACTTTCTTATCAGTTTTCTTTCTTAGGACACAGAGGGTTGTTGACTATAACTATGCTCAAATTCAGTATGTGAGTGGTTTTTGAGAGCTCATAGGAAACTTTAGCATCAGCGCATTTTAATCTAGGACAAAGTACAAAGTATATATGCCAGGAAGTTCACACTAACTAATTAGAAGCCCTGGTTTGGAATTCTGGCCAAAAACATATTCTCCCAGTAACTCTTAACAAATCACTTCCTATCTCTGTTTCTCAGTTTCTTTCTCTCTAAAATGAGAGGGTTAGAATAGATGATCTCTCTTTTGGCTCTGGATCCTACATATCATAAACTGGAATAAGGAAATATTCTAATTCCAGGAAAAACTTCCCTATCCTACTCTCAACAAGGGTAATTTTCATACTTAAGGAAAATCCATTTCTAGAGTTATCTTTTCCTTATTGAATTATCTGAATATTTTGTAAGTAAATGGGAATTTCATTCTAATTGTCTCATAAAGAGAATTCCTGGTAAACTCCCTAGAACTCTAAACTATGGAAAAGACGTGGAAAGAAAAAATTAACTAAGATAAATTCAAACCACAAATAGCTACAAAGATTCAGGGGATTGTGAGTACTTACCTTTGAATACATTCATCCTTTTTCAAACCTTCATACTGCCCAGAGAAGGAAAAAAAAGTAAAATCAACAATAATATACAAACTTTCTTCTGTAAAGAAAGAGAACATCAAATGAAAGGAGAAAAAAATACAAATAACTAGAGTATATTCCTAGCACTAGTCTTTTTCCTGAGAGAAAATCCCATTTCACATCATGAACATTTCCTGCCAGAATAGGCATTTTAAACTCAACAAATCCAAGACAGAAATGATCTCCCACTCCCTTCTTCCTAACTTTCTTTTTTTTTTTTTTACTTATAGTCTTCCAATTCCTGATTCCCAATGTCAATGTTATCTTCAACTCTTCACCTTTCCTCAATCACTAAGTCTTATTGATTTTACTTTGATAACTCTCACTTCCACCTCCTCCCCACTCACCAGGCCACTGCCTTACTTAGCTCTTTAACACCTTTCTCCTGGACTACTGCAAACTAACTTTAGCCTTCCCCTCTTTTCATTTTCTTTTGTATATTGTCTTTCCCCATTAGAGTATAAACTCCTTGAGGGCAAGAACTGTCTTTCTTTTTTTTAATTGTACCCCCCAGAGCTTAGCCCAGTGCCTAGCCCATAGCAGGTAGTTAACAAACGTTTATCCTCTCCAGGGCTTTGCAGAGCCTATATGCTAGGCACTGAATGAAGTCCCTTCTCATGTCCACCTCTTAAAATCTTCAGCTTCCTTCAAAGCTTCACTTTCTAGGAGACCTTTCCCAATCACTCCCTTCTCCCCTCAGAGACTACTACCTTCCTTCCAAATATCATATACGTGTTCTTTCCCCAAATTGACTGTAAGTTACTCTCTTGTCTTTCTCTTTGTGGCCCCGGCACCTAGCACTAAGCCTGGCACATAGTAGGCTCTTAATAATGCTTGCTGATTGCTTGGTAGATGATTGCTCTCCTTGCCCAAAGTCTCTTCTCCTTCCACTCCACCTTCCTTACTGCTGCAGTACTGATATTTCTGAAACACAGGCCTGACCTGGTCATTCCTTTTCTCAAACAGTTTCCAAATTTCCCCACTGCTCCTAGGATAAATATATAATCTCTTCTTTTGGGGGGTCTTTAAATTCTTTCAGAGTCTGTCTCTGGCCTACATTTCAAGACTGGCTGCACATTACATTACTATCCACTAGGGTTTGGAATATGCTCCCTCTTATCTGTGCCTGCTACAACTGCTGGCCTCTTATCAGGGCTCAGCTGCCATCCCACCTCCCACAAGAAGCCTGACCTCATCCCTCCAGCTGCTCGTGCCCTCCCACAAGAAATGGCTTTATTGTTAACTTACTAGGTTTACTACCTGCGTCATCTCGGGCTACTCATTTAATATTTTTGGTCTTTTGTTTTCCTCATTTGTAATGAAGGGTACTAAAGTGCCTTCCGATTCTAAATCTATAACCACCCTGTTTCAGTCTGTGAAATCCACAGGGATATGGTGGAGAGATCAGGAACAAACTAGTTAACTTTCTCTCAAGTCCATGCTAATTTCTTATCTTCCATATCAGTGTCCAAAAATTTTTAAAAAGATTAGGGGGCAGCTGGGTAGCTCAGTGGATTGAGAGCCAGGCCTAGAGATGGGAGGTCCTAGGTTCAAATCTGGCCTCAGACACTTTCCAGCTGTGTGACCCTGGGCAAGTCACTTGACCCCCATTGCCTACCCTTACCACTCTTCTGCCTTAGAGCCAATACACAGTATTGACTCCAAGACAGAAGGTAAGGGTTAAAAAAAATTTATAAAGATTAAAGAAATGACATAATTTTATTAGTATAATCAAAGGTACAATCTTTAGGGTAAAATTGTAAAAGTTCTAGTTAAAGACTGGCTCTATCATACTTATCAATCAATCAATCAGTAAGCATTTATTTACTACCTATGTGACAGGCCCTGGGCTAAGCACTATGCCACTGGATTACAAACAGAAGATTACTACCACTGTGGCTTTTAATATTATTATTTTTTTAGACTCTTAACTTTTGTCTTAAAATCAATACTAAGTGTAGGTTCCAAGGCAGAAGAGCAGTAAAGGCTAAAACTTTGGGATTAAGTGATTTGCCCAGGGGCACATAACTAGGAAGTGTCTGAGGCCAAATTTGAACCCAGGACCTCCTGTCTCTAGGCCTGGCATGCTATATACTGAGCCACCTAGCAGCCCCTCTTGCTTTCATTATTATTCCAAATCTTCACATAGAAATCCTATTCTGATGTCCTACTGTGGCACTGAAATTTCCTTGAATTAAAGACTACATCCATGGAATATAAATCCAGGCATTCTTCCAAGTTAGAAAGGGTTAGGGAAGAGGCAGGTAGGTGGCTCAATGGATAGAGAGCCAAGTCTAGACACCTCAGGTCCTGGGTTCAAATCTGGCCTCAGACACTTCCTAGCTGTGTGACCCTGGGCAATACGCAGTATTAATTCTAAGACAGAAGATGAGGGTTTAAAAACATTAGGTAGGGATGGTTGGCTAGAGGTCCAGTGACAGACTACAGGTCTCACATAGGAGAACTAGCCTTTTTAGCACTTGGAAACCGTCATCAGGTTGGCCACCAGGCGACAAAATGCTGTAGCTACAGCAACTCCTGAGGCCAGGTTCTACTAAGGCACAAAGGGACTATCATCTACACTGGTGGAGGGAATGTCTGTACCAACTGAATCACTGAGCCTTAAAGTTTTGAAATAAGCATGATTCATAATAAAACCTCATTTATATCTCATTTTGAAATTAACATAATGCTTTCTCCACAACAATCTAGTGAGGCATATAATGCAAAGCATATCCCCAGTTTACAGAAGAGAAAACTGAAGCTCAGAGAAACCATGACTTCTGGGTAGGACACAATACACTTTAGCTAAAAAGTGAATCATTGTCACCATAGCATATATGAGATTAGAGTGGGAATACTCTTTATTTCTATTTTACAATTAATTATTGTTCAGAAAATCTGTGTTAAGGAGAAAAAATCCCAAATTTGTAGCTGGAAATACTCATGATAGGTTCTAAGAAAGTATAGCTAATGTTTAGCAGAGTTGAAGCAAATCGTTAGATTTCAAATTTCCAAGTCAAACAGAAATTGAGTTATTAGATGGTGGCCATTCATAGCACCTTTCTCCCATGGAAGCACTGAGTTAGTATTATTTGGGGTAAACTGAGGCAGGAACCAGACAAATAAGAATACGGTGTATTATAGTGAAAAGAGGCAACAATTTCTCATTATCTTTCTTCCAGAGCCAGCTTTTAGAAAAATCTGGTTACAATCCTGGTTCTGCCCTTAACTACTTTCTGTGAGCTTAGACAAATCATTTCCCCTATTTGAGCCTCATTTTCCACATCTGTAAAATTCATATTAGATGATCTCTAAGATTCTATTTAGCTTTAAATCTTATGATCCTCTAAAGTCTCTCATTTAGTTACCAAATCACAGAACTGAGGCTAAAATCTTGATTTCTTCACTGATAATATCTGTGAAAGCTCAGGGTTGAAAGAAAAACAGTGTTTCAGAACTCTGTACACTCACCAGATTATTAAAGACTCCGGGTTCTTCACATTTTTGCATCTTTACAATGTTACCAATACATCCTTTTTTCAAACATGTTTTTCCAAAAAAGCTCTGAAAATATTTTTAAATGAAAAAGTAATCAAACAGTGAATGCCTTCATGCCCCCCAATACCTCAGCATAGTATCTTGCACACCATAAATGCATAATAAATGTTTGCTGAATGATGAATGAATGTCAGTGATTATCAGATACTGGGCTAATAGATATAGGTAGGTAGGCTTCAACTTTTATATCCTAAAGATACATATGTCAGTTTACTTTTTAGAAATGCATGGATGGATGGATAGAAAGATAGATTATAGACACATATGAAAAGTACTATGTATGTATACAGACATGTTATATGATTGCATGTATATGTATAGATAAATGTGAATATCTATGTACACATAACTATTTCATTTGGCCATGTGTCATATATGTATGTGTGCATATACACACACTGACATATGATAGGGTTTCCAAGGGACTCTGTGTTCAGTTACAGCTTGGAGCACTGAAAACACATCCCTCCCAGTAGTAGGACCAGAAACTCCCCCTCCTTATAGGACAGTGGACTCTCAAGTCTAAAATCCAGTAGAAGTAGCTCTGCAGTCTAGGAAAGGAACACTAGAAGAAAGAGCATTAGGAAGGAGTACAGAGACTCAATGCAGGGATTGCATTCTAGAATGAAGAGAAATGGGGACTAAGAATTAGAAAGACAAAACCTTTCACCCTGACTGATTCCACCTTTTTTTATCCTACCATCTGCTTCAAGGATTGGTCCCCTGGGCTTTCCCATCTATGACTACCATCTCTTGTTTCCAAAAAAGGGTTTATTTTCTTCTTAGATCACTACAGAGCAGCTCTTTGTCATTCTACTCTACTATCTAGAATGAAAACACAGAACCCTCTGAATATTGTTATTGCTAGTAACAATAGGAAAGCAGGTGGCCAGAGTTTGTTCCTTTCCTTTCCCTAATTTCTCTCTTTTTTTTTCCTTACTGAAAACTAATGATGCCCATATCTGCCAATGATGGGTCTTTGAATACATAATATTAGACAGAGTTAAATTAAGGTTTCTCTTTATTTCAGAAGAAAACCAGACACAATCTAAATTGACCATTTTATGATAGGAACTAGTATGAAGAACAGACTAAGATCTCTGGAGATGTGTAGATAAGGATGCTACCAGGTAATACACAAATCTCCTTTCTTCTTACTTCTACCAGTCCTGTCAACAGAAGATCTCTTTGGGATTGGCCCTACGCTGAGGTGAAGGTAAGTAAAGATCATCAATTCTATTTTCCTATACTTTGCCTCTCTTTTATTGCCAAACTCCTAGAGAAAAAAAGGGCTCTTTTGCCTCCTCTTTCTCACCTCCTACTCCCTTCTCACTGAAAATTGGCTTCCATCCCCACAACTGCACTAAAACGGAAACTGTCTGAAAATGTTATCTCCAAGGCAATCAATAAGCTTTTTGTTGCTAAATCCAATGGCCTTTTTTCTAGGCTTATCTTTACTGATCTCTCTGAAATTTTTGATACAGTTGACCACTCCCTCCTTTTGGATACTTTCTTCCCTAAGTTTTTATGACACTGATCCATCCAAGTTCTCTTACTACCAGCCTGATCAATCTTTCTCAATCTCCTTCCTTCTAACAGGATCACTGACCATGCCTCCCCCCATTCTGTAGAACCTACCCCAGGGCTCTGCTCAGTATTCTCTTCTCTTCTATCTCTGCACTCTTCCCCTTGGTATCATCAGCAACTTTGGGTTTAACTGTCATGATGGTTCTAAAACTTTATATCTGGCCCACTTTCTATTTTTCAGAGCTCCAGCTCTATATCTCCAAGCCCCATCCTGGACAGCTTCTTCACTCAACTCTTTCATAATTGCCTCCAACTCCACATCTTCAAAACAGAACTCCTTAATTCTTCTCACTACCCACACCTCATAATCTACTCCTCCTAACTTCCCTTTTTTTGTCGAGGAAATTACAATTCTTCCAGTCTCCTACTTTAGCAACCCTGGAGTCATCCTTGACTCTTCATTCTAACTCCCCTCAACCTATCTGATCAGTTGGCACATCTCTATCATCTCTCTGACTCTTCCTTTTTTTCCTCCTCCCACAGCAATCACTTTAGTTCAAGCCCTCACCACCTCTTGCCAGGAAATGCTCTGTAAGGCTCTCTCCTCACCTTCACCTTTTAGAGTCCCTGGCTGCCTTCAAGCCTCAGCTCAAATACCATCTCTCATCCAGGATGCCTTTCCTGGTTCCTCTCATTGTCAGTGCCCTTGCCAAAATCACTGTACATTTATTTACTTTGTACATATCCTGTATTTCTGTATCTGTGAACATGTAGTGTCACCCCGGGAGAATGTAAGAGCAAGGACTGTCTCTCTTTTGTGTTAGTATTCCCAAAACATAGGACAGTGTCTAGGGATCTGAGTGGAGAATAAGGTCTTAATAAATACTTGTAGCTAATTGATACATCCTCAGTGTACTGTTAGATAATTTACTTTTCAGAAATCAGTGTAACTTCCTGTAAAATGGAAAAGATAAGAGGAAAAGAATTGGGTGCCCTAAATTTGTTTCTGACTAACTTTCTTGGGTAATGCCATTATCTCTCTCTTGATTTCCCCTTCTCTATTGGTAAAAAGGGAAAATATCTGCCCTCTATCCTTGAGATATATTAACCACTTTGAACTCCTTTTAAAAAATGAAGTTACATAAATCTGAAGTACTTTGTTAAAACTCTTCAGGGTTTAAAACGTATTTTTCTTCTTCATGAACAACACAAATATTACAGGCTCAAAATTATGGTAATTAGCTCACTGAAGAAGATAACTGCTATGGGCTTGGGTTTTAGACTTCTAAATTAACTCCAATGGTAGAGAACTAATTTCAGGGTTGTATGATTTTCAATATGTGATTATGGATTTGCTTTTCAAGAATAAGTTAAATCAGAATTTACCACTGTGCTCCACCCACAGGGAATGCTAATATAGGTTTTCTATATATATTTATCTAGGGACAAATGACTATTGTTGATGTGCTCTTGATGCATTTGGCAAAGAAGCCGTGGTGTATCTCTTAAACTATAATTTCCTACAAGTCAGAAGAGAGTCACTGAATCACTCTGCAGAGCAACCAGTAAAGCAGCTCACACGAGGTGGTACTGAATGAGTAGACATAAAGGGAAGCAAACTTTATCCAAGTTTTAACAATAATAACCAAATGCAATACCTTATCACTTTTCCCAGAATAGTTTAAATCCTTGAGCCTTTCCCAACAAATTTTATGGAAGTAAATTCTGCAGTTTCCACTGCAACTGAGATGAACAAAACCCTACAAAAAGATAAAAATATGTCAACATAAAAGTTTTAAATTATGGAGAGGATACCTCTACTGGTGACAAAATCTAGGTTACTTTTGCCCTGATTCCAATATTAACCAGAAGAAGCTCTGATAAGCATAGGATGATAAAGAGCTTAAACCAATTGGAGAAGTCATAGCTGAGTATGTATTGCTACATTTAGATAAAATATCCCATAAATTAGTACAGGAAAAAAAAAAAAAAAGAAAGGTAGTCATTTATCAACAACTTTCTAAATGAGTTGACATGCAGTGTCTTATCTACAAGAAGAAAGCAGAAAAATATTGATATGCTGAACTTTGTGTTGGAAAATTATAACATTGATTTGCCATAGATAAAGGATGTAATTTGAGGTTTTGTTTATTTGATTTCAGAAGAGGTTTGGTGATTTTCTCTCTCTCTCTCTCTCTCTCTCTCTCTCTCTCTCTCTCTCTCTCTCTCTCCCTTCTTTTTTCTTCTTCATCGCTATTTTCTCTATTCATCTCTCTCTTTCTTTCCATTCTTCTCTCTATTCTTTGCTCCCTCTCTCCTCATGATTTGAGGTACAGACTAAGGACATGGAACTGTTAACTAACTCATCTGGGAAGTAAATCCATAATTTTAATCTTTTTTGTCTGATGTTCCACCAAAAAGAACTAAGTTCAATAGTTATAAACTTTCTTTGAGAGTATCAATTAGCATATTTTGTAAAATGGCAATTTTTTTTGTCAAGATCAGAAAGAGCAAACTTCCTCAATAGCAGGAGTTCTTAAACATTTTTGGCATGGACCCCTATGGCAGTCTGATGAAGTCTAAGGCCTTGTTTTCAGAATTAATTTTCAAATGCATAAAACATATATCAAAATAGGATTTTTTAAAAAAGGTTCTTAGACCTCAGGTTATGGATAGAGAGCCAGGCCTAGATTTGGGAGAAGCTAGGTTCAAATCTTGCCTCAGACATTTTTCTAGCTGTGTGACCCTGGACAAGTCACTTAGCCCCAATTGCTTAGCCCTTATCACTCTTCTGACTTAGAATTGGCACTAAGGCAGAAGGTAAGGGGTTTTTTTTGTTGTTATTATTTTTTAAAGGAGACTCTCTGCTCTATTGGAAATAATAATTTAATTAATCCAGACAAGCCAGGAAAACAGATTTTATTAAGCATCTCCAGAGGTATCACCTAACTTTTGAAAACAAATAATCAGGATACAAAGATGCTGAATGAATCATTGTTGCACCTTTTCTTGAATATCCCACTATTACAGCATTCCTAAGCAAGGGATCTATAGATACAGTATTTTAAATATCTTTCTCCATCTCTTTTAATCAATATAAAATATTGAGTCTGTAGGGCATTTGACTCACCAAATTAACAAAAAAATTCCAGATGTTGCCAATCGTAAGAGAGGAATGGAGCTCTTAGAAACCTCATGTTCTACGTCTCCTGCTCCTAAAGGTTATGTGACCGGCCTCCTCTTGCGTCACTGACCTCACTTAGGAACGAGGCCTTCATCTCAAGGCTTGCTGCTGATGTATTTCTGTCTTTTCTCTTCTCTGTCCTATTCTCTACCTCTTACAGCACCTACTTCATTCTGACTATTGACATGACAATTCTCTAACCAATGTGCTAATGAAAGAAGATTAAAGATTAAAGGAACTCTTAAAGGCCCTCACACTAATTCTGTATTCTAAGATATTTCTGCAGATGATTATAATTTAGCCTTTTTCTTGTATTGAATTATACACATAAAATATTAAAAATTAATAAGTCATTTTAAAATTGAACATAATCCAAGCATGAAAACCAGTCTTGCCATGAATCAGAGAAACATCAGGCATTTAATAAATACTTTTAAGGCTTAACTTAGATTTTTTTTTTTAATTATCGGGTCTATTCAAAGATCTTTTCTTCATAGACTGAGGAAGTAAGAATTTGCGCCTATTTGGCAATATGGTTTCTGATAATATCTTGGCAATGAGATATAGCCCTAAGACCACACATATATAATCATATAGCCTATTGACCTATTAAATTGCATGAGTTATTCATATGTTTTCACAGATTTCTTGGGCCACTTTCACTAAATTTTGATCAGTAACTGATTTCATTAAAGGAATGGAAATCCAGCATGAAAACTTTTTCTACCAATGTAGATCAGCAACTCATCCCTAACTTTATAATCTTTATAATCTTCAAGAGTTTCCTAAGGGACTGAGAGCTTAAGTGACTTGTCCAGAGTCAAGCAGTCAACAAATGTTTGAGCCAGGAAATGAATCCAATTTCTTCTTGACCTGAGGCCAAGCCTCCATCTATATTGCCACATTTCCTATTGCTTTGTTAGTATTCTGTAGTTGAAACTACAGAAACACTAGAAGGTCATTCACTGAGCACCATAACAACAGACTCAAGCTTCAATCTGGCAGGACATTAAAACAAAAAAAAAAAAGCCCAGTAGTAATAGATTAAATCCAGACTTCTTTTCCTAACCTGCTGTTAATAGGTTATAATGATTCCTAACTCTCATTTGGAGTTTCAAAAATAATTATTTCAGTATTTTAATATCTAGATTTCATCTCAGTTTCACCAACATGGGACAACAGCTTTTTGCCTTAGAAATGGGTCTCCATATTTTGCTGCAGCCAAAAACATTTTTACCACTTACAGGTTAACCTTAAACTTTATGGTGATGAGCTTCTTCAAATTTAGTTAGGCTAGACCACCTGAAATTTATCATCAGTACCAAAATACAGAACAACCAGAAAATGTATTTTCTGGTTGTTCTGTATTTTGGCTATATATATATGTATATATATAGCCATTATTTCAGCTTTTCTAAGGCATTTGTTATTCAAAGTTCTTGCAATGATGTTTTCTCCATGTCTACAAAACAATTGAAGATCGGTAGACCTTGAATTACAAGTTCCTCAGAGCTTTCTGTCAATCGATCCTTATAATAACTATCTTATTCTATTCTGGGCAAATTATCCAAGTTCTTTGTCATAACATATACATTTTCTCACTCATAAAGAAAATCAAATGTGTAACTCAATGCTTAAAAATAACAGGAAATAAATTTGAATCATGATGAAATCGAGGGGTTTTAAAATAATATTTTGACTAATATTTGTGTATTTTTTTAACCTACTGTACTTAACTCCAAAATTTAATAAATTCAAGTTTCCTCAATTTTATAAAAATTACAATACCTTATATTTAGATTTCTTTAAAATATCAGTCTCGCAAGACCTCTCACAATCAGGAAAACGGCAAATAGTCTCCTGTTCTATGTGATTTTCATATTTTTTAATATAGTCATCAAGAAGATCCTGTTTTTAAAAAAAGAAAAATTAATCCACTGACAATCATTTATAAAGGACAAGAGAGTGGAAATAGATGTAAAAGAAATGAAGACAAAGAAAAAGAGTGGGATGAGGAAGATGAGAAGGAGTAAGAGGAAAAATTGGAGAGGGGGAAGAGAAAGGGAGGATAATGAAATAAATTAATAAAATATTTTTAAAAGAAGAAAGAGGAGTAAGTGGAAGTAAGTAGAAGGTAGAGGCCAGAAAATATTCCCTAGTCTTAGATTTCACTGACTCAAAAATCACAGAGTTGGAAAGGATCTCAGAGATTTATGCTTATTAACTAGTGTCTTAGGGTCTCCCCAATCTCTTTTACAAATAACCATGCTAATTTTTTTTTATCCTGCCTCTAATCCATTCAAAGCCCTCTTTCATTGGCTCTTTTCACTTGGGAAGTGTTTTACTTCTTCCTTCCTACTACTGAGTTTTCTTCTGAGCTCAAAGCAAATTATTTTAGCCTAATATAACTGAACATGCACTTTCTGTGTAAGTTAAATGACTGATGTTGGTCTGTACTTCAAAAGAGGTATATATTTGTTAAAAGTACCATAGTGAGAGTGAAGCTTCAGGAGTAACTTTTCGCACAGCAAGATTTATTAAGAATTACTAAAGCTCAAAAATGTTCATGTTACCTAGTGTTATCGTTATCTATCTCTGAAGTAAATCAATTAAACTAACTTTGAACTGGTACTCTAGTGACTTGTGATTTACGAATTTTAGTACATACACTACCCCCCTACTACCTAAGATATATTCATAGACTGCCCTAAATTCCTAGATGGAGGTTCAGAACATTATTTGAGTTTCAGATGATTGCCTATTTAAGCAGCCCACATCTTACCTAGATATTTGTTTATAAAAGAATTCAGCACAAAGTTTGTGTACTTCAACTTCATTTTTGGCAGTTGATTTTAAGCATTATGAAATTAAAGATCTCTTAGACTTAAATGTTTTCTTACTTGAAATGTTTCAGGTAAATCTTCATTTTTTATATGGTCTATATCATACCAGTTTTCATTATTATCTTGTATTTCTTGCTTGCTTTTTTGAAATTCCAGTAATCCTCCATTATACCTAAAAAAATAATTTTAAAGTCTATTAGTTCAAGTAGATGCTATATATTTATACATATGCACATATGTATACCTAGTCACAGAGAAAATCTTCTAGTAATTAACTTTAAAGCCTTGTTATAAAATAAAATGTTAAAGGAAATAATCTTTACCAAAGAAGTATTTTAATAGTGCCTGACTTTATTTAATAACCCCAAGTTTAATGCTATGCATCCTTTTCCAGTTACACTTAATAAATTCATTGATTAATTCAGCGGTAGCATTCTACTGAATTGCAGAGTGGCACAGTAGAAAGACTAGAGAGAGAACAGAGGAGTCAAAAGAACTGGGTTCAACCTTTACTTCTGACACTTTCTAGCTGTCACTTAATCTGTCAGAGACCCTTTCTTCACCTGTAAAATAGGAATCCTAATACCCATACTTCTATACCTACCTGACAGCCCTGCTGTGAGGAAGGTGCTTTATAAACCTTAAACTACAAATAATTGTGAGCTATAGCTATTAGCAAACAGGTAAGCAACAATGATGTCTCTCCCTACAAAATACTATCAACGTTTTCTCTCAGAGTTCTCCCTCATCCAATAAGCAGTTGTGAGAATCTGTGGAAGCCAAAGGATGTAGCAGTCTTCCTACTTTTTCCCTTGTGCTTTGCAAAGAGGAGAGATGAGCAGATGGAAAAGGAGAGAGAAGCACCCATAGGACAAAAACTCTTTTCTATAAAGCTATGGACTCAGAGTTTATGCCTGAAAAGTACCAAGAACTGATTGGTCTGAGACAGAACCATAGGGAATACCGAAGAACTTTTGTGAAGATGGCAGTGATGAAAGGAAGAACTGCAAACAAGAGAAGCTTCTAGGAGATGGTAGCAATGAGGAAATTTAGCCTGTGGCAGTGGGCTGAAGTAATAACTGCCAGCATATTTTTTTTTAGACCCTTACCTTCCCATCTTGGAGTCAATACTGTGTCGTATTCTCCTACAACAATGACCAATATGGAAGTATGTTTTGCATAATAATACATGTGAAAACCCTGATCAAATTGCTTACAAGCTCTGAGAGGAAGAAAGATAATTTGGATCTTATATAATTTTGGAAAGCATATACTGAAAATTGCTATTACACTTAATTAGGGAAATAAAATATCTTTGAATAAAAAAGAGCATAATCATGAAGTTAGGTCTTCACTTATTGGTGATAAGCTCAGCTTGAGCTTCCCTACAATAATTCCCTTTTTCATTCCTTACATCCATGAAATAAATCTGTTTTAAACACTAACATCTTAGAATTCTCAAGGAAAGAAATCCAAGCAATCTATAAATGTAGGAATAATTAGGAAATTCGAATTAAAGTAACTCTGAGATTTCATATCACACTCATCAAATTGCCAAAGTTGACAAAAGAGGAAAAGAAGAAATGTGGGTGGGGCTGTGGGAAAACACACACCCACTTATGGGAGATAGGAGATGAGAACTGGCCAGGCCATTCTTGGAAACAATACAGAATTATACTAAAAAAGGTCATTCAATTATGCATGCCATTTGACCCTGTAATAAGAGAAATTAATGATGAAGGAAAACTCTTTTGGACAGCAGCTTTTTTGTGGTGTCAAAGAATTGAAAGTTGAGGAACTGCCCATCAATTAGGGAATGGCTGAACATGGTTGTAATAGAATACTACTTTGCTATAAAAAATGATGAGCAGGATGCTTTCAGAAAAACCTGGAAAGACATACATGAACTGATGCAAAGTGAAATGAGAAGACCCAGAAGAACACTGTACAGAGTAACAACATTATTATATGATGCTCAACTGTGGATAACTCAACTCTTCTCAGGAATATAAAAATCCAACAATTCCAAAGGGCTATCAAAAAATATTTATTAAAAATACCATCCAACTCCCAAGAAAGAACTGGGGGAATCTGCAGTTCAAAGAAAACTTTTAAACTTTACTTTTTCATTTTTTTAAATCTATTTTCTTTTACACCATGGCTCATATGGAAATATGCTTTGCATCAGTGCACATATATAATCTATATCAAATTGTTTGCCTTCTTAATGACAGAAGAGGAAGGCAAACAATTCGATATAGATTTAGAACTTTTTTTAATATTGTTAAAAATTAAATGTACATATAATTGGAAAAATTAAATATTTTAAAAGAAAAAATTCATATGTATAAAAATACTTATAGTAGCTCTTTTGTGGAGGCAAAGAACATTGTCATTACCTATAGATAATTCTGTTTCAGGGAGAAGGACAGGGTCATTGAAGGCACAGTACAATTTCCCAAATTAAAACACTCTTCTTCCTTTCCAGTTCTTTCCAGCTAAGTCTAGTTTATCATTTATTTGCAGGATCCCTCCAGGATATATGTACTGATAGGCCAATCCTAAAGGCTGATGTGAATCTAACTACAAACTTACCACATGATAATACTGCCAAAATAACTAGCAAAATACTCTATTTAGGTATTATCTTTATGTCTAGGAATAAAATAGGTTAAAACATGTGACATGTGTACCAAAAAATTTTTAAAGGTTTTGATCTTATCATTAAAAATCAAAGTTTAGATTTAGATGCCAAGGCAGGAGCCAGGATAACAAAATTGGCATTTCTGACATTTTAGTTAGAATGGTTATTTCAGAATTATCATTAGAAACTGAACATCCCAATGCTTAGCTAATGTTTTGCAAATTTGTAATACCCAATTGAATTAAGTCTGCATCAGTAGTTTTATACAAGATTGGCTCTTAAATTCAGTGAACCCATCTGGTTATTAAATGAAATCATTGCTCTTCAAAATGAAAGTCGGTTTGCATATGAACTTCCTGAACCACCATAAACACTATACCTTTACAACATAAAATTCAGCAGAGTAAGCAGCACACTGGTGTGAAATATATAACCTTTGACCTCTAAAGTATTCATGGCATGATTTGCCTTTATGCTAAATATGATCTCATATTTTAAACTTCATTAGGTAATGTTATTTGGGAAATGATAATTTGAAAATAAGCAGCCAGGTGGCATAGTGAATAGAGCACCAGGCTTGGAGTCAGGAAGACTCCTCTTCCTGAGTTCAAATCTGACCTCAAACACCTCCTAGCTGTGTGACCCTGGGCAAGTCACTTAACCCCCATAGCTTAGCCCTTACTGCTCTCTTCTGCCTTAGACCCAATACATAGTATTGATTCTAAGACAGAAGATAACAGTTAAAAAAAAAAAAAGAAAGAAAAAGAACTGCAAGTCTCTAGAGCAGGATGATTTTAGAAAAACCTGGAAAGACTTACATGAGTGAACAGAACTAGGAGAACACTGTACATAGTAACAGCAATAGTGTATGAAGAACAATTGAGAATGACTTAGCTATTCTCAGCAATACAGTGATCCAAGACAATCTCCAAGGATTCATGATGAAAAATGCCATCTGCCTCTGGAAAAAAACCTGAAGGAGTCGACCAAAACATACTATATTTCACTTTCTTTCTCCACTTTGTGGTTATTATTGTAGTTCAAGTTCTCTTCCACAAAAATGACTAATATGAAAAAATGTTTTACATGATTATAAATGTAAAATTTCTATCAGAATTTTTGTTGTCTGATGGAGAGGAGAAAAGAAAGAAGGGAGGGAAAAAATTTGGAATTCAAAAAAAATTTTTAATGAATGTTAAAAATTATTTTTACATGTAATTAGGGGAAAAACAAAATATTAAAAGAAGAATCCCAAGTCTAAAGAAATGTCTCAGTTTTAAAGGTAATTAGGGGAAATTAAATGTTTCTTGAAAAAAATCTTGGAAAAAACTTCAAGATTTCTTTTAAAAGAAAGAAAAAAGAGAGGGAAAAATTCAAATGGGCAGAAGTGAATCCTGACTGGGATTGTGAGGCTGGAAGGTGTTTGAGGCTGACACAGAGCAGGCTACAAAGAAGGACCTCTGAATATTTAGAGCCAAGTAAGAGGTAAAAGGATCTTCCCATGTAGGAGTGAACTAGCCACTCTGAGGAAGAAGTGGCTTTCCTTTATTTCAAGGAATGATGAAGTAGATCTGGGGATGACTGGGGAAAGAAAACATCCAGTCAGATAAGAGGAAAAAGAGAAGTGTGTTGGTGGTTCCTGATTCCCAGCTAAGGAGTCAAAGTTGACACGAATAATAGAGTTCTACTGTCTACACCATTTAAGTATCTGGGATATAATACAGAACCTCCCAAGACTTGCTCAATACGATGACCACTTTGAGTAATTTACCTGGAGAAAATTGGTATTGCCACAGGTAGCTGTAAATTACTGTGGATTATAAAGTCTAAGAACTTACAGCTAATATTTTCACCATTGCAACTAAGAATGCGAGATTTGGGAATATTTGATTAAGAAAATGTCTTATAACAAAGTTTGGGTTTCTGGACCGTAACTTAAAATAGAGGCACAGTGAGCGCCTAATAATGTGGCTGGCATCTTGTCCTGTGGGAAATTTCCCTGGGCCCTGTACTTTTAAATATTCTTCCTAATGATTCAGATGAAGGCACAGATGAAATGCAATACTTGCTAATTTGTAAATAAAACAAAATCTGGAGGTATCACTAACATGGTAGCTGATAGTTCATATCCAAATAGATCCCTTTAGACTAGAATGAAAAATCAAATATAGTTAAGATAAAAGTGAACAGGAGCAAAAAGAAACTTATAAAAATGAACTTCACTTGTCCATGATAGCAGAGATGTAGATGTTCCTGTGGAAAAACAAATCTAGAGATTTTCTTAGACTTCACGCTTAATGAGTCAGAGGTAGAATATAGCCTCCCAAAAAACCCCAAACTAAGGCTATCTATATTAGGCTACATTGAGAGGCATAATCTTCAAAACAAGAAAGTAATAGCTCCAAAATACCCAGCCAGCAATTCTGAAAGACTTAGGACAAAAAATGCTATCTACCTCCAGAGAAAGAATTGTTGGAGTCAGAATGCTAATTAAAAAAAGCATACAATTTTTCACTTATTTAGTTTATTTGTGTTTTTATTTATGTTTGGATTTTATATGAGTATTCTCTTAAAACAATGACCAATAGGGAAGTATGATTTGTATGATAATACATGTATAACCCAGATCAAATTGCTTACCATCTCTGGGAGGAAGGAAGGGAAAAATGTTATTACATGTAATTGGAAAAATAAAATATATTTCTTAAAAAATGCTCTGCCCTGGTCAGACATACCTGGGTACTGTGTTGAGTTCTGGGTGCCTCATTTTAGGTAAGACAGACAAGCTGGAGCAGCTAGGTGTTACAGAGGATAGAGTGCTAGGCCAACTGGCAGAAGGACCTGGGGTCAAATTTGACCTCAGGCACTTCCTAGCAATCCAACTCTGGGCAAGTCACTTAACCAACTGCCTTCTCCTAGTGCTTTCCTGACTTAAAGAATTGTTACTAAGTCAAAAAGTAATGGCTAAAAAAAGATATAGACAAAATGGCAAATGCTCATAAATGGTTGAATAAGATGGTGGAAAGAATAAAGAACAAGTCATACCAATACTGGTTGAAGGAACTGAGGGTATTTATGTGGAAGAAAGGAATTTCTAAAAAAAATTTAAAACAAAAACAAAGAATGGAATTTGAAAGGCATTTGAAGAGTTGCCAAATAAAAGAGAGATTAGAATTGTCCTCCTTGAGTATTAACAGAGTTAGAAGCAATGGGTGGAAATTGCAAAGAAATAATTTTAAGTTTGATGCAAGGAAATAATTTCCTAACAAAAGTTGTCCAAAGAAGAATGTGTTGCCTTCAAACATGATGCATTTGTTCTCATTGGAGGTCTTTGAGAAAAGGCTACATTGTTATTTGTTGCTGAATGAAGCTTTAAGGTAAGGTATGAGTCCAACTAAATGATCTCAAAAATCCCTTCCAACTCTGAGATTCTATTATTCCCTGAAACAAAGCAAGACCTTAAACTGAAGAGACGGCAAAAACTATCTGCCAATATGTACATCTAACTAGAAACTATAGAGAGGAGGAGTTATTACATACATAAGAAGAAAAATAATCCTAGAAATGGTCAAAACTTTGCAGGAGACAAAATCCAAGAAGCAGTCCAAACTATGAAACCCCTTGGTCTCAGATATCTTAGACAGAACTGCATGAAGCATAGGAAATAAGGTAAACTATAGCTCCTAACAGAAGGAAGCAAATTAAACCAGACAGTAATCAATAAGATGTGGAAGAATGTGATGCATGACAGGAATATGAATCTAAAAGGGTGTTCCTTAATGAAAATGAGCAGAATAGGCAAGAGACTGAGTAGTATCATATATTAAAAAGATCTACTCATGTGGAAATCCAAGAACTAGAAGAATCATGGTGGAGAATATTTAAGTAAAGATCAATGTAATGAAAAACTGAGGGAATATTGTCATGGGAATATATTACAGAACACCTGTTCAGAAGCAAAAAAAAATAGGTGAAAAGTTTGGAAACTGGATCACAAGCCTAGGACAAGACATATTATGCAATAGAGAGTAAATTTCAATTATTCAGAAATCAAATGGAGCTCTTCTCTATTCCAAAAAGAGAGATGCTAATAAATTATTGGCTTCCCCTGATGGTGATTTTATTCTTTAAAAAGAGGAGGAAAGTATGATGGAAAAGTGAAATAGATTAAGTACACAATACATAGTAACAAATGACTGTAATAATCGAGTATTTGATAAATGCAAAGATCTAAGCTTTTGACACAAGAACTCATCATCTGACAAAAACTACTGGGAAAACTGGAAAGCAATATGGCAGAAATTAGGTATAGATAAGCATCTCATACCACATACCAATATAAGGTCAAAATCAGCACATGATTTAGACATAAAGGGTGATAACAAAGCAAATTAGAATAGCATGGAATGGTTTATCTGCCAGATCTATAGATTAGGGAAGAATTTATAGCCAAACAAGAAAGAGAGAGCCATGCAGGATGGATAATTTTGATTATGTTAAATTTTTGCATATACAAAAGCAATTTAACCAAGATTAGAAGGAAAGCAGAAAACTGAGAGAAAAACTTTATAGCAAATTCCTCTGATAAAAGCCTCATTTCTCAAATATATAAGATGAGTCAAATTTATAAGAATACAAATCATTCCCCAACTGAGAGTCAACGGATACGAAAAGGCAGTTTTCAGATAAGAAATCTATAGGCATATGGAAAATACTCCAAATCACTACTGATATAGAGAAATGCAAATTTAAATCATTCTGAGGAACCACCTCACACCTGTCAGATTGGCTAAAATGTGACAGAAAATGAAAATGATAAATATTAGAAGGAATATTGGAATATTAATGTAGTGCTGGTGGAGTCATGCACCAATCCAACCATTCTGGAGAGCAATTTGGAACTTTGTTCAAAAGGCTATAAAATTGTGCATACCCTTATACCACTACTGGGTCTGTACCCTGTACAGTTTATAATTATTCTAAGCCCTGGGAGACTACATCTCCCAGGCTCCCTGCTACAACTTCCCCTGACACCTCCCACTTCTAAGAAAGAGTTTGGGTGCCTTTTTGCTCTCTCGATCCTAGAGACCCTCTCTTGAGCCAGGAGGCTGGCTGGTTCTCTCTGCCCTGGACCCTGCAGAGCCTTTTTCCCCTTCTATCTGCCTCCTAGTTTTCCCTAGACCTTCCCTTTTCTAATTTAAATAAAATTAGAAAATTTTATTCTAAACTCAAAGTTATTCTCTGATCTTTTATTTGAGCCCCGAAGGGCTCTGGTCAGTTTCCCCTGCCAGGGCTTGAGACCACTACTTTCCTTTCCCTTCCTCTCTCCTTTCTCCCATCCATCCTTCCTCCTACCTTCCTATCTTCCTCCCTTCACCCTCACACTCTCTTATACTTTCTCCAACACCTCCCACAAAGGAAGTAAGAGGTGTTGGGGGGAGTTGTAGCAGGGAGCCCTGGGAGACACAAGTCTCCCAGGGCTTAGAATAATTATAAATGACCCAACCCTAAAGAGATCAAATAAAAAGTAAAAGGGCCTATATATACCAAAATAGTTATAGCAGCTTTTTTTGTGATGGCAAAGAATTGAAAATTGAGAGAATGCCCATCAATTGGGGAACAGCTGAGTACACTGTGGTATATGATTGTGATTGAATACTGGGTTATAAGAAATGATGAACAGGATACTTTTAGAAAAACCTGGACTTGCACAAACTGATGCAAAGTAAAGTGATGAGAACCAGGAGAACATTGTATACTGTAACAGCAATATTGTATGATGATCAGCAGTGAATGACTTAGCTATTCTCAGGGGAAAAAAAAGATCCAGAACAATTCTTAAGGGCTCGTGATGAAAAATCTTCAGAGAAAGAACTGCTGGAGTTTAAACGCAAATTGAAGCTTATTATTTTTTACTTTAATTTTTTGTGGGGGTTTTTGGTCTGTTTTCTTTCACAACATGACTAATATGGAAATATTTTGCATGATTGCAAATGTATGGCCTAGATCAAATTATCTCCTCAATGGGGCAGGGGAGGAAGGAAGAAGGGAGAGTGATAATGTGGAATTGAAAATGTTTAAAAACTAATGTTAAAATTTGTTTTTACATGTAATTGGAAAACATTAAAATATTTCAATTGTTCAACAAACCAAAAAAATGTAGAGGAAGTGACAAGGAACACAGCTATACTGATCCCAATTCTAACTAACACAAAAGAACCGGTTGTTGAATAATGGAGAAACAGGGCCAAGTGACCACTCCAACTCAGAATTTCTTAATAGAGAAGAAAATACTGAAAATAAATCTGAATGTGATTTCTATTTTTTAAACAAACCTTTACTTCTGTCTTAGAACTGATAATAAATATCAGTTCCAAGGCAGAAGAGCAGGAAGGGACAGGGAAAGGGGGTTAAGTGACTTGCCCAGGGTCACATAGCTAGGAAAGGTCTCAGGCTGAGTTGAAACCCAGGACTTCCCATCTCTAGGCCTGGTTCTCTGTCTAACTGCCCCACACTATAACTTTCCAAAGAGTGGATTTCAAAGGTAGAGAGAAATGTCCAAAATGATCATGTGGCCCAAAATCAGATAGGGCAAAATCAGATAGCCTAAATAAGTGTAAGATGAGGAAAGCAAAGGTGGATAATAATTCCAGTTTAAGGGTAAAAAAAAAAAAAAAAAAGGACCATGGAGTCTTTGTGGAGGCTGAGTTAGGAGATAAAAGAGTTTGAAAAACTTCAAGATTATGTCATTTGAGAATCTGGTGAAAGAACTAGAGATATTTAGCCTAGAAATGAGAATATTTAACAGTGATAAGAAGTCTGAGTGATTCATAATTTCATCTAAAAATTAGGCATTTATTGGTAATTGGAAGATTTAAATTTGTTTGGTTTGTCCCTAGCAGGAGGCACAAGGATCAATGGGCAAAAGTTGTGGAGATGTAGGTTATGCTTAAAATAAAGAAAAAATTCCTAAGAATTTTCTTAGAGCTTTCCAGGGAGTAACTGGGTGGCTCTGTGGATTGAGAGGCAGGCTCAGAGCTGGGAAGTCCTGGATTCAAATCTGGCTTCAGACACTTCCTAGCTGTGTGACCCTGGGCAAGTCACTTAACCCCCACTGCCTAGCCCTTACTGCTCTTCTGCTTTGGAATCAATACCTAGTATTAATTCCAAGAAGGAAGATAAGAGTTTAAAAAAAAAATGAGAGCTTTCCAAAAGTAGAATGATCCACCATGGAAGATGACCAGCTAGTCCTCCCAAAAGGCCTTCACACAAAGGCAGGATGGTCACTTGTGGTGGATGCAGCTGAGAGGATTCTTGTTTAGGTTGTTAGACAATCCTTTAGGTTCTCTTTCAGCTCTGACAATCTATAATTCTGAATCTGACTCAGCTATTTGCCACTGAACAATTTGGGTCAAAGTCACTACTCCATCGAGAAGATTCTAACGTTCTCTTATTGTGCCCCCCCTTCCATATTTAAATCCCTTGACTCTGGGAAATACCGGTATTTAAGTGCCCAAAATTCTTATGGTGTAATAAGGCAACAAATCTAAGTTCTTCAGAAATAATGATACTATTCTCACATCACTGAAATGAGATTTTAGTATATAGGACAGAGTATCCTATGTCACATTAAATTGAAGTATTTTGATAAATCTTTCAGTATAAAACACATTTTTATATGATGATTCCTCAGTGAAGCATATTTGGAAAACAGTAAATGATGGCAGCTGCTTTAAAACAGTCCCAGATTTAGTGGTTTTAAAAAGGCCTTAAAAATTTTTTTAAATTAAATTAAATTAAAAATAAAAAGGTCTTTACTCTTTCTCACTCCACGTTGTCCCCCAGTACTTATCATTCCACAATGAACTGTGAGCTCTGGGGACAGCATATGTCAAAAACCATTTTTAAACACAAAATGTAAGAAAAAAATACATATATCACTAAGGCTCTCAGGGGCTTACTTTAATGGCAGCATTTAATAAACACCTCAGGCAATTGGAGCCCTAGGTTCAAAGCACCCCAGAGACATATATTAACAAATCCATAAAATAGGTTCAGTTGTGTTTGACGGATTGTATAAGGCTAAAATGTTTCCATCTAGAACATCTATTTATGGAACAGTTCAAAGTTTCATAAGTAGTAGCAGTAGTGCCAATATCTCCAGTGTCATGTAACATAATTTTAAATTTTACTTTCTGAAGTCAATGCAAAAAATGTAAAAAAGGTGATTTTACTATTAAAGTAGAAGAGCCTAAGAAAAAGAGGGAGAAAAATGATTTCTTGAAATGAAAAAAATAATATTTTCAGAATACTCTTTACAGAAATCAGAAATACAGTCTCAAAGTTAAAAGAGTTAAGTTGGTAGATCAGCTCTGGAGTTTACTAGAAATAGGAACTTGGGCAAGTTACCAAATTCTGAACCTCATTTTCCCCACCTGTTAAATGGGAAAAAATCATGCTTGGTCCACTTATGTCATGAGGATCAAATAAGAAATATCTGAAAAACCTCATGAAATTACACATATAGGGTATTCATTATTATCTTGCGTATTAGTTCTGATAGCAGGGTTTTTTCTATCTTCTTACAGAATCACAGATCTGGAATATGAAGGGACCACAAAAGTCACCTAATTCAACCCTCTCATTTTATAGGTGTCTCATAATTGTCTCAAACCTAACATGTCAGGAAGGCAGAATAAAGCAATGGAAAGAACATGGAATTTACTGTCAGATACTCTAGATTCTATCACTCCTCACTCCCATGGGATCTTGGCCAAGTCACTTAACTTCCTTCTTTGACTTTAGAAACAACTAGGTGGCACCAAGGCAATTGGGTGGCACAGCAGGTAGAACACCAGGCTGGATGGCAAGAAGATCTGAGTTCAAATGTAGACAGCCACTTAGTAGCTGTGTGACCCTGAACAAATCACTAACCTCTGTCTGCCTCAGTTTCCTCATCTCACAGATGAGGATAATAATCACCTTCCTGGGGGATGTTGCAAAGGATCAAATGAGATTAGTAAATTACTATGCAAACCTTAAACTATATAAATTAGATGCTTAAAAATTGTATGAAATTATTTTTTAAAAAACTATAAATAAGGAGCAGCTGAGTACCTCAGTGGATTGAGAACCAGACCTAGAGGCTGACAGTCTTGGGTTCAAATCTGACCTCAGATACTTCCCAGCTGTGTGACCCTGGGCAAGTCACTTGACCCCCATTGCCTACCCTTACCACTCTTCTGCCTTGGAGACAATACACAGTATTGACTCCAAGTTGGAAGGTAAGGGTTAAAAAAAAATTTTTTTTTAAGTTCTAATAAAAAGGACAATAGTATTTACTTAGCTTTTAGAAATTTACAAAATGCTTTACATGTCATCTTATCAACCATAGGAAATGAGTACAATTATCCCCAATTTACAAATGGGCAAACTGGGGGCACAGATGTTAAATGACGTGCCCAGGATCCCATCTCTAGAAAATGCAGGAAATAGGATTCAAACTCATATCTTCCTGACTCCAAATGCAACAAACCATTTAGCTACCCCCTAAAAGGAAACAACTCTGAATAATTATAATGACTAATCTGGGTTCCATAGAAGGGATAATGGAACAGACCTCTCTCCTCTCATTAAAGCAGTATTTGGACTACGGTGACAAAAATGTCACCTACACTGTCAAAAACAGTCATCATATTGACCGATTTTACTTAATTGCTTATCTTTGTTAAAGATTCAGTGATGGGTAGACAAGGGCTGGATTAGTCCAGAAATAATTAGGATATGAGAATAAAGATACTGAAAAACTTCTTTTATAAACATGACCTATCAACTTGCTGGAAATCCAGAAACCTATTCTGCTCTCTCTCTCCATCTCCCTAAGTAACCCAGGCAGTTAATGTTATGTGCATTACTATGACTTATCCTGCAAATCATTGTTCTCTTCCATTAAATTCTGACAGAGTTAGAAGGGTGGCCATATTTAACATTTCCTTTTTATACTTTAGAAATTTCCTTTTCAACATCAAACAATGCACATTTCTCCATTCTAGTGGGTATCTTTCTTTCCTTTTTTTTTTTTTAATTGTTTTTTGGGGGGCAATGAAAAGAATTGTCCTTAGCTGAGTCTGTGAAAGAGGTAAGGTACTCTTAATCCCTGGCACACTGAAGGTAAACTACAGTAACACGTCCCCCGATGGCTGGGAGACGCAGGTAACAGAAGATACCCTTTGACGAAGAGTTGGTGAAACTTCAGTCTGGTCAGCTCTTGAATCTGGAAACTTAGAATCATATCATTTTCAAGCTGACAAGGGTTTTAGAGAACACAAATGCTATGGTAGTATTATAAGAATGACTTGTTACCGAGTCTGTATAAGTAAAAGAGAATCACTCTTCCACAAGTGGACAGGCTTCCTTCCCCAGTTTTATTTTATTTGTGTAAGGAAACAGGATTCTATCAACCCTAAACGGAGATTCTTTTCTTTTAATATATGAATGGACCCCTTTTTACACCACCAACATCTATTCTCCTCCAGCCCTTCATTGACTGCATTTAGTCCTTCTTAATAAATTTAAATAAATCGACTCTAACAAGAAGGGATGATTTCTTCCAGGTCTTCCCTGAGGAGGTGGGCACAAGATGGGGAGGAGGGGAACAAGAGAGAACTTCACAGAACAGACAATAAGTAACTATGTTTTTGGACAAATTAAGCCCCCTCTCTGGTCCTCAGATTCTTCTTTGGTAATAAAAGACCTCTGAGGTCTCTTGACCTCTAGGGAGTCTATATTTTGTAAAAGAAGAGAGTAGATTAACGAGGCACAGCAAACGTGGAAAAATCCTGGCATCCTATATGTAATCTACCATATCTGCTCTATTTCTACCACATTAATAATGCTCCAACAAAAAAGTACTTATTAATTAAAATTCTTACCTTTTTTGAGTTCCTAGCAGTAAACCACACCCAAAATAAACTAAAGATAAAAAATTCCTACAATCTTCATTCTTCTCAATTTCCATTTTCATGGTCATGAATTTACTTCTAGCTTTAGGATAATCCTGCAAGAATAAAAAACCAGGTCTAGTTGAAATGAAAGGCTACAGGAAATGTGAAAAAAATGTATTCATTCATTCATTGTGTTCTCTGCAATCAGCTACTTCTAGTGGAATCCCCACTTCTCTTGAGCCTGTATTGCAAAGTAGAAGATGGCACCTTAACGTAAAGACCCATAGGGCAGCTAGGGAGCACAGGGCACACAGCGCCAGGCTTGGAGTCAAGAGATCCTGGGTTCAAACAGAGCCTCGGACACTTCCCAGCTGTGTGACCTTGGGCATGACACTTAACCCCAACTGCCTAGCCTAAGGATTTGTCACTAGGACAGAAGGCAAGGGTTTAAAAAAATAAACGACTACAACAAAAATTTGAAGTGGTAACGGCCGCTGCTCTGAAAACTGGCACATTTTACTAAGCGCATTCGGTTTATCATTCCTGATCAAAGCACTGTAATGTCCCTGGGGAGAGCGTGACTTTACTCAGCAGGGTTAGAGCCACGCTGGGGTGGGTGGCAGGAAAGACAGCATCGCTATTTATAAAACGACAGGAGAGATGCTCACCCACTAACAAGCTGCTAATAAAATCTGATGTGGCAATAAAAGGTAAGTCAGATCAGAAGAAATGTCAGCTCGGGAATTTAGACCTTACTGGTCATCTAGTTGGAACCCCTCACTTTCTGGATAGGGAAACTGAGGCCAGAGAGGGTTAGAGACCTTCACGATGTGATCCTGGGTCCTCTGACTTTCAAATCTAGTGCCCTATCCACCTCACCACCCTTCCTCCATAATTTTAGAATTTGGACCTGGCATGAAGGAAAAGTCAAAAAACATAATGCAATACAATATTAAGTTTAATAATATATATTTTGGGGGATAGCTAGTGGATTGAGAGCCAGGCCTAGAGACAGGAGGTCCTAAGTTCAAATCTGGCCTCAGACACTTCCCAGCTGTGTGACCCTGGGCAAGTCACTTAACCCCACTGCCTAACCCCACTGCTCTTCTGCCTTGGAACCAATATACAATATTGATTCTAAGACGGAAGGTATGGGGTTAAAAAATAGATAAATACATATATATTTTAAATTCACACACACATCATTTCAAATAGTAATAAAAACATTAATTAGTTAATTAAATAATTAGTTAGGAAGTTAATTAATTAAAATATTAATTAATCCATAGAGGCAGTGTGGCATGGGGTACAGTGCCAGGTAGAACTGGGATATTCAAACCCCACCTCTCATGTACCTTGGACAAAGCAGTTAAAAGCTTTAAGTGCCTTGAACAACTCCCATGGGTTAATCTACTAAGTTGTAGGCAGGTTATAGACCTGCATTGGTAGAGGAAGCCCTCAAACCATATTTAAGAAATCCCAGGTCTTTTGCAAATTGGTATTACGTTAAAATTCTATAAGCAGGAAGAAAGTGTTAATTTAGGCAAGTTAAATTACTACAGGTCACTAATAAGTCAGATTTATATTAATATAGTACAAGATAGATACAAATAGAAGGTTTTTTTAAAAGCCTTTACCTTTCACCTTAGTTTCAATTCTAAAACAAAAGAGCAGGAAGGGCTAAGCAAATGGAATTAAGTGACTTGCCCAGAGTCACACAGCTAGGAAGTATCTAAAGTTAGACTTGATCCCAAGTCCTCTCTACACCAGGCCAAATGCTCTACCCAGTGTGCTATTCACAAGCTTCCCCTACATCATTTCTTCATTCATACTGAATTTATAGATTTCTTTATTATGGCAGTAAGAAAGCAGAAAGAATGTCAAGGTTACATGTACTTGAGGAATATGACAATCAGATAATTGAAGAAAGACAGAAGATAATGAAGAACCAGAAAAATAGAATCATACTCCTAAAGAAAGGTACTACAGTGGTCTTATCCTCTTATTTAAAAGATGAAGAAACTGAGTCTCAGAGCGATTAAACTTCAATATTAAAACATCAATATATAATCCAAAAATATGATCTAGATGTATAAATGACTTTCAATTTCACTTAAAATTAGATATTTAAGAGTTTAAAATGTCACATTTGAATATAAACACAAGCCAAGCTTAGAATAAGTGGGATAATTAGCCAGTGTAAATTGCTTCCCATTATTTGTTTTACTTTCATAATCACAGTTACTGGTTCTGGGTGTTCAGATTTAGAAGCATATGACAGAAGAGTCATCGAATAGTTCCAACTTTTAAAAACATTTTAAAAATCAGCAGTTCCATTTTCCAAAGCAGCTAAATGTAAGTGAATAAATGGAAAAAAATGTTTACACGTTTCTATAGGTCAGATGATACATACCTGCTTTGTCCCCCTTTCAATGAGTGCTAATCCGTATATAAATAGTAATGTCAGATAATAATCCATATTTAACTGATATCCCTAAAAATAAAAAAAAGATTTTTAAAAGATAATTTCCTGAGATTTGTGAGATTTGTTTAAGCTCTTTAAACTGAGAAATAGCTAAGACCTGTCAACCAACAATTTATGCAGTAAAAATGATTGTCAACCATTAATTACTGCAGAGAATTAATAAAATATCACTTGAGATACATTTGACAACTTGACCTAGGGGTGGAGAAAATGATATTTATGCAAAGTAGAAGAGTCAAAAGTCTTGAAACAAAACATTCACTAGAAATAGAAAAAAAAAAAAAGGAATACCAATGAGGTTTATTCATTATAATTCCAAACCCATGAATGGTTTCTGTTTGTCATTTAAACTATTTCCCCTTCTGAAATCTCTCAGCTTTAAACAAAGGTTCATACCTTTTAGCAAATAACTCCATGATACAAAAAGGTCCTTAGCTCACCCTGTTCTAGAAAAGGGCTACTTCTTTCACTTAGGACAAGAAATGGAGACATGTTTGCTCTATAATTAAAATTTAAGAATCTTAACATACAGAGCATACTCCTCTTTCAAAATTGTTCCTCCAGGGCATCTAGGTGGCTCAGTGGATAGTTAGGCCTAGAGATGGGAGGTCCTAGGTTCAAACCTGGCCCCAGATACTTTCTAGCTGTGTGACCCTGAGTTAAGTTACTTAACCTCCATTGCCTTGGAACCAATATTCATTATTGATTCTAAGAGAGAAGGCAAGGGTTTTAAAAAATTCATTCCCCCCTCCTAGCAGGTATTGGATTGATGAGCTGTTTGGTTCCTTCAAATTTAAAATAATAATAATTTTATTGGTGTTTTGCATTAATCAGCTACATTTTTTTTTGCTGAAATGTATTTATTCATTTGTTTGTAACTTTAAAATATACATTTTCAATAAAAAAATAAAATAAAATAAAATATACATTTTCTAATGTATCTCTGTTGAGTGGACTGTGGAGTCCATGAAGATAAAAGTGTTTCGAGTCACCTAAACATGCCCTGTTCTTTCCCACCTTCATGCCTTTGCTCACAGCGTTCGGTCTATCCAAAAAGTCCTCCCTTTCCTCAATTCATCTGATGGATTCCTGCCTTTCCTGTAAGCCCAGCTCAAATGCCACCTCCTACCTGAAGCTTTCTGTGGAGTTCCAGGTATGAACAAGTCATGAAAGAATGAAAGGCGCATTCAAAAGCTGACTTATGAGCAGTGTGCTCATGTACCAGACTTGGGGATGTATTTCTAGCATTTCACATAACTGCACTCTGGATCCCCGCATTGCACTGGGACTCAAACCTTGTGTATTCTGACCCTCCCCACGCCTGCAGGCCCAAGGTCAAATGAACCTCCGGGCTGGGCCTTGGCCACTCCGTTGTCTTAGCCTCCAGCTCTTTCATCTGGTGGTCCTTTGCCAAACTGATGTTTAATTCTCTACCGTGTCACACGATTGATTAACTATCTCCCCTTCCCCTTTCCTTGGAACTTCAATAAAACCTGCTTTGGCCTGTGGCTCTCTCTCATCCCATCAGAGGAGCATCTGACAGGCTGAATGCCACGCTGAGATACCCTGCGCCTCTGTGTCTCTTTACCTTCTTTATGTCTTCCCCATCTTCATCTTTAAACTCTTCAACCCAAACTCCCTCAGTCAGCTTCCCTTTCAGGTGGTCAGCCCATGTTAGAATACTTTGTAGGTGGCTCAGTGGATCGAGAGCCAGGCCTAGAGATGGGAGGTCCTGGGTTCAAATCTGGCCTCTGACACTTCCCAGCTGTGTGACCCTGGGCAAGTCACTCAACCCCCATTGCCTACCTTTACCACTCTTCTATTGGCTCCAAGACAGAAGGTAATGGTTTTTAAAAAAAAAAAAAAAAAAAGAATATTTTGTAATTGCTGGTCAGCTACACTTTCCCAGATGTTCTTCCCCAGCCTCCCTTCACAGGGCAGGCAGAGGGCTTGATTCTTACATTCCTCCCTCTCTTAATTCTCAGGAGGCGATAAACATGCATTCCAACTGTAGCCCGTCAGCCCATAGAAGGTGCTGGAGCCGGAGGGTTTTCTGAGGCTATCTAACCCAATTCCCCCATTTTACAGATGAGGAAACAGGATTAAGTGACTTGCCCAGGATCACACAGCTAATGTCTCAAGCCAGATTTGAACTCATTTTTCCTGACTCCAGGACAATGGCTTAATCCATGATACCGCCTATCTGCCCAGAGGAAAACCTGGATTCAGATCCCTCCTCAGTCATCAGATGACCATGAACAAGTCACCTCACTCTTGTGGGCCACAGACAACTCCCTAGCAATTTATCTACTGAGTCACGGCTGCAAGACAGCAACCTGGGCTTTCTCTAGTCACATCCTTGCCTTCCTGGGGCATGCCCTTACTAGATGTAAGTCTCCAAGGAGCAGGGAGGAAGACTTGGCTGGCCTCCGCATGCCCTCCAGTGCCTAGAACACTCCTCTGGATACAGCCGCCGTCTAATAAGATGTCTGCTGAATGAAGGTGGACAGGCTACTCAGCTCCCGTCCTGGAGCCCCATCGGAGGCAAAAGAGGTGAGAGAGAATGCGAGCGAAGGGTGCCGACCCTTTCCCCTAGTCTGGGTGGAGAAGGCCGACAGAGAGGGCCCAACCAGAGAGGCAGGCCCCGGCCAGGGAATCGGGAGGCACCGTCTGCCCGCTCTGCTCTGAGGTTGCCCCAAACTGCAGAGCAGGCAGATCCGGCTTTTGGCCCGATGAGAAACGTCCTACGAGTGAAGGGCTTCGTGTTTCCAAAAAAGAAAGACTTACGTTCCAATTGGCAGCTTGAATTTTCTCCTCAAGTGTCATATCCAGCTGTGTGATCAGTACCTCCAAAGATAGACTGGGAACCGTCTGCCACACTTGGAGACTGTCAGCTGTACCCTCGTCATTCTGTGGAGAAAGCAGAGTCAAAAAGATTAAGCCAGCAGCAGTGCCGAAGAATTTTTAAATGCTCCTAATAAATTTTCTTTGTATAAAGTATCCAAATACATGAGGGATGCTTGCAGTGACAAGAAGGTGTGAATGCTTTTTGCTGCCTACCCAGGGTTAAAAGCTCAGCCTTCCAGGCTTTCCTCGTGGCAGGCTTGAACACCACAATGTACGTACAAGAGGCATATACACTGGGGAGGCAGCAAGGTGGCTCAGTGGATTGAGAGCCAGGCCTAGGAATGGGAGGTCCTGGGTTCATATCTAACCTCAGACATTCCCTCACTATGTGACTCTGGGAAAGTTACAGAACCCCCACTGCCTGGCCCTTACCGCTCTTCTGCCTCAAAACCTATACACAGTATTGATTCTAACATGGAAGGTGAGGGTTTTTTAAATGCACAGTGTAAACAGGAGATAGTTATCAGCAGGGGCCGCAGTCACTCAACAAGCATATATACATATAAACAATATATATTATGCTTAATATATACTGTATATGTATGTGTGCATGTATTTGTGTATGTGTATGTGACGGGCACATTCTAAGCTCTACGATCTAAAGAAAGCCAAAAAATAGTCCCTGCTCTCAAGGAGTTCCTCGTCCAAGGAGGGAAACAACTAACTATACACAAGATACACTCAAATTAAGTTGGAGGTATCTGACAGAAGAAAGCTCAGCATGAAGAAGAAAGAGGAAAAGTAAGGCTTCTTACAAATAGCTGGATTTAGCGGAGCCTGAAGGGCGCCAGGGAGGTCAGGACATGGAAATTAAAAGGAAGAGAATTCCAAGCCTGGGGACAGACGGTGAAAATGCCTGGAGATGGGGTGTCTTGTTTGAGAAACAGCAGAGAGGCCAGTGGCTCTGGATCACAGAGGGTTGCGATAATTAGATTAAATCTACCCTACCCATCTTTAGACTTAATCACCAAAGGTGAAAACATCTCCACTTAACTGACAAGCTGGGTGGTCTGTGACCCACATGTGCTAGAGTGAGTGACAAATCAGAATTTACTGACTGCCTCCTGGGCAGTCCTAAGAAAAGTATTTGTTGTGATTGGACACGTAAACTAAGAAGAAGGCACAGGAAATGATGCAAAAGAAGCTCCTTTAAAAGAGAGCTCAGTAAGCTCAGCCTCTCTCTTCTGGTTCATGAATGGGACCTGAAGGAGTGCGACTGGTTTACGACTGGGACTTGGAGGAGCTCTGGAGCTGGTGAGACTGTTCTTAAATCTTTCCTTTGAAATTCCACATGGTGAGTGTAAAGACTGAATCTTCCTGAACTTCTCTTAAGGAACTTCCCTTTCAAAGAGACTCTGTGACTGAAGCTTTTGTTTCATACACCTCTGGGGCCTTTGGGCCTCGCCCTTGGCTCAAGGCTTGACCTTTTCCAATTGAGAACTAGTTAGATCTGGTTGGGTTAAACCAGGGACCTAATATCTTACCTTATCTTCTCTCTAAGTTTCTTACTTTCTCTCTCTCTTATCATTTGTAAATAAACTTCCATAAAAGCCATTTTGACTTGAGGTTATTCTTTAATTGGGAATTGATAATCATTCAATTCCCTGGTGACCAAACCTTTTAATATTCACCCAATCAAAATCTCTTTTTACCCCTTACAGCATGTGTGAGGGGGTAAAGCCTGGAAAGATGGGAAGGGGCCAACACCAAACAAAACTTAGGCAGCAGCCCCAGGGGGCCTTGGGTCTGGACTTTAGAACGAGCTGCCTTTCTTTTCCTTCTGTGAGGGCACTTGCTGATGTTTCACACTTAAGGAACTGTGTAGCTGTGTGGAATCATCACTTTTCCTGAAAGCAACCCTATTTATTCAATATTTATATCAACTCGATGTACTATAGCTATTGGATAATATTCAATGTGTATCCTTCGTCCAGGCATTAGTAGGTAGTGGATTGATAGAAGTCTCCAGGATGCATAGGGTTCAGAGAGTCCAGAGAACAGACTCACTAATGCCAGCAATATCCCTTCCTTAACCCAACCATGGTGCTTTTCTCCTGTGGTCCATACACTGGGGAAATGTATCTCTGCCAAGAAAACCTCATATGGGATCAAGAAGAGATAGACATAACCAAAACTACAGAGTAACAACAGAGGAATTTTTAAGAGTGATTATCTGTACTGAATATTTTACCAATTTCTTTAAAATAAATTTTATCTTCCACTGAAAAATACAAACAATGCACTATAGAAAGAAAACCTCATGGAGGCAGTTGAGTAGCTCAGTGGATTGAGAGTCAGGCCTAGAGACGGGAGGTCCTAGGTTCAAATCCGGCCTCAGACACTTCCCAGCTGTGGAAGTCACTTGACCCCCATTGCCCACCCTTACCACTCTTCCACCTAGGAGCCAATACATAGAAGTTAAGGGAAAGAAAGAAAGGAAGGAAGGAAGGAAGGAAGGAAGGAAGGAAGGAAGGAAGGAAGGAAGGAAGGAAGGAAGGAAACCACAGGACTAACAGAGCTGTGATCTCATAGGTATGGATGTTCCAGTATTTATTTTTAATATTTAGATCACTGATCCATTTACAATTTATTGTAATGAACAGTGCATTACTGGTCTGCTCACAGGTTTTGCCAAGGTACCATCAAGTTTTCAGAGCAGATTATATTGAATAAGGAATATTTTCCCTAGAGTCTTAGAATCCATAGTTTGTCAAACATCAGATCATTCTACATATCTGGTTCTAGCTCATTATGATTTAATCTATTCCACTGATTTTTTGTCTAGTTTCTAGACAGTACCAGAGTTCAACATGTGTAGCCTTTTCTCCCAAAGATTTCATTTTTAGTGTTTTCCACAAAAAAAGCAACTAATTCAAATTCCATATCTGAAAGCTACATGTTTTTATTTCCTGCATCAATAAACACTGTTATATAATTAGAAAATGTAGAATGCTACATTATTGAATTTCTTCAAGCTATGTTCACCACATAAGATTGCTAATTTTAAGGCTACAATAGCCTACATTTTTTTAAACCTTCCCACTGGCAATATTTATCATACTATTTCCACCTTGAGAACATTGTGAAAACTATAAACTTTCAGATAAGATAATTTAAAATTCAACATGATACCAACTCAATAATTTTGTAATCTACATCTAATTTCTGACACAAGTAGGTGGGTAGGTGGATAGAACACTGGGCCTGGAGTCAGAAAGACATGAGTTCAAATCCATCCTAACAGCCTCGATAATTGGGTGTCTCTGGATAAACCACTTAACCTCTGTCTGCCTCAATTTTCTCAACTGTAAAATGGGATTATAATAGCACCTACTTCAAAGGGTTATTATGAATATCAAATAAAATAATATCCATAAAGGACTTACCACTATGCTTGACACAAAATACATACTTAATAAATGCTTTTCACCCACCTACCTACTCTCACCAAAGAATTAGTCACAAAGTCTAAGCACAATTAATGGCATTCATTGCAAGAGTCAGTCATCAGTCATTAAAGATAGAAGAATTGGAGTATGTACCTTATTTTTTATTATAATTTTTATTTTTCAAGATTATACATCAATACAATTTTTTATTATTCACTTTCTGACATTTTGCAATCCATGTTCTTTCTCTCCCTCCAATCTCTCCTTCCCAAGAAGGTAGATAAAATGATGCCAGTGCATATATTATCATATAGTATTTTTTCCATGTTTATCATGTGAAAGAAGACACATATTGCTTACACTAGAGAAAAATTCATGGAAATAAAGTAAAGACTATATTTCAGTCTGCATTCAGTCTCCATCTATTCTATGGTGGTAGCCTTTTTTTTGTCATGAGTCTCTTGGAATTGTCCCCCTTATTTTTTAAAATATATTTTGTTGCTCTTTTTTGTTGTAGTTTTCATCTACAGGATCCAATTCACCCCCAAAGCCTCAGACACCCCACCCTTCCTCTCCAGGACCAGAGTCTCCCACAACTGCCCTTAAGCCCAAGAACCAAGCCCAAGGTTCAAGGCTGTCAGGACCTCACCTTCAAAAGGAGTCACTAACAAAAGCTCAGATTCCTCCATGGCACTTGAAAGAGACTGATATACTCTCAGTATTCAGAGAAAGCTAGAGAGTGTTAGGAGTAGCAAGAAGATGGGATTAACTCTCCCCTCATCTACTTTTAAATTTAATCACCAGAATCTATACACCCTACTTAATGCCTAAATGAGGGAGGTCTGCAACCATGTACTAAAAGTGGGTGACAACTCAGAAACGACTGACTGGCCCCTGGGCAGTCCTAAGCAAAGTTATAGACTACAATTGGTCCCCATAAAGTAGAAGGCACAGGAAGTAACAAAAAGAAGGGTCCTTAAATGTGGCTGCAACTTCCTGTGAGTAAGTCTTCAAGCTCTTTCAAGGCTGTGGAGGCTGGTGGAGGATCATCTTCGTCAGCATAGACCTGGGACTCTAGCATTTGGTAAGACTGCTCTAGGATCTTCTTCCCTTGGACTTTGGATTGGTGAGTGGAAAAAGCTGACCTTCCTTTCCTGACTTCTGGAGATAGTAACACCAGATAGACCTCCCTCTCGGAGGAGGGTGCGTGGGTGAACCCCCTGCTTAATTTACCTCTGGGCCCTCTGGCTGGGACTTCTGGTGCCCTGCCAAAGTAGAGCCAGGGGCCAGAGCAAATATTTAGAGTGATAAGCAGACTTCCCACTCTGCCCTCTTTTACATTTCTCTACCTTACTCTTTCCCTCCATTTTGTAAATAAAGCTGCTGAAAAGTCATTTTTGACTTGAGTTATCATTTCAGTGACCACATTCTCTCATATTTTAGTCAAACCATTCATTTTAAGCCTTACAGTAGGCAAAAAGTATCAAGTCCCTAAAACAAGCAAAATTCTACTCTCATTCTTCCAATTTCAGTTAGGCAAAAGCCCATAAGCCTGAAATGATGGTCATTATCCCTCATTTCACCATGTAATGAGATTAAATCTACCCTGCCCATCTTTAGATTTAATCACCAAAGGTGAAAACATCTCCACTTAACTCGTAACTTGGGTGGTCTGTATCAGAATTTACTGACTGCCTTCTGGGCAGTCCTAAGAAAAGTCTGTTGTGATTGAACACAAATAGAGCACAGGAAGTGATGCAAAAAAGGCCCTTTTAAAAATAGAATTCAGTGAACTCAGGGCTCCCTTCTGGTTCTCGCTTGGACATGGAGGAGCCCTGGACCCAGAGACCTTGGAATTCCATGTGGTGAGTGTAAAGACTAACTCTTCCTGAACTTCCTTTAAGGAGCTTCCCTTTCAAAAGAGACTCTGTGACTAAAGCTTTTTCTTCATACGCCTCCAGAGCCTTTGGGCCCTAGGCTCAAGGCTTGTCCTTTTTCCATTTGAGGACTAGTTAGATCTGCTTGGGTTAAGCCAGGGACCTAAGCAAATTATTTAGTTTGTCAGGTTAATTATCTTACCTCATCCTCTCTAAATTTCTTAATTTCTCTCTTCTCATTTGTAAATAAACTTCCATAAAAGTCATTTTGACTTGAGGTTATTTTTTTTAATTGGGAATTGATAATTATTCAATTCCCTGGTGACCTAACCTTTTAATATTCACCCAATCAAAATCCCTTTTTCCCCCTTACAACCAGGAAGTCAGCACTTGGTTCCATAGTCTTCTTCTCCATCCTAATACTTTCCCTTATACTTGGAAACTTCTACATACTTTTTGCTTTTCCCTCAAACATTCGGAAATCCTAATTCCTCAATCTCTTCAACCACAACCAACTCCACTCATATTTTTAAATTATTCCATGTTTTCTTCTACCTCACTACTCCCAACCCTATTCTTTATCCTTATCTCCATTTACTCTACTTATCAATTCCCATTACCACAGCACTAGCTACCCTGTAATGAACCCTCACTTTAGATCCTTTGATGAACCAATTCAACTTTCTGCTGTCCACTCCCTTTAATTCTCTTGTCCCCTTGTAACAGAGATGATCAGGTCTTGCCTAGCCCACACCCTGAATTACTCCCACCCTCTGCCTCCATCATTGCTATTCACATGCTGCTGAATAAAGTAAAAGACCATCTCAAAACTGGATGGACTGGTTCTATTACAAATTTATATTACCTGATTTCAACTGAATTCTCACTGGAGCAAGGAATACATTCTATTATTCCCTAAATTATTCACTTTCCCACTCTCTACAGTAGCTGATCCAGACACTGTCAATTCTTCAAGCCTCTCACCACATTCCTTCCCACCCTCTCAGATAAAGAACTTGAACTTATACCACACCCCATCAAAAAAAAAAAAAAAAAAAAAGGAAAAAAATTGATTCTATTCACTGAGGCTCCCTTCTTTCTTCTTCTCATTAATTTCTCAATCACACTAGTTTCAGAAAAGGTGAAAAAGATTGCTGTTTTCCTTGCTGTCAATTCTTCTACGTGATCCATTGACCTAATGCTCTTCCCAGCAAACTGCCTCCACTATAACCCTGTACTATCTGCCTACCTTCAAACATGTCCTTTTTATCTCTGTATCTTAAAAAAAAAAAATCTCTCTTGTCATTTCCAATAGATATTATTCCACATTTTTCTTCCCCTTCATGGATCTCTGGGAAATCAGTCTACACTTGGTACCTCTGTTTACCCTCCTCTAACTCCATTTAAGACCCTTTGTAATCTCTTCATTCACCTAAAACAAATAGCCCTCTTCAAAATTATCAGTGAGATCTTAATTAACAAAAATAATGGCCTTTTCCCAATCCTCAGTCTCTACTTCTTATTAGCACTCTAAGATCTTCACTTCTTGAACATTCTCTCCTTTCTGGATTTTCATGACACACCAATCTCCCAGTTGTCTTTCTATGTTGTCTTTATTGCTATTTCTGTTTCCTTTGCTGGTTCTTTCATCCATAACATACTAAGCATGGGTGTTTGAAAGGAAAATTGTTTTGTTGCCTTTATAGTATCAATTATGAACAAAGTGATCACATATATCCTTTGGATAAGTAGCTACAATTATAGTTTTTAGAAAGGGTTAGACCCAGTTATTAAATTGTGCATATCAATTATAATAATATAATGTTAATCTTAGTATTAGAAAAGATATAGTTTGGTATGTTTGGAACATTATAGCAATTAAAAATATTAAAAACTTCTTTGAAGGAATAAAAACTTTAGATCTGTGCAGTTATCTAGAGAAGCTGAAACCCATGCAGAAGGAGCTGGGTTCCTTGGGAGTGAAGAAGGTACAGCTGACCTGCTGAGATCATATGAAAACAGGCTTGGCTTGTCCATGTGTTGTTTGATCCATTGAAGATTTATGTCAAATATAGGCTCCCCAGAGAAGTATGGCCAAGAAAGGTTACTTTGACCTAAGTAGTATAAGTTCAGGTGGATTAATTAAATTTTCTTATCTTAACCTTGTAGTGGGACTTAAGACTTGGTGGCAAATGTTACAAACCCTTGTTACCAAACACAATATTGCATGTTTCTTAACATCCTCAACACCTTAAATCGTGTTAATGTCTTCTGTTAATTAGCTGTTAAAAACCTAGAAAACCTAGTGTTGCACATCTAGATGAGGTCTTCATCACAGACTGAATTATTTTAGACCTCCAACTTATTTTATAAAGCTGGATTTTCAACTCATCATTTTGTGCCAGATTTCTTATTCTTCTCACAGCATCCCCCCAGCTTCTGTCCTGGGTCCTTATCTTAACTCAGGGTTATTGCTCACTTGGTGATCTCAGCAGCTCTCATGGGCTCGTTTATCATCTCTATGCTGATAATTCCTAGATTGACATATCTAGCCCCGTTCTCTCTCCCGAGTCACTGTCATACACCGCTGCCTCTTGGAAAGCTCCAGCTGCACGTCCTGCAGGCCTCTCCAACTCCTCATGTCCAAAGCAGGACTTCCTACCTTTCCTCCAAAGCCTCCCTTTTTCTAGACTTACTCCTGGCTGATTGGGGCACCACCACCTTCCTAGAAATCCAGGCTTAAAACCCCAGTCATCTTCCATTCCTCACGTGCACTGCTGGTGTCGGCCTTCCCCAAGGTCATGCCAACCCTGAGGCCTCTCCCCAGCCCTCTGCTCAGGGAGCACGTGGCTTCCTCGTGACTCTCAGACTCCAAACTCCCCTGCGTGGCACTGAGGGCTCCCCATTATCTGGCTCCCCCTTCTTACACTGGCTGCCTCATGGCACACATTCTACAAGGGAGCGCCTCTCTCCTTGAAGCCTCCCACGGGCCAGCCAGGGTGAAGACTCCAGTGAAGAGGATGGCCATTTTCTAGCAGAGAGAGAAGGGGAGGGGAAGGGAAGGGGGGGGCTCCTTTCGGGCAGATGCACAGCCTCCTTGGGAGGTCAGGGCTTTATTGGCTCCTCTGACAGCTGAGGAGCCTGGGGCAGACAGAGGCTGAGTGACTTGCCCAGGCGCTCAGCTAGGAAGCAGAGGAGGCAGGAAGTGAAGTCGGGCCTTCAAAGGCAGCGCTTTCTCCCCTGATGGGTAACGGATGGCTATGTGTTAAAGGGAAGCCTGGGGCTCGGCAAGGCTGGGAAACTGGCCCACAAACTAGTAAGTGTCCAGCGTGACCTGACCCTCTGTCTCCACTGACTAGTGCTCACTCACCTCACCAGGCACTCTGCGGCCATCACTGGGCAGCAAAGAAAGCCATGCAGGTGTTTCTTCCTCTAATTTTTAAAAACCAACCTGAGGGCAGCCAGGTGGCTTAGTGATGGAGAGCCAGGCCTAGAGACAGAATGTCCTGGGTTCAAATCCTGCTTCTGACACGTCCTAGCTATGTGACCCTGGGCAAGTCACTTAATCCATTTGCCTAGCCCTTACCTACTACCGCTCTTCTGCCTCAGACCTGATATTTAGTATTGATTCTAAGATGGAAGGTGAGGGTTTAAAACAAAATTAGCTTGAACAAGAAAAGAGGAACTATTTAAATAGCAAATATTCTCCTCCCCACTCCCAGCAATGATTAGTATTGCATCCTTCTTTACTGAAGTTTTCTCCAAGGACAAGTTAAAATGGGACATATCTCAGCATCCTCTCAAAAAGTTATTGGGGGGGCAGGGTGGAGTGAGGTGGCTCAGTGGATTGAAAGTCATGCCCAGAGGCTGAAGGCCTTAGATTCAAATCTAGCTTCAGATACTTCCTAACTATGTGACCATTAGGCAAGTCACTTTAACCCCCAACTGTAAGGTAAAGAAATGTTTTAAAAAAAAAAGGTTATGTTCAGTTTGTTTAAGAAAAAAAATAAGTTTTTGTTTAGTATATCAAGAAGGTCTAGTAACTACACTTATAAGATGCCCTTCAACTGTCTAAGAGACAATTTGAAAATAAGTGAACAATTGATAAAAAGGAAAAATGTGGCTGGAGATGGTGGCATAAGCCTGAAATCCCAGATTCCCCCTATCTCTTGATTTCAGATGTTCTGAGCTATGCAATTAGGTTTGCACATTGGGTTTGGCATGAATTTGGTGAGTCTCTAAGGTGGAGGATGAAGGGACTCTTGAGTTGGAAATGGAGCATGTCAAAACTCACATGCTAAACAGTAACATTACTGAATGAACCTCTAGCCTGATAGCAAGGTTGGGAGATCCAGTCTTTTAAAAAAAAAAAAGAAAAGAAAAGAAAAGAAAAGGCATTGCTGCTAAGCAAAAAGAGAAGAATTTTTAAAAATTAAACTCATTTTAAAAATAAAATAAATCAAAATGTGAAATATGAAACAAAAGAACAGAGTGTTTATCAACTACAATTATGGAGTATTTTGTACAGATAAATGGACAAACAAAAATCTTTAAGAGGACATAGGGAGTGGCTGTCAACATGCTAGGAAAATTTTATGTCCTGGTTTTGATAATGCAAATAGCTAGAAAGTTTCATTGTTTTTGGTACTATTTAATGTTAATATAAACCACTTATTTAAAAGGGGGAAGCCAATTACAATGCTAGCTCATCTATATAATCATTTCATTCATAAAGGCAAAGTGCTAAATTTAAATGGAGGGAAAAGGGAAAAGGATACGCTAAATTCTATCTTCACTTCCTGCTATTCTAGAGCTTGGCTGTTGACAGTCACAACAGCAGACCAAGATGCTGCCCAGTAGGGTTAGAGAAGTCAGCTTCTAGCCAGAGAACTTCAAAACCAGGTTGTGTTTGAAGTCCAGGGTTCTACCACTTTTCCACTTTTTCTACTAAATTCAAGAAAGTGACTAATGCAAAACAAAGACTGAGGGACATTGGAGGAGAGATTAAGTGGGAGGCCAAAGTAAACTCCAGGAAGGAACCACTCCCCCTCTGCTGCTCAGCTGGTTTCAACTCCAGGGTACATGATGCCCCTTCCTGGCTAAACTCATCACCTCTAATCTGATCACCATGGGGACAACTTGAGCCTTAGCTGATACCAGCTCCTGCCCCCTCAGAATAGAGGGCTGGAGGGTATCAAACTCTTCCCAATGCTTTCCTTTACCAAGGGCAGAAACTGGACCTTTTAGGTTCACTCCAACTCTGTATCTGCTGCTAGTTTCATTTCCACTGAACATGATCAGGATACTCCCGTTTTTCTTCCTCTCCTAGCTTTCCTGCATCTTTTTATGTACTGTCTCCTTCCATTAGATTGTAAACTTTTTTGAGAGCAATAACTTTCTTTTTACTAATTGTGCCACCAATGCTTAGCACACTATCTACACAGAGTAGGTCCTTTATAAATGTTCATTGGATTATATTGCAAAGAGAAAGTTTATGATTTTATTGGCATCCAGCAAGGTTTGTGTGAAACTCAAAATTCAAAGTCTTTCTCCAAATTGTGACTCTATGATTTTGGTCCTACGGGTATTTCTTTCTAGAGACAAAAGATTTGATGGATTGATGGAAATTACTCCCATTTGATTTCACAATCAGGGTGATTAGAGGCATGAGCATAGAAACATGTACAAAGTCACCCTAAAATATCTTCACTGTTCTGTTTTTTTTCATTTCCAAGGATTAGTAATAGTGTTTCACAAAAACAATATAATAATGTTTCACAAGAAAGGCAGATGTGCTATTTCTAAGATAAGTCTAGTGGTGGTGATTTTCCACTTCTAAATTAAAGTGACTAGTGCAAAAGACAAAACAGCACATTTCCTTTAAGGTGAAGAAAAGCATTCATTTAGATATGACATAGAGACTCTTCTTGCATAATACATTATCTAAAACTTCAGCTTACAAAATGGAAAATAGTATATTTTTCATGTTTATTAAGTCCAATAAACATAAATCTAATTTCTTAAAGGAATTTCAGTTACTAATTCTTAACAACATAGCATCTTTAAGGATTTATAATCACTCTCTTATAAGTAAAGAAACAAACCAGGAAAAAGAAAAAAACTGGTAAATGTTAACAATTACTGGTAGACCTAGTAACAGAACACTGAACCCTCTAGTTTCCCTTTTGTTAGCTAACCTACTACATTTAGTCAAGGTCCCAGAAGAATAATAACCACTTAAATCTACTTTCTAAATAACAAAAGCCTAATAATTAAAAAGGGCCCTTGGGACAGGAGAGATTACAGACCCCACCTGGATCTAGAATTAATTCAATGCCTACTACATGGCAGGCACTGTGCTAAGTGTTTGACAAATATTATCCCATTTGATCCTCACAACAACCCTGGGAGGAAGGCGCAATTATTATCCCCCTTTTACTGTTAAGGAAAATTGGCAAAATTTACAGAGAAGGAAAGATAAATAAAACAATCATCTGAATAAAATTATACTTCTACTAAGACACCCCCATAACCAAACAAATTATGCTTTCACCTGTATCACTTGCAACAACAAAGTTGTGCGTATAAATTCCTTGATGTGAGGATTCAAACCTCTGGGGACTGTTGAAATCACTTTCAAAACCCTTCTCAATTCCAATAGTTCTTCACTGGATACGAAATCTTCATGCATGCTTTTTTCCTGTTCAATAAAAAAGAAATATGAATCAATTATTTCATTGCACATATTCCAATTTTCCTTACTACCACTCACTAGACTTGAGTTTCTAAATAACAACCCAAACAAACTGCAAGTGTCTTAGCACATAGTTGATTATTTCCAATTTATCCTATGTCAACTGTATTTTTGTAACCCCAAGTTTGCCCCTGTCCCTTGAGAACTTGCCTTGGGGGAAGTCCCTGACTGACCTTCTTTCTGACTGAAAAATAAACCTTAAAGTGATTCCATCTAGGTGGGACTAAGTAGACATAATCAAATCTTAAGTTTCTGATTAAGTCCTGATTAAAGATTTGGTCTTTCTGACTACATTAGTGGTTCCCTGTTTTTCCAAGTTGACACCTATAATATAACTTATTTGTACATATTGTTTATATAATGTCTTACCAATTAAATTGCAACCTCTTTGAAAAGAGGGGCTGCTAGAGCAGCTAGGTGGCTCCGTGGATAGAGATCCAGGCCTGGAGTCAGGAGAGGAGGACCTAGGTTCAAACCTGATCTCAGAAACTTCATAGTTGTGTCACCTCCAGCAAGTATCTTAACTTCAATTACCTAGCCCTTACTATTCTTCTGCCTCAATTTGAAGACAGAAGATAAGGGAGGGAGGGAAGAAAGGAAAGAGAGAAGGAAGGAAGAAAGAAATAGGGATACCGCTTACCTTCATTTTTATCTCTAGAGCTGAACAGTGCCAGGCATGTAGAAAACACAATATTTGTCAACTGACTGCCATTGTAGGTGCTTAGTGAATGCTTACTGATTAATACAATTATAATAGTTAAAATTAAATCATTAGGCTGTTAATAGCTTTAACAATTTAATTTAACCAAAGTAGTGACAGTAAAGATAGGAAAATGTAGGAAAGGGGTAGAGAATAGCTTAGCTAAATACCCTAATTGCCATTCTGATGGACTGAAGCTCACCACCGAAAAGGGCTCCTTTGCTTTCCAATCTCCAGTCAGAAGAGCTCCAGAGAGAGCAAGAGCAGCCTTGGTCTAGACTTATAAAGTAATTTTCTCCACCCACTAGCTCTCTCACATTACATCTCAGGAACTAATCATAGTTCCTTAATTTGCCTGGCCCTGCCCAGGGGGGAGGGGTAGTGTCTGTGGGATCAGTTTCCATCTTGTTGGTTTCAACTTCCTTTCTCTGAGGGTTTGTTTGTCCTAGTACATCTCAAAGGTAAAGAAAAGATCTCCAGGTCCCTGATAGATTATATTAAAAAAAAAAAAAAAAAAAAAGAGGCATAATGGAGGAGGGGAATTCCCTTCCCACACTACATATTATGTTCCTTTTCTAGCTTTACTGAAAACACCCCCCAAAAAATGCCAGTTATTCTTGAACATTTATATTTTGCCTTTGGATACATATAGCTAGAATGAAAAATACTTCAATATATCAAGGACTTATAATTTTGTCAGTGTGGGAACTCTTAAGCTCTTGTATAACTCATCAGAGATTAAGAGCTATAAAAGCCTTCAGACAAGACATTTTAAACATGAAAAAACTGAGGCACAGAGTAATTTAAGTGACTTGCCCAAGGTCACACAGTTAAGTGTAAACATAGGCATATACAGCATGATTTGAATCCCAATCTTCCTGAGTCCAAGTCCAGTCCCTAACCACTACACACTATCCTATCTCTGGTCTTAGAGAAGTGTCTGAAGCTCAACAAAATTAAAGTGATTTGTTTATGTTTTTAATAGCCCTAGTAAGTATAAAATATAAAGATTTGAACTCAGGCCTGCCTGATTCCAAGCCCCTCTACCCACTAGGTCATGCTGAGTTAGGAATATTTACTTTTGCAAAAAAAAAAAAAAAAAAAAAAAAAAAAAAAAAAGGAGCTACTGCTTCAGTTACTAAATACAGAACAGTTTAAAAAATCAATTGAGCAATATAATTGAGTATAAAATAAGGCATGTATACCGGATTGTTCTTTGGAGAAAACAAAATCCCATTCAATTAGAAATGATGACAAAGACAATGCTAATGGCCCACTGTCAGAAGGACATGTTCTCCAAATGTCTGTTAAAAAACTCCTTCAGATACTGCCTTGGGACTGTCTGATGTTCACAAGTTGAATATTTATTAGGGACATGTCTGAAGTAATGCTAAAAGGAAAGCTAAATTCAAACAAGATATCCTGCAGGCATCTTGCTACATACACTAAACTATTATTCAATTTAATGACAGGGAACATGGAGTATTATGCAGATCAAGGGTGGCTTAAGTTTCCCAATAACACTACTTTCTTCTGTTGTAGAATTAGAACATTTCACCTTTTTTGACTGATCTATACAACAACTAACTTGGAAGACCTCAGAACCTTTGCTGGTTCTATTATCTGGATAAGCAACTATGAGTAGAACCTAAATATCAGTGCACAACAGAACTTAATGATATGGGAAAGTAGCCCACTTACCCAGTGCTACTCCCCTGCCCTCACCAATGTTCTGAACCAGGGGTCGGCAACATATAGCTCTCGAGCCATAGCTGGCTCTTTTGAGGGCCAGATATGGCTCTTTCTGCAGGAGCCATAAAGTCAATTTTTTTTTTCAGGCACTGTTACAGGAGCGCGGCACTGTGAGCACTGTAAGCTCTCACGAAATTACATTTTAAAAAATGTGGCGTTTATGGCTGTCATGGCCAAAAAAGGTTGCGGACCCTTGCTCTGAACCCACTGCCTCTTTCCCTAGATCTTGGCCATCCTTTGCTCCTTTTATCTCCCTCACTAGCTTTGTTAACTTCCCTTTGCTCATAGGGTCCTTCCTTTCTGCCTTGAAGAATGTTCCTCTCTCCCAACCCAACTGTCCTTCAAGAAATTCAGTACATACTGAAGTGCTTCCTGTGTGCAAAGCATTGCTACTATCTAGCAGATTGGCTAATATGACAAAAAAGGAAAATGATAAATATTGGAGGGGAGTTAAGAAAACTGAGACACTAATACACTGTTTGGTGAATCTGGGAACTGATCGGACCATTCTAGAGAACAATTTGCAACAAAGTCCAGGGTCTGAGGAGTCATAAGCTGCATATCCTTTGACCCAGCAATACCACCATTTAGTCTGTGTCCCAAAGAAATCAAAGATAGGGTAAAGGGACCTATGTGTACAAAAACATTTATAGGAGCTCTTTTTGTGGTGGCAAAGAACTGGAAACTAAGGGAAGATCCATCAATTGGGGAATGGCTGACCAAGTTGTGATATAATTGGAATGAAATATTATTATGCCACAAGAAATTACAAATGGGACAATTTCAGAAAAACCTGAAAAGACATATGAATTGATGCAGTAAAGTGAGCAGAACCAGGAAAATGTTGTACATGGTAACAGCAATAATGTATGATGATCAACTGTGAATGACTTAACTATTATCAACAATGCAAGAATCCAAGACAACCCCAAGAAACTCATGATGAAAAATGCTATCCATAGCCAAAGAAAGAATTGACAGAGATTGAAGCATTCAATTTTCTATTTTTATTCTGCATCTTTTTTTCTTGAATGTGTGATGTGTTGATGATAATGGATGATGGATATAGAAATATAAATTGTGTGAGAGCACATGTATAACATATTGCTTGCCACTTCGGGAAGGGGGAGAGAAAGGGAGAGAAGAGAATTTAGGGGGCAGCTGGGTAGCTCAGTGGATTGAGAGTCAGGCCTAGAGATGGGAGGTCCTAGGTTCAAGTCTGGCCTCAGATACTTCCCAGCTGTGTGACCCTGGGCGAGTCACTTGACCCCCATTGCCTACCCTTATCACTCTTCTGCCTTGGACCCAATACACAGTATTGACTCCACAAAGGAAGGTAAGGGTTTAAAAGAGAGAGAGAGAATTTAGATCACAAAATGTCAGAAAAGAACGTGAAAAAATTTTTTTCTGTATGCAATCAGAAAAAAATACAATTAAAAAAGGCTAAGCATTGTGCTAGGTGGTAGGGACAAAACCTGCTTCGTAGCCATAGGGGCTATATTTTGGAGGATTTCTGCAAAATGCAATTCATGCTAAAGAGGTATGGTAAGTTCAAAAACAGGAAAGCAGAGCTGTCAGTTGGCTTGATATCATTTTGTCTCTTCCTCTACTCCAGGCTATGCTCCATTTGGTTCCAAAATATATTTATGTAAGTACTCTAGCAGAGCTGACATCATTTCATTCATTTTTTAACTACTCTTATGTTAACTTAGATGAAAATTTTGTTGAAAGAATGCAGTTATTTCTAAACTCAAAAGACTTGGTAGTGTGTGAAATTAACATAAACATATAACTCATTAGTCTGCACCTATACATTAATTAAGTGATTTCCTGAACGGGCAGGCAGAAGCCTCTGACAGCAGCAATGTAGCATGGCGTGATTACATGCCTGGACATCAGAACGCATGGGCCAGACTGTCCAATCAAAAGCCGAGTGGGTGTAACATCGTAGAGAATATAAGAACAGGGCAAGCAGAACTCTGGGTCTGTCTGCCCCGGTCCCTTCCTGAATGCAAGACCACTCCTTGGCTGGCCTTAATTGATCTGGCCTGGCCATGTGGTTAGCGGGGTCCCCTAGCCACCACTTGTAAAATGGTCCAGGGCAGGTTGGGAATCCTGGACCTGAAGAAGCGTCCGGAAGACTTTGGGAGTCAGAATGATCTGGTAACATCTTTCTTTCTCTCTCTTTTACAATGAATCAATTATAATCTAAGTCTCCAAGATGAATTTCCTCCACTAACACAAACTGCAACTATCTATGAAGTTAAATGAGGCCTAGGAAATTGATGAAGTACACAGAAATTAAGTGACTAGCCCTTGGTCACACAGCTAGCAAGAATCAAAAATGATATTTGAACCCAGATCTCTCTGTTTGAGCCAAACACTCGATCCGCTCCTCCCACTCCTGAACAAGAGTGATAAAATGAGACTATTACATATGTGTGCATACATGTATGTAAAATTCAGTTATGTTTTCCTCTCCATTTTATTATTTTTGTCTTCACAATGAATTCACTATTCGACTGACAACCATAAGTAGCAAAAGAGCTAAAATACCACAGTGTGGTAGAAGGAATCTCAGCTTTTTCACTCATAAGCCATGAGACCTTAGAGGCTGGGAGAGGAGGGAAGGGGAGAGGAGTGAAGGGAAGGCACTTCAGTGTGAACCCAGAGTCCATCGGTTCTCTATCTGTAGGTGGAGAGCATGTTTCATTTCTGTGTACTTTGGAATCATGGTTGATTTGTGATGTGGATCAGAGTTTCTAGGTTGATTCCAAAGTTAATCCACTTTGCAATACCAATCTTGCATTGTTACTGTATAAAACATTTTCACTTCACCTTGCATCAGTTCATACAAGACTTAATAGGTCACCATTTGAATCTAATCATGCCAGCTCCTAACCTCTAATAAATCCCATATACCATAGACAAGATCAAATTTCCAAAGCATAATTCTGATCATATCAATGCTCCAACTCAAAAAACTCCCTAGTTCCCACTGAATAAGCTAAGATCAAGGCCCTCCAGAATCTATCCTCTAACAGTCTTTTCAGACTTATCATGAGTGTGATATAATGGAATGAATGCTTGGTTTGGAGGCAGAGGAACAGGTTTCATGCTCTTTCCCTCTCCCCAAATTCCCTACCCACCTTAACCCATGCACAATTCCACTGCGTTTTACACATATCATTGATTAAGACCTAATTCCATATTTTTGATAGTTGGACTAGAGTTATCGTTTAGAATCTACATCCCCAATAACATCCCCATCAGCCCATGTGTTCAAGCAGTTGTTTTTCCTCTTTGTTTCTCCTCCCACAGTTCTTCCTCTGAATGTGGCTAGTTTTCTTTCTCATTAAGTCCCTCAGCCTTGAACAAGGTTTTTTTAAACCCACTTAACCCTACAACATTTCATTTTCTCAATTCAGCCAAAGACAAATGATAAACTAGCACGTTGCTTTAACTGCTTCACTGTAATTCTCATAAAAATCATTATTTGAAGTAGAATTCATATAGTAACTTACTTTCTTCTTTGGCATTCTGTATTGCCAATAGACGGGCTGAAACATAACATATATGTATTCATAATATTAGATTCATCCATCTTTGGAAAGCTGATGCTACAATGCAGAAAATGTCATGTTGATAATTTATCCTTCTGCTCCACATAGTTGTTTATAGTTTTTCTTTTCTTAATCTGATTCCTGTAATATTTGTTTTAGTTCAATTTACTTATGCTTCTTATTCCAGATGTGGCATGTTGTCTTTAATAGTCATGTACCTAGTGAATGCTAGATTTATTGCTATTTTACATTTAATCAATAGCTGTTCATACACACAAAACATACACATTGCTTCAGCTTTACAATCCATGTATTAACAATAATAAGATTATAAAATGTGATTAAAATACGTAAGATCCACCAAATATTATATTGTCACTGACTGTAGTAGCTGATGAGCTATAAGTTAAGAAATTGTTTTGGGGGGCTCACCTTTCTCCCGTGGAGATAGATGGAAGTCATATTAACAAAGTTGAAGGAAAGCAAAGGGAAGTCACACATCTAAACTTTTAACAGCTACCCAATAATCCATCTATCCATCCATAAAACAAATACTTATAAAGAATTTATAACAGAGCTTTTGAAATAGAAAGTTCAACTGATTTCTCATTACAGTTAAACTTTTTTACCATTTTATAAAAAGCCCTTTAACAACTGCCTAAAATTAAGTTTACTCTCACCATTTGATTAGCTGCTGACTTCTTCATTGGTCTCTCAGTTTTGCTCTGAGGGTGATTCTCCATAGCTGAACTCCCAGGTTCAACAGAGGCTGAAAGAGAAAAAATTTTTTTCAAAATACAGAATACAATCATCTTAGTTAACTTCCCAGCCCCATACTAGTTGAAAGCTTGTATCAGTCTCAAAAGACTTTACCAAGTTATCCAAAAGACAGTTGAGGCAAAGATGCCATATCTTTTGGGGAAATCAGTGAAGAAATCTTTGCCTTTCCATTAATGGGTATTAGTAGATATCATAAAAAATAATACAAAACACCTAATATGTTTAGCAGTGATATAATGGCAAACAAAAAAGAAAAAAGATTACTCTGAGGCATAATTCCATAGAATAATCCCATTAAAATTACTGTCTTTCAGTAGAAATGACCGTTCTAAACAAAATGTATTTTAAACAACCTGGCCTGTTTAAAAAAAAAAAAGTTAATAGCTGGGTTTCTTCTCTCTCTATTTTTTCCTTTTGTAAAAGCCATTACCTTCCATCTTAGAATCAATACTGTGTATTGGTTCCAAGGCAGAACAATAGTAAGGGCTTGGCAATAGGAATTAAGTGACTAGTCCAAGAATTGTCTGTGGACAAATGTGAACCCAGGACCACTATCTCTAGGCCTAGCTCTCAATTCACTGCTCCACCTAAGGGGTGTTTCATCAGTAAAATTTTAAAAGGCTTTATTTTGTTTGTACAGATCTCATATATGCATTGATGGATTAATACAGGTATTTGAATTTTTTAAATTTTAATAATTAAGGTATTTTTCTCGGATATTTCTCAGTGGTATATTAATGGTATATAAAATGCAAATGATTGAAAGTTTCATATACTCTGCCCACTTACCTTCCTGAAAACTGAATGCCTTATATTTTCTGAGTATACAGTCAAGTCATTTGTAAATAATATTTTAACCTCTATTTCCTGGGTTTATCCCTGAACTTACTTTTCTGTCTTATTCTGATTCTTTTAATAGCTGAGTCCTTTTTCCATAAATATTTAGCAGACTATATAGCTGCAAATCCTCCCCCACCCACCCACCCCCACTCTCAGATCATTTACTTCTGATTTCAGTTCACCTAACCTGTTGACTCCTAATTCTGGTCATTATAACCCACTTTTATCATTAGAGATTTCCTTTAACATATATTTTGGCTAACCCTCTTTCCAAAGGCAGAAATGAATTTAGTAAAGCTGCTTTCTAATTAAAAAACAGAAAAAAAAAATCACTATCATTCTTTTTTTTTTTTAACCCTTACCTTCCATCTTAGAATCAATACTGTGTATTGGCTCCAAGGCAGAAGAGTAATAAGGGGTAGGCAATGGGGGTCAAGTGACTTGCCCAGGGTCACACAGCTGGGAAGTGTCTGAGGCCAGATTTGAACCAGGACCTCCTGTCTCTAGGCCTGGCTCTCAATCCACTGAGCTATCCAGCTGCCCCCACTGTCATTCTTTTCACATGTCATTGTGGCCAATAAAAACAAATAATTCTGTTCTCCAACTACAACCAGAAATAATTTGGATGATCAAAGTCAATTGATTAATAAACATTTCTTAAGTACCTAATATGTGCCAGGCTGTTCAAAGTGCTTCATATACAAAAAGAGGAAAAAGACCATCCTTATCCTCAAGGACTTATAGTCTTACACACTCCTTGCAAGATTGTTTAACTAGGACAGATGTCTTACCAAACACCCATTTTCTCCTCTTCTATTTAGCCTTTAGAAAGTAGTTAGTTTTGGTTGAGAGTCAGGCCTAGAGATGAGAGGTCCTGACTTCAAATCTGGCCTCAGACCCTTCCTAGATGTGTGACCCTGGGCAAGTCACTCAACCCCTACTGCCTAACCCTTAATTTGCCTTGGGACCAATACACAGTATTGATCCTAAAACAGAAGATAAGCGTTTTTTTAAAAATTAAATAATTAGTTGTGTTTTATCTCCAGTGACCTAGACAGAAACAGAATGAGAAAAATATCACTCCTGACCACATGTTGAGCCCCTTTTATCAATAAAGTCTAGGATTCTGCACCTGTGTATGGAACCTCAAGTTTTACTACGTTATTGCAATGGATTAAAAATGTAGTACACATTTTAGAAGAAATTAATTCCTAAAGAGTTGGCTATGAAGTAAATTTCTGTAATTCAAAAACCAAATATTATTGTAAATTAAATGAAGAAATAGAGGGCCAGAGTGACTTGCCTAAGATCACCCAGATAATAAAAAAGAAGCAGAATGAGGACTGGAATTCAGGTCTCCAAATCAGGGCCGTGTCCAGTATACCATACCGCCTCACTATATCAATTCAACAAGCACGGACAGACTGAGCATCCACTTTGCACCCACACAAGTGTTAGCTTCTATGAGAAAAGGAGGAAGGAAAACAGAGTCAGAATTTTAATGGTTTGCCCCAGGTCTCACATTTTCTGACCCCCAGGGCCAGCTCAGGCATGGTGCCTGTGGCTTACCTACCACATTCACGAAAACCAAGGTTCCTGAAGGCAATTTAGGGGTTCCTTGAAAAGAAAGTGACATCAAAACAGTTCAGCCTCTACCTGTCATTTCCTCATGACAACCCAACACTATAACAGGTTGAGTCACCAAGCAATGAAGACTGTGTCAATAAACAAGTGTTTATTAAGTCCCTACAGAGTTGGTAAGCCCTGTGCCAATTGCTAAGGACACAAGTGAAATCAATGAAACAATCTTTACTTAGAGGAAGGCAGATGACATAATGGATGCAGTCTTGGACTTGGTATCTGGAAAACCCAAGTTCAAATTCTGCCTCGAACAAAAATTCTGCTGTGAAATCCTGAAACCTCTTTTTAACTCAGTCTTCTCATCTACAAAATGGGAATGATGATAATACTACTGCAGTGGTTGAGATTCTCAACAGTATTTCTTAACTATGAAATAATTTATTCTATGACTGGTCAAAACATCTTAACTACGGTCAAGTGACTCAACCATCATAAGCAAATGGAAACTCCAAATCCTGATACCGATATGCATTTTTTTGAGAAGCCAATTATTCAGTTCTTCCCTCGAACATCCCAAGACATCTCTAGCTGGCAATCAGCTAATTAGGAGGTGATCTGTCAGACCCTCAACCCTTCCCCAAATTGACAGATGAAGTTCTGCAGGGAAGCAGGAAAAGTCTCATTGCAAAACTTTCCAGTTAACCAGAGTCAGTGAAAGAATCACATTCCTCCAAAGAGAAGACAAAAAAATCTATAGACTGAACAGAGTCACCTGGTTCAGGAATTCTCCCCAAAAGTCAGGAATTATAATCCAGGACCCTGGTATAAAAATATAGTATATGAAAAATAAATAAATTCTCACAGCCTCTACCTAACAGAATTGCTGTGAAGAGGAAGGAAGGAAGGAAGGAAGGAAGGAAGGAAGGAAGGAAGGAAGGAAGGGAGGGAGGGAGGGAGGGAGGGAGGGAGAGAGAAAGAGACAGAGAGAAAGAGAAAAGAAAGAGAAAAGAAAGAAAGAAAGAAAGAAAGAAAGAAAGAAAGAAAGAAAGAAAGAAAGAAAGAAAGAAAGAAAGAAAGGAAGGAAGGAAGGA
>NC_058132.1:360133052-360146703 GCF_016433145.1 Gracilinanus agilis
TCTAACTCTTAACTTTGCCTTTAAGTTATAAAGATAACCAAGACTAGCTGGTTGAGTCTTCACAAGAATCAAGTTAGGACTCTGAGCCTTAACAAACTCAGAGTCCAAACCAAAGACCAGGTTTTCTTTGGTCTTTTCAGAGTTTAACCAATCTATAAACAGTAACAGATAAATGAATAGTGTTTCCCAAATTGGAAAAGAAAACACTCTGCTCCTTCAGGTCTTTCACTCATACAGAGAGAGAAAGAGGCAAAGATGTTACCTTCTCTAGCTCTGAGAGAGAAAGAAGTTGTGTGTGGCTCTTTTGACTGCCAGAAGCCCCTCCTGGAATGCCACACCCAGAACGTGTAACTATCATAGAAATTATGGTTATAACTGCCAACAGTTTAAATTAACATTCTCTCTCAGCTCTTTTGAAACTCCAATTCGTTGTCAAGCCAGCTTCTCTACTTCTTATCTTTAAACTAATTAAACAATATTTATTTTCTAATATCATCATTATAAAGGGGAATGGAAATGAAGGAATCAGAAAATTAGAAGGAAAGAAAGGAAGGAAGGAAGGAAGGAAGGAAGAAAAAGGAAGAAAGAAAGAGGAAGGAAGGAAGGGAGAAAGAAATATATATGTGAATGGACACATATATGCATGCATATTAATGTGTTTTGTACATATGCACATATACACACATAATATGTATGAGTGAATGTGTGTATTACTAACTCTAGACTATTAATTCTAAACTATCATCATTAATACTATTGACAAGTTTGAAGAACTGAAGCCCCAGACTTCATTTTTCTTTTAAATTAACACGCCATCTGTTTGTGTCGTGAATGTCAGTACGTCCATGGTTGGGGCAGGTGCTTACCTAAGGAAGGCCCCACAGGTGAGCAGGGCTCCTGAGTTTAGCTTATTTAGGTGAAACTCAGAAAGAGCTTTCATGCAGTGCCTATAGAAACAGCACTTTAATGACTCGCCGAGGGGCAGATATGACAGTAAGGAGGAAACTTTATCACCCTAAAAATCGGTTCCCAAAGAAACCACTCTGTCAAGAGAGAGGCCCAAACAGAGCATGCTCTGACCCATCGAACCATGTGTGCTTAGTTACCCTCCCTCAGTAACTTAAATTTGTTAAATTGATGAGTCTTTCTCCAGTTTCCCAAATATAGTTTAAAAAAAAAAAAAGTTGTATTTTCTAAATGCGGCAGATTCTGATCTTTTGTACCATCTTCTTTTCCAACCCCCACAAATTGGCAAATTTCTAAGTCAAAAGATAATACAATTTAGTGCTGGAAAACACATTACAGATTATCTAGTTCCACATTTTATTTTGTTAAATTCAGTTTTATTTTTAGTTCCAATCAAGCAACATTTATTAAGTACCTATTACATGCTGGGAATACAAAAAGAGACAAGGACAGTCTCCTCCTTCAAAGAGTTTACAATCTAAAGGGAGAGACAACTTGCAAATGTATACAAAGCTATCTCTACACACGTGATGGAAACAATTCACACTTCTCAGCAAGTCTAAAGGTCAAGAACGAAAAATTCTACCTTATTTCCAGATTATGTCAATGAGGTTAAATAGCTTCTTTATTTCACTAGACCTTCACTTTCTCTTTTGCTGCATTCCCCCCCCCCCAATTATATGTAAAAACAACTGCTAACATTAGTTAAAAAATGTTGAGTTTCACATTTGCTCCCTCCCTCTATCCCCTGTCCCTGAGCTGAGACAATAAGCATCTGATATAGATTTTACATGTGCAATCCTAAAAAAAAAAAAAAAAAAATCCATATTTGTCCTTTAGTAGAAGAAAATTCAAACAAAAAAATGGAAGAGAGAAAGTGAAACACAGTATGCTTTGGTCTAGATTCAGACTCCATCAGTTCTTTCTCTAGAGGCAGATGGCATTTATTATCATGAATCCTCTGGGAATGTCTTGGATTATTGTACTGCTGAGAATAGTAAATCATTCGCAGGTGATATACCTGAATTCCAATGAAGCTATATTTTTGTACATATAGATCCTTTTCCTTTTTTATTTTTTATCTCTTTGGGATACAGATCTAGTAATAGTATTGCTGGGTCAAAGGGGATGTAGCCCTTTGGGTATAGGTCCAAATTGTTCTCCAAAATCGTTGAATCATTTCACAAACTCCCTCAACAATGCAATAGTGTCTCAATTTTCCCTCATCCCCTCCAACTTTTGTCATTTTCCCCTTCTGTCATAATAGCCAATCTGATGGGTGGGAGGTGGTACTTCACAGTTTTAATTTGTACTTCTCTAATTGATAGTTATTTGGAGGATTTTTTCAATATCACTACAGTTATCTTTGATTACTTCACCTGAAAACCACCTGTTTATATTCTTTGATCATTTATAAATTTAGGAATGGCATATATTCTTATATATTTGACTCATCTATCTATGTATTTGAGAAATGATGCCTTTAATAGAGAAATCTGTAAAAATGTTTTACTGTTATTACTGTATTACCTTCCAATGTCTTTCCCCCATTTATCTACTTTCTTTTTACCCTATCCTTCCTAATAAATGTTTTGTTTCTGACCATCACCTGCCCCAATTTTTCTCTCCCTTCTATTACTCTCCCCCTTCTCTATCCCCTTCCTATCTTACTTTCCTAGGGGGTAAGATTTTTTTTTCAACCTTTACTTTCTTAACAGCTCTAAGACAGAAGGGTAAGAGCTAGGCAATCAGAGTTAGGTGACTTGCCCAGGGTCACACAACCAGAAAGTATCAGAGGTCAGATCTGAACCCAGGTCCTCCCAACTCCAGGACTGGTACTCCATCCATTGTGCCACCTAGCTTCTCCAAGACAAGATTTCTATACCTCTACATATTCTTCCTTCTTTGAAACAATTCTAATAAAAGATTCAAGCACTCCCTTACCTACTTCCACCATCTTACCTTCCAATATAAGAACATTTTCACGACTCTTTTATGTGAGCTAATTTACCCAATTCTACCTCTCAACCATTTATGAGTCTTCTTTCTTTTTTTTTTCCCCCTTTAATTTCTTTTTAGATATCATCCCATTATATTCAACTGTCACCCTTGCCCTCTGTCTATGTACACTTCTTCTAACTACCCTAATAATGACAACATTCTTAGAAGTTACAAGAATCATCTTCCCATGTAGGGATATGAACAGTTTAACCTTATTGAATCTCTTATGATTTTTCTTACCTGTTGATCTTTTTGTGATTCTGTCATATTTCATGTCATATTTCAGAGTCAAATTTTCTATTCAACTCTGGTCTTTTCATAAGGAATACTTAAAAACTCTCTATTTTGTTGAATGCCCATTTTTACCCCTAAAGGATAACTCAGCTTTTCTGGATAGGTTGCAATCCTAGCTTCTTTGCCATCTAGAATATCATATTCTAGGTTCTACACTCCTTAAATGTAGAAGCTGCTAAGTCTTAGGTTTCCCTGACTATGGCAACGTAATCTTTGAATTGCTTCTTTTTGATTCCTTGCAATATTTTCTCCTTGTCTTAGCAGTTCTGGAATTTGGCTGTATCTTGGAAGTATTCATTTTTTATCTCTTTCAGGTGATCAGTGGATTCTTTTAATTTCTATTTTACCCTTTGATTCTGGAATATCAGAACAGTTTTCTTTAATAATTTTTTGAAAGATGATATCTAGGCTCTTTTTTCAATCCATGGCTTTGAGGTAATCTGATAATTCTTAAATAATTTCTCCTGGTTTATTTTCCAAACCAGGAGTTTTTCCAGTGAGATTTTTCACATTTTCTTCTATTTTTTTTTTCATTCTTTTGACTTTGTTTTATTGTTTCTTGATGCCCTATGGAATCATTAGATTCTACTTGTCCATCTAATTTTTAAAATATGATTTTCTTTTTTTTTTTAACTCTTACCTTCCATCTTGGAGTCAATACTGTGTATTGGCTCCAAGGCAGAAGAATGGTAAGGATTAGGCAATGGGGGTCAAGTGACTTGCCCAGGGTCACACAGCTAGAAAGTTTCTGAGGCCAGATTTGAACCTAGGACCTCCTGTCTCTAGGGCTGGCTCTCAATCTACTGAGCTACCCAACTGCCCCCTAAGATATGATTTTCTTGATTAAGTTTTTATATATCCTTTTTCCATGTTCTAATTCTGCTTTTTAAGAAATTCTTTTCAATGGGTTTTTTGTGCCTCTTTTGCCAATTGGTCCATTCTGTTTTTTAAGATGTTACTTTCTTCAATATTTCTTTGCACCTCCTTTAACAAGCTGCCAACTCTTTTTTTTTAATGATTTTCCTGCATCACTTTCATTTTTTTCCAAGTTTTCTTCTACCTCTTTTACTTGATTTTTAAAATCCTTTCTGAATTCTTCCAGGAATTTTTTTTGGGCCTGAAACCAATTCACATTGTTCTGAGACTTCGGATGCAGCAGAATTGACTCTGTTGTCTTCTTCTAAGTTTGTATTTTGGTCTTCCCTCTCAGCAAAATAACTTTCTATGTCAAATTCCTTTTTATGTGATTTGTTCAATTTTCCAACCTTTTTCTTAACTCTTAACAACAAAAACTGTCAAAGTTGGGATCTGGTCCTGTGAAGGGGGCACTGTCCCAAGCTTCAGGTTCTTTGCTTTTACAGATTGTTTTAGATATCAGTAAGTTCTCAATTCTCCCATGGTGGTATAATCTAAGGAAAGGTGCATTTAATATTCTGTGAGTCACCAAAGGCACTTTTCTACCTTAGAACTAGGTTGGGTCCAGCTTCCTTTTAGCCATAAACACAAGTGCGCTAGTGCTGCTCCTCAACCTGGGACTTTGGCCCAGGACTGAAACTTGAATCTGCATGTGGACAATGCAACAGAGTGTTGCACCCAGAACCAGCAAACAGACCCTTGTAATCTTCAGGCCAGTTGTCCTACCCCCTTAACATTTGTGGGCAAAAAACTCTAGAAGCTGTTGTTGCTAATTTGGCAGCCCTCTAAGTCTGTGCAGGCTTGGCAAGGTGGAGCCTGCCTTGACAGGCTGGTCTGTGCTCCATTCCCACCTCTGTACAACTGACTTTGGTGTAGACCTTTAAATTGTCAAGGGCTAAAAAATTGTTCTACCTTCATCCTTTTGTTCTGTTGCTTCAAAATTAGTTTTAAGATATTATATCAAAGTTGTTTGGAGAGTAATTTGGGAGAGATCCATAAGTTTCCAGTCCTTTCTTTGCCATCTTGATTCTATCTACCATTTTCTCTTGGAGCTGGGAGATAACATTCACCTTCAAGTTATACTTGCAACCAGGCAGCTACACAGCACATTGGAAAGTACAACAGGCCTAGAGTAGTAGGGCCTAGGTTCAAATCTGACATCAAACACTGGAGAAATTTCTTAACCTTGATTGCCTACTCCCTGTTATTTTTCTGGCTAAGAATTGATACTAAGAAAGAAGATAAGGATTTGAAAAACAAAAATTATGCCTGCAGAATCTTTTCCAAGTTTTGCCAAAAAAAAATACTTCAATACATGAAATACTCAGTTTATACAGTTGTGTTCCAAAACAGAGGTTGATTGTAAATCAACTGTTTGGAATTATGAAAACTATTGTTCTCATATAAGCAATATTAAATATGGTGGTCTCACTCTCAAACCAATCTATCTATGCCTATTTATTTATTTACTCTCCTCCAAAGTCATGGAAGAGGGGTTACAAACCTATGACTTTTTTGTAATTTCCCAATGAAGGAGCCTCCTCTTGTCATTTTAGATCTGTAACTATTCTGCATCTTAGACATGTCCCTGAAATAGTATACATTAAATGGTAACTTTAAGGCCTGAATTTAAGCCTTCTGCAAATACTAGATTGTGTGCTGGGGTAGTGGGAAGAACAAATGAAAGGAAGCACTCCATTGACATGAAACTCTATATTGCTAAGGGGGCCATATTTTCACAAACCAAAACAGACAGACAAGGGGAACAAAAAATGCTATTCCTTTTACAAAGTCACATCAAAAACAAATCAAAAACACACAAACTTTCTTCTCTTGCATTCAGACTTTTCCATGAGGCAGGCTTTACTGTATGTGCAGGTTAGTAATGAGTGCATAAGCAAAGCATCCCTATTGGATTTCCTGTAGACACTATATTTGACCAAATCTGTAGGACTGGCTAATTCCCAAGCAGGGTAACGTCCTCTGCGATTCTTCTCCCCTTCCCCCAACACACTTCCTGGTCTAACCTGCCGGTTTTAAACGGAAAGTCTTCCAAAAGTTCCCACCTTACTCACGACTCCCGGTCTAAAATACTTCTGGCTCTCCCTCAGACTCGCGCGCGGATGCGGGGTGCGTATGTTTGTGTGTGCGTGCGCGCACGCGCCCAAGTTTGCGGGGGTTCCCCCTGCCTTTATTTCTGCGTGCAGGCAGAATGCCAGGAGGCGAGGTGAGTTTAGCTAGGGAGGGGGGGATGAACTTTGATCATGCTCTCGGCTTCAGCTCATTCATAAAGCCGGGTAAGACTGAGATACAAACCCTAGGAATTAGTCATGGTCATGTGATTAAAGTGTTGGGACTTTAAAGCCTTTCCCTTGAATTTCCCAAGCTACTTTAAGAAGCAGAACAGCAGTTGTACGGAGAGATTCACCCATTGATCTATCGCTTACCTAGAGTGCGCTGACCAAGGAAAAGCAGAGTTTCAATGTGCAAAAAAGCAATTAGCTCATTTCCTAAAATTTGTTAATTGGAGATTAAAACTTTCCCCTCTTAAAGCACTCTTTTAGTCGGCAGCTGTTTGTGACAGATCCCAGCAACTTGAAAAAGAGTGGAAAAATCTTCAGGAAATAAGGAGGGGGGCTTGGGGGGGGGGAGAAGAAGGTGGCGGCGCGGGAATCAATCTTTTAAAAAAAAAAAAAAGTTCCACCATAGGACATAGAGGATTCCCCCACTACACTCCCAGCCGCCCTTCTCCCCTCCCCCATACTCTGCGTTAGACTGAATTTTTTAAAACAGCGGAGAAATGAATGAATACACAAAACTAAAGGGGTGGGGGGGAATTGAGTGAGGAACAAAAGTAAGAGTATATATTTTTAAGGCTACTTAAATAAATATCCAGAGGTGAAACTATTCGCTAAAAAGCGCTCTAGGGAAAACTCCACTCTCCAACAAATCCCAATTTCTATCATTCACTCCATGATAAAGATCTGACAGGGTGAGTTACGGCCAGAAATTTGGGGCAGCAGCTGCATGGTGGGGATTGTGTTCCTAGAAACTGACAGGAATTAATTAGACAAATATTTTAACAGGGTTGGGTTAAAATCACAAAGATTTCTTACCTTTCTAAGTTTGAATGAGAGAAGGTCTTTAGACTCTTGGGTAGAGGCAAGATGTGGGTGAATCTCAGTTTTGCTGCTGTGGGTCACACCAGGAGGGACCAACTTTTCCAGCTGGTATGAAACTGAAAGCAACTCATTTGGTCTTATAAGTGAGCCCTCCTTCCTGGAACTTGAAGGACCCGCCCCTTCCCAGCAACCTGTGCTCTCTCACTTTTCAGGCTTGCTACTGATGCCTGTGTCATCATGTGAGGGTGGGGTAGCCTAAAGTTCCCCCTCCCCCCCCTTTTTAAAAATACAGAACCTCTACCTTTACCCACGTGGCCAACTAGTATAGTAAACTGCACTAAATTAATAGTATCCGTGCACCTGAGGGCACCACCTTCCCCTACTCTCAGAATGAGTTTCTCCAGAGAAAGTTACCCCAATTTCAAGATTCTCTAGGCGTTCGAAGCCCCTCAAAAACGGAGGTCGTAAAACTTTCCTCATAGGCTTCACCTTTACTAATCACCAAGAAGACACAATTCAAACCAAAGGTATTTTGTGATACTGGAATGAAAAGTCATAAAACATTCCCCCTGAGAAATCTGGAGCTCACTCTCCTATAGATACATACACTGTTTTCTTTCTTTTTTTTTTTTTTTAAACCCTTACCTTTCGTCTTGGAGTCAATGCTGTGTATTGGCTCCAAGGCAGAAGAGTGGTAAAGGTAGGCAATGGGGGTCAAGTGACTTGCCCAGGGTCACATAGCTGGGAAGTGTCTGAGGTCAAATTTGAACCTAGGACTGGCTCTCAATGCACTAAGCTACCCAGCTGCCCCCTACACTATTTTCTTAAAAACCCTTTACTTCTATCTTAGTATCAGTTCTAAGGCAGAAGAGCAGCAAGGGCTAAGACAAGTGACTTGTCCAGAGTTACACAGCTAGGAGGGGTCTGAGGCCACATCTAAACCCAGGTCTGTGCTACTTATCCACTAGAAGCCCCAACACATACACAATTAATGGAGAGAGTAAATACACATACGTGCAACAAGTGATAAATCACATATATGGGATCATGCTCTTGAATGGAGGTCAATTCATAATTCCTACACTGGTGAAGGGTTATTGTTAACATTATTAGCAAGCATGCTGATTTCGTTATTGTTCTGACAGGCCTGTTCCTTACTGACCTTGCAGAGCATGAAGTCTCCGCAGTTCACTGATAATATCCCTGGATGTATAGTCTGGACACCAATTTGTGGAACTCCTCTTTGCTTTTAGCTCTTTTAAGGAAAAAGAAATTTAACAAATCTAGTCAAGGGACTTGGGGGAAAAAAAATTTCCTGGGGGCAGGGAAGGTTGACTGTGTTTTCCCTCAAGGAAAACACCAAAAAACAACTCTCCAAAACCGTACTTGTCCCAGGCTCTACATTCTTTGAAATGCAATTCAGAAGAGACCACTCAAAAAGGAAGAGTAGGAGGAAACACTACAACTTAGTTTCTGCCCAAAATTACTCCATCAATCAATCAATACCCATTTATTAAGCACCTACCAAGGGCCAGACAGTGTGCTAAGTGCTGGAGATATAAAAAAGCAAAATAGAATCCCTGCCCTCAAAGAGTTTATAATACAATGGGGGAGACAACATGCAAACAAATAATCCAAAACCAGTTACATACAAGGTAAATAGAAAATAATTAAAGGAGAGAAAGTACTAGAATTAAGAAGGGTTAGAGAAGAGAAAGAACTATTGGAGTCAAAATGCAAATGAAAGTGTACAAATTTTCGATTGTTTATTTGGGCTTATATTTTAGGGTTTTTGGTTTCATAAGACTATTCACAAAAATGAACAATATGGAAATATGGTTTTTAAGATAATACATATATAACCCAGATTGAATTTCCTGCCAGCACCAGGAGGGGGAAGGGAAGGGAGGGAAGGAAATAAGTTCAATCATATAACTTGGGAAAATTTGTATGAAAATTTATTACATGTAATTGGTAAAAAAAATTAAAATAAAAATAAAAAGAAGGGCTGCAGGGACAGTTACACGACTCAGTGGATAGAGTGCCAGACTTAGAGACAGAAGGTCCTAGGTTTAAATATGCCTTCAGATATTTCTTGGACAAGTCAGTTAGCCCCAATTGCCTATCCCTTACTGGCTCTTCTGCCTTGGAACTGATATTTCATCTTGATTCTAACAGAGGGTATGAGTTTCTTGTTTTTGCTTTTTTAGGTGGCTGGGAAATGCTTCAGATAAAAAAAGAATGGAGAGGAGCAGAGCCAGAAGAACACTTTACACAGAGACTGATATACTGTGGTAAAATAGAATGTAATGGACTTCTGTACCAGCAACAATGCAATGACCCAGGACAATTCTGAGGGATTTATGGAAAAGAACGCTACCCACATTCAGAGGAAGGACTGCAGGAGAGGAAACACAGAAGAAAATCAACTGCTTGAATACATGGGTTGATGAGGACATGATTGGGGATTGAAAGTACCACACCAATGCAACTATCAACAATTTGGAAATAGGTCTTGATTAATGACACATGTTAAAACCAGGGAAAATGCATATCGGCCAGGGGAGGGGGGAGGTCTGGGGGTGAAGGGGAAAGTAAGAGCATAAACCATGTAACCATGTTAACTTTTCTAAAATATAAATATTAATAAATGTTTAAAAGAAAAAGAAAAAGAAAAAAAAAGAATGGAGAATTAAAGGAGGTAGGAGACCCAGAGAAGAAGACAGGGCATTCCAGACATGGGGAGACAGCCAGACACAATGCCCAGAGTCCAGAGATGGAGGGTCTCATTTATGGAATGAGGAGGTCAGTGTTACTGGAATGAAGAGTACATCACCACCAAAGTAGTCATCAGGAAATCCAAAGAAAAAAGTGATTTTTTTTTTTCTAACTTAGGGAGTAGGAACAGGACTTGGACGGGAACAAGGGTGGGATGAGAGGCCAATAGCTAAGGATGAAGTCAACCTGAACCTGTATTTATTTTCCTTTCTTTTTTTCCAGCAAGTCATCCAGTTTATTACTCACAGGCATGCAAACCTGCAACTCCCCAGCCAATGGATTCACAGGCACTCTGAGAGTATTGTAGGGTTCATAAAACCCCAAATCTGTGGGTCTCTGTCTTTCTATCTGATTGCTGAGGCTGGGTAAGATTCACTGGGACTGAGTGGGAGGGAGTCCCTCAAGGCATCAGTGAGTCCAGGGTAGACTGAAGTAGGCCCACATAAGGACTTTAGGATTAGAAAAATTTTTTAGCCTTGCAAACCTGGATCACAGAAAGTTTACTAAACAGAATGGGATCCGTGCTGCCTAGAATTCCCTGCTTAAATTTAGCTGATTCACCCAGTATTGGATACATTGGACGTTCCCAGAACAGAGGTGAGTCAATTAGTGGTTAAACATGGAGTCACATTTGCTGAACCCGTATTTCAAGACAAGGAGCAATCACAGATCCACCAGGAATACAGCCTAACAAACTTCCAAGGAGGGGATGTGCAGGTGGGAGTGACTTTCAACTGAGATTAGGAGAAGCTAAACAGAAGCAATTCAAACTTAGCCTGAGGCTATGTACTGAGCAAAGAGCAGGAGCCAAAGTTAGCCAAAACTGTTGGCTCTGCCCCTAGATCTTGCCTCACCAGCAGCTTGCAGCTCATCCTGAGGCCTGAAGGCTGTAGTAAGGACAAGGAGTTCAGACCAAAGAGGAGCCTAAAGTGCAGTCTTTCTGAATCTGCAGTTATGCAGCTAGCTAATGGATGCTATGGACAGTAGCAGTCTACTGGAGGTCCAACCAGAGACAAGCCTCTAGTTACACTACCCAGACTTAAAATGTGGTCAGGAATTTATAAAGCTCAGATCAAACTTTACACTAGATCAGACTGCTGAGAGCTCACTGAAAATCTGCAAGTCCCCCTGAAAGCCTTGAAGAACAGACTCATTATCCAAGAAACACCTCAGAGAACACAAAAATGACCAAACAAGGCACCAAAACGTTCCCTGCAGAAATGTGCAGAGGCTGACCCTGATACAAAGTCCCAATCTGGGAAGTAAGTCTGGAAGAATGAGTAAACAAATGAAGATTCCCTCTAAAAAAGATGCTTTTTGGTGCCAGAAACACCAAATACAAACTAGAAAAGGATAGCTCCAAAATACCTACAAAATCTCAAAGAAAAAGTTTGGCCTCAAGGCTAACTAGAGTTGTTGAAACAAATGAAGTAAGAGTTGACTTGGGGTTTTTTTTGTTGTTTTTTTTTTAAGTTTTTAAATAATCACATATAGTAAATGTGCTAAAGGAAAGTATTAGAAAAGAAGTGAGAACTATGAAGGAGATCTGGGAGTGTTGGTTTTGTTTTGTTTTGGTTTTTTTTCCCCACAAGTTGTGTTTTGATGCTCTTAATTAAAAAAGAAAAGGAACAAAAAAAGGAATACACTACGGAAGAGTTTGGTGAAGAAATACATTCAACACAACAGGGAAACAGGAGATGAGAAGGAATGAGGGCAGGGTTAATAAGAGAAAGAGTACAGGTTGAAAGGCAGTCATAAGCAAAACAAACTCTAACCTCCAAGAGATGTCAAGGAAAGTTTAAAAGAAAAGAAAGAAAAGATAAGAGCCTACTTATAAGGTCTGGTAGGAGACTAAGAAACAGTCAAGAGGACAAGAGACTAAAAGCCTACTGCATCAAGCAGAGTACTAGTGCTAAGCAAAATCCTTTTCCCTTACTACCTTTTTCTTTGTAAAAAGGAGAATAGAAGGGCAGTTGAGTGGCTTAGTGGATAGAGAGCCAGGCCTAAAAACAGAAGGTCCTGAATTCAAATATGGCCTCAGACACTTCCTAGTTGTGTGACCTTAGCCAAGTCACTTAACCCCAAATGCCTAGCCCTTACCATTCTTCTGCCTTGGGAACTGATACTTAGTATTGTTTCTAAGACAGAAGGTAAGGGTTTTTTAAAAGGGGGGTTGGCATAAAGTAAAAAATGCAAAAATTATAAGAGAATAGAATGGAGGGAAATACACAACTACCATATCTCCGAATGAGATTCCCCAATCTCATTGGTCAAAGGTCAAAGCATAGGCTGTTTCCAGATGAAGAAATCAAAACTATCAATAATCATATTACTTTCACTAGAGAAAAATTCAAAGAGAAAATAAAATAAAGAATGGTATGTTTCAATTTGCAAAAAAAAAAAACCTATGAATGTGAATGAGATTGAGTTCACTCATAAAACAGAAAAGGATAGCAAAATATATTAAAAAGCTGAATCTAATAATAGGTTGTTCTCAAGAAATACTATAGGAACATAAAGGCTCATAAAGTGTTAATATAAGGTGATGGTGGGGGCCATCAGGTAGCTTACTGGATTAAGAGCCAGACCTAGAGACGGGAGATCCTAGGTTCATATCTGACCTCAGACACTTCCCAGCTGTGTTACCCTGGGCAAGTCACTGTAACCCCATTGCCTAACCCTTATCACTCTTCTACCTTGGAGCCAATACACAGTATTGACTCCAAGACGTAAGGTAAGAGTTTAAAAAAATTAAAAAAATAATATAAGGTGATGGAGCAGAATCTAATGTTTTATTTGAACTAAAATGAGCACGGAAGCAATCATAATCTTAGACAAGACAATGGTAAAAACTGATCTAAATTTAAAAAAGATATACAGGAAAATTACAGAATGCTTAAAGATACCATAGACAATTAATTTCAATACTTAATATATATACATTGAATGGCATTGCCTCTACATTTTTAAATGAAAGCTATGTAAATTACAGGGAAATTTATATAGTAAAAGAATGGAGGATCTCAATGTACCCCTTTCAGACCTATGAAAAAAATTATAGCCTTTAGTAAAATTTTGGAAAATTTACATTTAATAGACTCAAATCTACAGTACCCTAAGCCACCTAAATTAGCACTAATGCTGAAACTCAATCACTGATCCTCGATGAGGCTTGTATTATTCTCTACCCATTAAAGAAATGTCCTTGGTCGTCCAGTTAAGGTACACCCTGACCTTCCATTGGGTTATACTAGCAAAGTTCTTCACATACACTTAATTCATGAAGACACATGGAGAAACTGAATAACTCCTTAGGGATGTTCAAATCTAGAAGTTATAATCAGAGTGTTTCAGCATGTAATAAAAATCTGAACAATAGTCTTATCCCTTTAACTTCAAGTTGACCATTGATGGTCCTCTGATAAACCCTCTACATTAAAAATTAGCTGTCAGAATAGAACACAATACAAATGATCTGATGAAAGCAAACTACAACGAGCCCATCACTTCTTTATTACTGTACTCTGTCACTATATATATATATATATATATATATATATATATATATATATATA
>NC_058132.1:360147062-360207809 GCF_016433145.1 Gracilinanus agilis
TATATATATATATATATATATATATATATATATATATATATATGTGTGTGTGTGTGTGTGTGTGTGTGTGTATAATCAGCTTCCTTGTTTGGCATATCACATTGTTGACATCATAATGAGCTTGAAGTTTTCTAAAACTCCCAGATGTTTTTGTTCTCTATACCTCTCCCATCTTGTACATGTGAAGATTATTTTTTTGAACTAGTATAAGGTCTAATATTTACTCCTGTTGAATTTAATTTGATTCTATTTAGCCTGATCCCTGACTTTATCTTTTATATGATGCTTCCTAGCTACCATCCTTTTGACTATGTATTTTTAAATCCTCTTACAATTAGATTTGTAATCCTTTGAAGACTATTATTCAAACTTTCTTTTGCTCAACTATCTTTTAGCTTGAATATGACTAGTTTCTTGGCATGTATTTATAATAAAGAGATAAATCCTGATTCACTATAAATTTATATCAGAAATCTGCAACTTGGTACACTTCCAGAGTCAGAAATTTGAGCCTATCACCACAATAATCCCTGAAAGAAGAGTTGCAAAAATATCCCTGAAAAGTAAGAAATATCCCTGAAAAGTAAGATGAGATTGCTGAAGAAGAGAGATAAATGGCTTCAAAAGCAAAAAACTTTTCAGTAAAGGAAAAGGATCAGTCAAGGAAATGAACAAATAGGAAAACAAAAACTCCCAAATGATAAAGATTATGAATGAAAAGAAGCAAAAGTGAAACACTCTAAGGAAAAACAGATAATAAATAAGTATTTTTAAAATGTGCTCAGAAACAAAGCTGGGGCAGCTAGGAGGCTCAGTGGATAGGATTCCAGACCTAGAGACAGGAGTCCTGTGTTCAAATATGGTCTCAGACACTTCCTAGCTGAGTGACCCTGGACAAATCATTTAATCCCAGTTGCATACCCCTTACCACTCTTCTGCCTTTTATCAAGCACTGATACTTGTAGTGATTCTGAGAGAAAGTAAGGGTTTAAAAAAATTAAATAAAAAAATAAAATTGAATGTACCACAAGTCATATCACAATACCACAAATACCATATATATCACAAAACTACTTTAAATTTGGAGTTCTTAACCTACTGTCATAGCCCACTTTGGCAGTTTGATGAAGCCTATGGACCACTTTTCAAAATGTTATTTTTTAAAAGGAATCCAAATTAATATAAAGTGATTTTTCCTCATTCAAATTCACAGATCTTCTATCCTTGGACACTAGGAAAAGAACCCATTCTCAAAGAGAAAGCAACTTTTCTGACATAATTCCAAACTGTTTTCCATATTTTTTTCATTTTTATAACTTATAAAGGTTAAATTTAGTGGTTGGGCTTAAATTATATGAAATAATGTAGTCGCCAAAGTTATTATAGCTCAAGTCAAAAATTTATTTACCAAATTAGAGGGGAAACAAAGTAGATAAAGATGAGACAGGTTAGAGAAAATACCTATGCTAGTCCTCAGCCAGGAGGGCCAGTAGTGACTAACTACAAGGACTCCTCCAAGATGGAAGCTAGTCTCTTAGGAAACTAGGAAAGGAGTCAGCCCTCTTCACTCATCCAACAAAGTAGCCCAGGAGTCCAAATCTACTTTGAAACCATGATCCAAGCCACAGGCTCCAGTGAAGTTCCCTCCAAAACTATCTCCAGGAAACACTCTCCACAAGACTCAACTCCATGAGACTGCCCCAGCCCAAGGATTTCTTGGCTTTTAAGGTGATTTCCTGTTTCTGCGCCTCTTCACAGGGGCCAGTCACAGTTTCTAAATTGTTCAGCCCTGCCCAGCTGTCCTCACAATCTAGTGAGGTACTAAGTAGAGGTATTTAAGTTATTGTTAACCAAAGTTTTAACTCCTACTAGGCAAAGAGAATAAGGGATTCCCTTTTCACAAGTGTAAACTCAAAATAGACAAAAAAAACCAAGAATTTCCTTTCACAATCCCCCCTGTGATTCTTTAGGAGAGTAGTCTCCGCAATGAATTTATATAACTATTTTGTATCTCTAAAGATCTAGCTAAAGGTGCATACAATATTCAATAGTTAGAGATAAGAGGGAAATAAGAGAGAGAAAGAGAGAGAGAGAGAGAGAGAGAGAGAGAGAGAGAGAGAGAGAGAGAGAGAGAGAGCAAACCAATGTTTGCTAGGCACATTGACAATAAGCCAATTAAGGGGACAACCCCCTATGGCATGCATTGAAAATACTTGTGTTCAAGCCCCCAAAGTTCAATCAGTTATACTCCAAAGTTCGTGCTAGATCTTCTGATGCTGTGGAGGTTTTCTTTGGGCATCTTCATGATGCCTTCTTCATACAACTCATCTTCTAGATTCAAAGAGTTAACGAGCTCTCTTTCCTGAAATGTTTCTTTCTCAAAAGACTTTTTTAGTTTTATGGCAATTATACAATCCTTATGGTAATTATACAAGCTTTATTTAGTTAACATTAATATTTGTGACTTCTATGATTTATTCTTTCATCCACTCATTATTTTCAATAACATTATTTAGTATCCATTTAAAATTATACCTTTTGGGGGCAGCTGGGTAGTTCAGTGGATTGAGAGTCAGGCCTAGAGATGGGAGGTCCTAGGTTCAAATCTGGCCTCAGACACTTCTCAGCTGTGTGACCCTGGGCAAGTCACTTGACCCCCATTGCCTACCCTTACCACTCTTCTGCCTTGGAGCCAATACACAGTATTGACTCTAAGATAGAAGGTAAGGGTTAAAAAAAAATAAAATAAAATTATATCTTTTCCTCCACATCTTTCTATTTGGGGAGAATTTTTTGATTGAGCATCTGATTTCATTGGTATACAGGAACTTCCTGTGAGAATACTCTAATTCCAGTGTAGAACTTCACTGACTCAGAAATTCATAAATGTAGAGAGTTGCCTGGAACACTGAGAATTTGTGACTGGTTCAAGTCACAAATATGTGTCAGAAATGGGAACTGGATCTAGGTCTTCTTTACTTTGAGAACAGTTCTTTGGCCACTGTTCCACAGTTATCTTCTTCTTATTGATATCAACTGACTGGGTGCCAATGTCTTCTCTTTATCAAGGTATCAGCATGATGCTTCCCCTGGGCACAGCAGGTGACTTGCCCTGAGTTAAGCAGGTGAATCAACTATCCCTTTTCAGAGTTCAACACTCAAAGGTCAAGACTGTCTCTCTTCTAAAATGACTGAAACCACATATCTCAGAGGGCAGCTAGGTGGCAAGATCTGTGCCAAGAAAATTTCAAATTGGATTATAAAGAGCTGAATGATTGAACAACAAATAGATCTCAGAACTGTGTCATTTGAAATTATTGTAAGCCCTGGGAGACTACAACTCCCAGGACTCTCTCTGCTACAACTTCTCCTGACAACTCCCACTTCCTTTGGGGGAGGTGTCAGGGAAAGTATAAAAGGAAAAGTTTGGCACCTTTTCTCCCTCTCAACCTTGGAGGCTGGCTGGGTTCTCTCCACCTGCTAGCTCTCTCTACCCTGAACCCTGATCTCTCTCTTGGCACCTTTTCCCCTTTCTTCCTACCTCCTAGTTTTCCCTAGACCTTCCCTTTCTAATTAAAGCCTAGCTATTCAAACCCTAAAGTTGCTCTCTGATCATTCATTTGAGGGCTCTGGTCAATTTCCCCCTGCTGGGGCTGGGATCACTACCTTCCTTTCCCTTCCTCTACCTTCCTCTCTCCTTCCTACCTTCACTTTCACTCCTCTCATCCATCCTACTTTCCTCCCTTCCTCCCTTCACTTTCACCCACACAGAACTCTCTTCTCCATTGACTCCCAGGACTCCTACCTGATAAATACAATGTCTCTCCCAGGTGAGAGAGTTCCATTAAAAGATGCTGTGGCCAAAGAAGATTGGAGAAAGAAATCTCCTCCCTCTCCCTTGAGGTAAGGCAATTCCTTCATGCCAAGAGGCAAGCAATTAGAATTAAGTGACTCACCCAGGGTCACACAACTAGGAAGTGCCTGAGGCCATATTTGAGCCCAGGACTTTCTATATTCAGTTCTGGCTCTCTAGCTACTAAGTCACCTAGCTGCCCTTCATTATTTCAAAGAGAAGTGTTTCTTTCTTTTTTCCAGTGCTTATTTGATTAAATCTGACAGAGGGATGTTAAAATTTCCTACAATTGTTATGTAAGGGTGGAAACTCTATCTTTACATTAAGCCCAATTAATATCAAAGAAAACCCAAAGGAAGGGCTTAACTAAATTAATCAATCAAAATATAAACTAGATGAAAGAAGCCCTTAATTCATTTGAAAGAATTAAAGTGTTTTGATAAGAGATGTTACAATGCCAGAAATATCTTGTGATTGTCTGAAAGAATCAAGTTAAACTCTGTGCCTAAATATAACAGGCCAGTTTGGGATGGTGTGGTCCAGGAAGAGGCCAACAAGTGGTGCTCAAATTCAATGGTGAAGCGAATCTTAAGATATAATTACCCTTAAGGGAAGAGATAGAAATGAATTTCTCTCCTTTCATCTCTCCCACTGAGCAAATAAACTTTTCAAAGAAGTTCTAAAGGTAGATTTCTAGGTGTCCATAGCAACATCCTCAGAGTATCAGTAGTTGATGAAAGCTTCTGCATCAAGTACTAAGAGAGACTGAAGACAAAGCAGAAACATGGAAGAAAGGCAGCTTTAAGATTCTAGATGAGCACTAACTTTCAGAGCCCAAGAAAGAACTTCACTGAAGGGTAAATTCATTAGAATTCCACAAGGGGAGAAAAATACTTCCAATGACTAGGAGCTATAAATTTAACTTTTGAACGTGTGTGTTTTATGTTTATTCAGTTTGAGCCCACTTCCTTTGGAACCCTGTATATGAAGGAAAAGTGCATTTCCAAATTGAGGGGAATATTTTTATAACAATTGATTTTTGTGTACCTATTTAGTAAATAATCTTTCTGAAAGTTAATTACTCCTAAATGATAATAAACAGGAAGCACACTGGTGGAGACTCCTAAGTAACAGTATTAGAGATCCCAGCCCCTCAGAGATCCTCCTAGAACCCTGTAGGAAGAAGCCTTTGATCATCTTCTAGAGACTCAGCCTGCTAATATAAGTGGAAGTTGGGGGAAAAGCCCAGGAGGGAATACTTAAATTACTTACTAGAGCTTTTTTTTTTTTTTTAAACCCTTACTTTCTGTCTTAGAATCAATACTGTGTTTTGGTTCCAAAGCAGAAGAGTGGTAAGAGAGTAAGCTTATAGAACCAAACCCCCAAAACATATACCAAAATAAACAGTGATAAATCATATGTTTTTATCTTGAATGTCTACTTCTTAAAAAATTTGCTTGTGACAAAAGTGTGACATAACCTCATGTTAGCATTACATATGTCTCTATGTTTTAAGTGTGTTTCTTATGTACAATAAATTATTACTTTTGCCTTCAAATCTAGTCTGTCACTGTCTTCCATATGATGGGAGAGTTCATATCATAATGTTCATGATGATAATTGATGTTTATCTGAAACGCTATATAGCTTTTTGCCATTTTCTTTATGAGAGCTAAATCAACCCTGTGTCTACAGCTAGTATTGCTTGGAATGATGTAATTCCAGGCTGTCTCCCCACCCGCATCTCAAATCACAGGTTCGTGCCTCCCTTACTGTAATCATCCTTACATGGCTATAGTTTGTTTTGCATGAGACAATGTTTTCTTTCCTGTCCCATCCTACAGATGAGATCCCTCCTTTCCCCTATCTATCCAAGATACCTAATTATTTTATTTTTCTTCTGCCAGTCATTTGTTCTTCTATCCTTGATTATGTAGCCCTAATAAGTGTATTGTTAATGTACTTATCTTTTCTCCAGCTCCATCTCTAATTTTTAATGACCTATTTGTGTGGCATTCAAATTTCAAGAAATACTAGGTCCCTTTTTGCCCTTCTATCCTCCTCTAGGTTACTTCTCTTTAAACATCCTAAATAGTGTCAAAGGCTCTTCTTCAACTTATTTCCCATAGATGTGTCAAAATGATAGAAGATCATTTTGAAGTTATAACAATAAAGATAGCACTATTAGATGGTCCTCGGTATGCAAGGCATAAAATTTAAAAAATTTTTTAGGTTTATAAAACAAGGAGTTAAAAATTCAGTGAAGGTGCTTGTCACCATCATGGAGAATGTTTAATGCAGAGCACAAATGAAAAAGGGGTTCTCTTTGTTTATGAAATTGTTCTGACTGTATCAACCCCTCGAATATTTCAGAGCCTTTCAAAGGAGAACTATAATTACTAAAAAAAAAGTTCAGGCTATATCCTACATTATACAGATCATGATATATACATAGACAGCCTAAGGTTGGTTCATCAGTCCATGTAAGTCCAATAACCCTCAAGAGAAATAATTAACTTAGCCCAAAATTGAATAGGAAAAGATTGGGCATTTTGGAAATCGTATAGTGCTTTTAATTATCCTAAGCTTTTTCCTGAAACAAACTCACTCTTTAATAATGATAGAGTATAAGTAATATTGAACATCAAGGCAATTAATTAAATTTTATTTGTAACTATTTACTTTTAAATAAATCACTATTCACTGTCATCATTTTTCTTTCATCCTCCCTAAGGCTCTATCAGGATTTTTTGGACATTCATTTCCATTTGTTTTTCCTTTTTTTTTTTTTTTTTTAAAGGAGAAGAGCTGATTCTGGAGGGCAATTTGGAACTATGCCCAAAGAGCAATAAAAGAATGCCTACCCTTTGATCCAGCTATACCATTGCTGGGATTGTACCCCAAAGAGATCATAGATAAACAGACTTGTACAAAAATATTTATAGCAGCGCTCTTTGTGGTGGCAAAAAACTGGAAAGTAAGGGTATGCCCTTCAATTGGGGAATGGCTGAACAAATTGTGGTATATGTTGGTGATGGAATACTATTGTGCTCAAAGGAATAATAAACTGGAGGAATTCCATGTGAACTGGAAAGACCTCCAGGAATTGATGCAGAGTGAAAGGAGCAGAGCCAGAAGAACACTGTACACAGAGACTGATATACTATGGTAAAATCGAATGTAATGGACATCTGTACTAGCAGCAATGCAATGACCCAAGACAATTCGGAGGGATTTATGGAAAGGAACACTATCCACATTCAGAGGAAGAACTACAGGAGTAGAAACACAGAAGAAAAACAACTGCGTGGACACTTGGGTTGATGAGAACATAATTGGGGATATAGACCTGAAAAGACCACACCCATGTAACTATCAATAATGTGTAAATAAGTCTTGACTGACCACACCAGTGGAAATGCGAATTAGCTGGGGGGGGCGGGGAAGGAGGAGTCAGGGGATGGGGGGGGTGAAGGGGGTGAAGGGTAAAGTAAAAACATGACTTATGTAACCAGGGAAATTTTTTCTAAAAATAAAAAAATTTTTTTTAAAAAATAAATAAATAAAGGAGAAGGGCTGGAGGTACGATTTCACTAGTGAAAGGAATTCCTAATAAAGAATCTCTTCTCACTGATTCATATCAGCAACTCAATTTGTCTACAATTTATAATCTCAAAAAATTGTATAATGGGAGACAGACCAATGAGTCCCATTCCTAAAAACATGTGTAGAATGTATTAGTGTCAACCATTGCAATTACCTTCAGGGAAAAATTTTAGGCAAAGAAACTAATCTGGAGGCTATAACTTTATGAGTTTGTAAAGATCACAGCACTGTGCTATCCTGCGATCTGGACATAGGGGAGTCTGGGATTCCAGGTGTGCCATATATGCCAGGTTTTGAAGTCAGTCCAGCATCAATGGTTCTAGAAATATAAGAATTAAATTTTAATGGTTTGACTAAAATATATGAAAATTCTAAATAATAAAATAAACAAACAAATAAATAATATAAATAAATGGTGGTCACCAATTCAAAGTATTATTACTCAAAGCCGAAATGACTTTAATGGCTTTTATTTACAAAAGAAGTCGAAAGAGTGAAAGCAGAGCAATACAAAAGGGTAGAGAAGATATTAGCCTATCTAACTAAATATTGCTCCAGTGCTCCACTCAGATAGGACTTGTTGACCTTCAACTGGAATTAAATTCTCTCCAGAAGACAGGAAGGGAAAGCCAGTTATCTACTCACCCAAGTTCCCTCCAAGAGGCAGGTTAAAACATGACTTGAGCTGAAGGTGACTCCTGAGGCAGACTTTCTTCCTTGAGCCAACCTTCTTTTTGAAGCTGAGCTTCTCTTGAAGCTGACCTCCCCAGACCCAGAAATTCAGGGCCTTTTGTAGTGGCTTCTTGTCCCTTCTCCTCTTCACAAGGGCCAACCACACCTTCCAAATTGCCCAGCACTGCCCAAACACAGCAGTGTTTGTGGGAACCACTTCTCACCTTCTGGAGAGGTGAATACTCATCAGAAGGGTTCACAAATTCCTGGATGACTGAGGTATGAATTCTCATTTCCTGGCTGATTGAGTTGAAAGGGTGCAGAGCTCCTCCACCTAGTGCTAAGTAGGGTGTTCAAGCTTTTGTTGATTCAATTCAAAAGTAGACAAAGGAGAGTTAATCCTGTCTTCACAATCTGGTGAGGTACTAAGTAGGAGTACTTAACTTATTGTTAACCAAAGTGTTAACTCAAAATAGACAAAGAGAACCAAGAATTTCTTTTCACAAAAGTAAGGACAAATCTTCAAGACCAAACTTAGCTATAGCAAAGAAGACTTATGAATTGTGATGATGTATAATGAAAATCTCATGGAGGGACTTTAAACCATGCACAGACAGATATTTTATAACTGACTGCCAGGTTGCTAATTATGAAGTGAATGACAACCTATTTGGCTACAGTTGCAGAACAAGAACTGGAGGTGTGCTCCGGAGATCTTACTCAGCCTTGGCCCCCTCTTTTGGTTTGATAGTGGACATCTAGTGAGAGACAGTCCTGTAAGGAGAGGGGCCTTGGACCCTCTCTCTCTGAGGCCAACATGTATCCTTGTGAAAAATAAGCCTCGGGCTTGGCGTTTATTTTCTCATTTTAGGTAAAGGAAATTAATCTGGAGGCTTTAGCCTTGTGAGTTTCAAAAGGTCAGGTCCGCAAGCTGCCCTGGAGTCTGGGCTTCTGAGATCCTGGAAATCTAAAAGTGGCATCAGCCAGCCCTAAGAAGTGCGGAGAAATCTTCCAGACCCTGCCGAATGTGGCTGAAAGACTCATGTGGCAGTAGTGCTGAATCTAGATGTGAACTTGGTGGGGCCAATGTTTTATAAAAACTGTGCTCCCTCTGAGCCTATTCTCCCAGAAATGTGCTCTGAAGTGTTGGAGCATGGTTTGTATTTTTGTTCTTTCTCTATCTTTAAAGAAAATATCCCTGTGCTGGGGATATTACTTAACTAATGTTAATTGTCTAAGTGGAAGTAAAGTGCTACTGCTACCTAACGGATAGAGTGAGAAACACAGAAAAATGTGAGTTTAAGCTGAGGGCAGTACATATGAGTTATCCCATTCTCTCAGGAACGAACTGTAAAGGGGTATAGATAGCCTGAATCTGGAATAGTGAAACCAGAGCATAGACATTGAATAGGACAGAGAGGTTATTTCCCATGATAATATAGTATGGGTCAGGTTGGACTTGAACCCAGGTCTTCCTGACACCAATGCTACATTTAGTGGTCTCCAAACTTTTTTGATCATGTATTCCCTCCATAAAAAAATTCTGAGTATGTACCCTAATATATATTGACTTACTCATAAATTATATACATATACAGCTGAACTAATAATTATGTATATTACAAAACCTACACAAAGAGAAAAAAATTTTACGATAAATATAAAGCAATATTTTATATTAGAGTCAATAGGAAGTCACTGGTAGTGATGTGGCTAGATCCATGCTTTAGCAAAATCATACTAACAATTTTGTGAAGCATGGATAGGAGAAGAGAAATTTGAGGCAAGAAGATAAATTAGGAGATTTGCAGTAGTCCAGGTGAGAGGTGGTGGTTATTTGGATAGAGGACAGAATAAAAATGAGGGATGGTTTAAGGGGAGAAACAACCAGATATGGCAGATGGTTGCATATGTAGAATGAAAGAAACTGAAGAGTCAAGGATGGCCTCACATTTGTCAACCTTATAAAGACAGTGATACTTTAAAAAAAAATTTTTTTTTAACCCTTAACTTCTGTGCATTGGCTCCTAGGTGGAAGAGTGGTAAGGGTGGGCAATGGAGGTCAAGTGACTTGCCCAGGGTCACACAGCTGGGAAGTGTCTGAGGCCGGATTTGAACTTAGGACCTTCCGTCTCTAGGCCTGACTCTCAATCCACTGAGCTACCTAGTTGCCCCCGACAGTGATGCTTTTAACAGAAATGAAGAAATTCAGAAGAGCTATGAGTTTGGAGGGAAAGGTTGTTATGGACATATTGAGTTGGGATGCCTGTATTTGAAATGTTCAGTAGACTATTGGTGATGCACATAAGTGAAGCTTAATGGAAAGATTAGAATGAGATTTATAAATCTAAAGGTCATCTGTAGAGAGATGACAACTGAAGTCATGGGAACTAATGAAGTCATCAAGTGGCAGAGTCTATGGCAGAGTCTATAGAGAGAAGAGAGACCTTGACAGAACCTGGCAAAAGAAACCCGAGACTGAGCAAGCAGTAGTACTAGCACAGAAAAGTACCACAACTCAAATAGAAGAGAATATCCAGTCAGAGAGTGTGGTTAGCAGTGTCAAAAGAGTAGAGAAGGTTGAAGATTGAGATTCATCATATTTGACAATTGAGATATTACTGGTAATTTCCCCCCAACTCATTTCTTTAATTATTTTTTTCAATTATATATAGAAACATTTTTTTGACAATTGCTTTCTGACCTTTTGCAATCCAAAATTCTCTCCTTTCCTCCTTCCCCTTCCTCAAGCAACAAACAATCTGATATGGGTTATTCCATTGTTGTCATACAATACAAATTTCCCTGTTCCTCATGTTGTGAAAGAAGACATATATTGCACATGTAAGAAAAAATTCATGAAATAAATATGACAAGAAATGGCATGGCTCAATCTGGATTCATGCTCTGACAATTCTTTTTATGGTACTTATCATCATAAGTCCCTTGAGGTTGTCTTAGGTCCCTGCAATGCTGATAATACCATGATCCTTTATAGTCAATTATCCTACAATATTTCCATTACCATATACAATGATCTCCTGGTTCTACTCACTTCACTTTGCATCATTTCATATAAGTCTTTCCAAGTTTTTCTTAAATTATCCCATTTGTTATTTCTTATGGCATAGTAGTATCCCATTACACCCATGTACCACAACTTGTTTAGCCATTCCCCAGTTGATAGACACTCTTTCAATTTCCAAATTTTTGCCCCCACAAACAGAGCTGCTATAAATATTTTTGTATATGGAGTCATTTTCTATTCTTTATATGATCTCTTTGTGAATCAGATCTAGTGGTGGTATTGTTGGGTCAAAGGGTATGCACAATTTTATAGCTGTTTGAATCTGGCTCCAAATTGTTCTCTAGAATGGTTGTATTAGCTCACATCTCTACCAATAATGTATTAGTATTCCAATTTTCCCACATCCCCTCTAATCTTATGAGATGATACCTCAGAGTTTTAATTTGCATTTTTCTAGGCAATAGTGATTTGGAACTTTTTTATATGACTAGATATTTTTTATTTCTTCATCTGAGAACTGCCTGTTCATACTCTTTGACCATTTATCAATTGGGGAATTGTAGGAGTTAATTTAATGTAAGATACTTCAAGTATTATTTTTTATAAAGTTTATTATCTGACAAAATAGAACCACATGACTAAGTTTTCTACCTGCTCAAAATGCCCGCTCCACCAAAGGTGCTAGGAAGGAAAAGAGGCTAGACATGGAACTCCACCCAATATATGTTCTGACTACATCAGCACGTAATGACAGGAGGTGAGTGAGGTTCTGGGAATCGTAGTTTTGCTGGGGATCACAGCCCTACTGGGGATCATAGTTTTTAGGGTAACAGATTCCAATTTCACAATCCCCCCTGAGATCCTTTGGAAGACTAGTCTCACCAATTGATCTTGTAAACATAACAAACTTATAAATTACAATAATTTGTGGATAAAAGGGAAAGAGCACAAAACCAATGATTGCTAGACCCACTGACAAAAAGTCAATTAGGGGGCAGTCCCCTTCGGCATAAGAGTATACATACAAAATAAATGTGTTACAACCCTTCACAGTTCAATTTCACTACAACCTGAAGTTCATTCTGGATCTTTTGGTGCAGTGTGAGGTTTCTTTAGGCATCTTCATGACACTTTCTCCAAGAAGTTCACTTCTTGGATTCAGGGAGGTAGTAAGTTTCTTATCTTAAAATTACTCTCAAACAAGAAAAACTTTTATAAAACTAGAATTTTATACAATCCCCCTTGAAGAGGGTGTTGACAAAAACATGGATCAACTCAGGTAGCCAGTGAAGCTCATGGCTTTAAATCTTGGCTGAAATGCTCCCTCTTGGGGGTCATTTAGGGGTACCACAGCCCTTAAATTCCCCACCTCTCATATAAAGCTATAACCCATCACAGAGTAATCAAACCCCTTGGGTATGCTCCCTCATTTGGCATGAGACTATAACAGCTCTAAAGCCATGTCTTTTATATGTCCCATCCATTGTATTTTGAGTTGAGGACTACAACAGTGAAAATCACTTCAGATTTTTATAAATGCAGAGGTGGGTGATATAATAGATACTTCACTTCAGAAAGCCCTTTAAAATCAATTTAAATTTTTTTTAGATCATTAAATTTTCCTGGACTTTTAAAATGGTATTTTCTTCAGTCCAGTCATATGGGGAGGCACAAATAAAGACAATGTAACAGAACATACAACTAATAGCCAAAACACAGTAACTTAAAGTGACCTAGTGTAACAGAATATACTATATTAGGTTAATATGTGAACTTAACAAGCAAAATTAATGCTTCAAACAAACAATTAGGAAATATAATATTTGTGACAGGATACAGGCACTGAATTCAAGAGTCCTTTTTTCCAAGTCTGATACAGAGAGTTCCATAAAACAGTAGAGTCTGAAAACACTTAAAAATTCACCTTCAAACTCTTTAAAGTTCCTTTCCCTCCTCAGTGTCATCATCCATCTAGGTTCCTTTTGGTCATACCTCTGGGATCTCCCATATTGAGGGAGCATTCTGCACTGAACATAGTGTAGAGGATGTATTGTAGAGACTGAGAAGGCCAGAATGGCAAGGGGGTATAGGGAGATGAATTTCTCCCCTGAATGTCAGGCAAGCTCATCGCAAGGACCAGTGTACCCAGGAATGGTAGGAAGAAAAAAATATCCTAAAACTGGGAGCTGTTTGAAATAGGCAGTGCACTGCTCTTTCATAGAGTGGGTCATGCTTGCAATTCCACTTCCTGTTTGGAAGAGTAACGTTCCTTCCCTTTCCCCCTAGGGATAGAAATGCCAGGGAGCAGCTTGCTTCCCCTGCCACATGGACAGGGAGTTAAGAGGGATTGCCTAAGGGAAACACACCAGGGATTCCAAGGCAAGCAGTGAGCAAGCACTCAGTTGTTGGCAATGTAAGGGAAAGAGGGATTTTATATTTTCCAAGTCTCCTGGAGAGCAGCTCCAATCAGCAGCAGCAAAAGCAACAGTAACAGATGCAACAGGAGGAGCTAGAGGAGCAGGAGTGGCAGAAGCAATGGCTCTGAAAGGACCACCTAGGTAGGGAGGCAGGATTGACAGGAACAGGCAGTTGGGACCACCCAGGGAGTTAGCAGCAGGAGGCAGGATAGATAGCAATAGGCAGCAGCTCCAAAGAGAGTTCGGTGTTCACCTGAGGGGTGGGCGGGTGGAGTTGTGGCAGGAGAAGCATAATTTCTTTTCAAACTAATTTACTCAGAGAGAATTAAGGGTTCTGAACCCCACTTCTGTGGTTGCCATAAATGTAGCAGTTAATGTAAGATACTTCAAGTATTATTTTTTACAAAGTTTATTATCTGACAAAATAGAACCAGGAGACTACATTTTCTACCTGCTCAAAACGTTGCTCCACCAAAGCCACCAGGAAGGAAAAGAGGCTAGACATGGAACTCCACCCAATATGTGTTCTGTCTATATCAGCACGTAATGACAGGAAGTGAGTGGGGTTCTGGGAATTGTGTTTTTTCTGGGGATCACAGTCTTACTGGGGATCATAGATTCCAATTTCACAGGAGTGACTTGTATTCTTATAAATTTCCTTCAGTTTTCTATTTGAGAAATGAGGCCTTTGTCAGAGATATTTGCTATAATTTTTTTTCTCAGTTTTTTCCCTTCTAATCTTGGTTGCATTGGTTTTGTTTGTACAAAACCATTTTAATTTAACGTAATAAAAATTATCTTTTTACTTCTTGTAATGTTCTCTATATCTAGCTTGGTCATAAATTCTTCCCCTATCCATAGGTCTGACAAGTGAGGTATTCTGTATATCCCTAATTTGTGTATGGTATCACCCTTTATTTCGAGATCATGTATCCATTTTAATTTTTATTCTGGGATAAGTCTAATTCTGCCATACTGTTTTCCAGATTTCCCACAATTGTTGTCAAATAAGTTCTTTTCAAATTACCAATAATTTGAAAGAGATGGACTAGTTGAGTTAGCTTTTAGGATGACAAGGGAGGAAATTGAGATTTTGAGAGTTTGAAAGGATGATGGTATACTTGAGGGAAATAGTAAAGTATGTAAACTGTGGATTTGGAAGGAAAGTTAATGTAACCATAGTCCACCAATGCCTGTTCATCCTTATGCTACTCACTGATCCTCATTAAAAAAATTCAAGTTGAGGGAGAAGAAGATGATACTTACTAGTCACTGCAGTGGAGCAGAGTCTATCTCACTTTTTCATTTGAGGGAGAGGATTGGTGAACATGAAGGGGAGGATTTTGCCTCCTATACAATACCTCTTTAGAGTTAGGTTATAATCTTCCATAGTGTCTGAGAAAGACACACCATGGGTGGTAAAATGGTGTGATAGCTTCAGAGAGGGATGTATGGGGTGTTCCTGGTGGATTTGGTGTGAGGTCTTGCAAAGCCCTCTTTTTTTTTTTTTAAACCTTTAGAATCTGTCTTAGAGTCAATTCTAAATATTAGTTCCAAGGCAGAAGAGCAGTAAGGGGTAGGGTTAAGTGACTTGCTCAGGGTTACACAGCTAGGATGTGTCTGAGGTCAAATTTGAATCCAGGACCTCCCATCTCTAGGTCTGGCTCTCTATCCACTGAGCCACCTACTTGCCTCTTGCTGACCCCTTTTCAGGACTAATAATCCATCATTCACCCAACTCTCACCTGTGGCTCCAAGAAGCTGTACTATGTGCAGCAGCCTCAACCTGGTAAAGCCAACTTGCCAGATGAGTGAATCAGTGAATCGCAGTGAGAGTGACTAACAGTCCTCAAACCTACAGTAAGTTAGAGGGGTGCCTACCCCAAGCATGGGAAGACTCCCCCTGATAGAATGGATGGGTGAGAACAATGAGTTCAGTGGCTAAGAAGATGTTTGAAGCAGACCTTCTGGAGCTCCCAGGGCTTAACTTTAAGCTGCTTCCTGACTCATCACATTCATCCTGACTTTTGTCATGCTAGTGAATTTGAATGACTCCTGAAGGGAGACTAAGTCTGATGACTTCATACAACACTGCTTCACTTAAACCCAAGTCATGCCTTAAGTCAAGACATCACTCCATGATGTCAGTAGTCCTCTTCTAAAATGAGAGATAGACAACAAGGATCAAAGTACCTCCCCTTTCCCTCCCTTTTTTCCTTAAACAGAAGCAAAGCCGAATCCATGACCCGATGGCCCCTTTCCTCTCTTGACTATAGCCTCCTGGCCATTTGAGAATATAAAACTTCCCACCCTCCAACTTGATGGATGTCTGAAGACCAGGGGAGTCACTATACTCAGCCAGGTGGCATAGTGAGTGGCCTGGAGTTAGGAAGACCTGAGTTCATATCTAGCCTGAGATATTGATTAGCTGTGTGATCCTCTATTTTCCTCAGTTTCCTCAACTGTAAAATGGGGATAAAAATAACATCTACCTCACAGGATTGTTTTGTGGATCAAACGAAATAATTATGAAGCATTTAGCACAGTGTTTGGCACATTGTAGGAACTATATAAATGCTTTTCCCTTCCCTTCCCTTCTGGCCGGACATGTTTCCATACTGAGGGGAAGCTAAATGCCACCATATCCTTGTTGCATATCCTTCTTGTGTTAAGAGAAAGTAAAAACTCTTTTAATTATTCAATGACTTATGAAAATCCCATTTGCTTTAAAAATTATACCCAAAATACAGGGTCCTAGCATTAAACTTGGCCCTAACAAAAAGGATAATACTGAAGATGGTGAGGCCATGTTAGAGATAAGTTCATAATTTGTCAATAGAAGGATGTATGCAATGTATCTTTCTACCTTCTCACTAGTTGATGACACACTTTACAGAGTCAAGCCATGGACATCCTGGAGTCATTTCATGGGACCAAAGGAACTATGCACCTTGCTTTGGTGAACACCAGTCTCTCTATGTCATGCTGTCTATCATTTTTCCTGTTGTGTGGTTGTAATTAGTAGCTACACTATTCTGGTTCTGCTTTTTCATTCTGCAAATTTCAATCAAAAGTCTATATTTTTTCCTTATATCCTTCAAACTTATCCATTTTAATTGTACCACAGTACAGTATTAGATTAGGTTATTGTGTTAATGAATCTCATTTCTTGATTCAATCTGTAAATTTTTTAACAGAAGAATTTATTATAAGTAATACATTTGATTTGTCTATTAACATTTTTCTCTCATTCTCAAATTCTGCCTAGCATGAGTAAAATCTATCTTCAACTTTTATATCTATTTTAAGTAACAAAGATAAATGCCATGTTATTAAAAATAAATATAATAAATTCATATGTTTCTTGAGATTTAGCACCTTATATTATTAGAGACTGTACCTTTGTGATTTTCACTTCCTCCTCTTTCTCCTTTTTATTTATTTAATTTAAAATTATTTTCTCATGTGAATTAAACAATTTTTAAATTAATATACATGGGTTATTGTATTCTTTCCTTTTTATGTCATTTGCAATACATATTTTATATCCAAAAAAATTTTGTTTCCATTATAGTTTTAAAGGATGACATGACTTATTTTGTATCTATATATGAATGCATAGGCATATAATAACAACTTAACTATAATTAGTAACAAATGAATTATATTATTATTTTTAAGAACTTGTCATTTAGTTGGTTTGGAATTTCCTTTTCTATTGCTTGTAGGGATGTCTTATGTTGTGGATTTTTGTTGATAAATTCTTCTAGGTATTGTTTTTTTGATATCCATTTTGCTATTTTCAACCAATGCTGACAATATTGTGAAAGACAGTGTGGCATAATGGATAAAGAGCCAATCTCAGATTTTGGAAGATGTGGGTTTAAGCTTTGCCTCTGACACATTTTTTGTTGTATGACTAGGGGCAAAATATTTAATATTTTGGTGTCCCTGGCAGCTCTCTAAGACTATAAGTTGCCAGCAAGTATAGAATTGAGTTGGTAGAAGAATGATGGGGGATTTTGACTGGGAATTTCTTATGCTAATGAAATCACAAGTCTGATTCAAATAAAAACATTGACATATTTGCAAAGTAAGTATCTTTGGGGTCCAATCAAATTTTTTTTTAACCCTTACCTTCCATTTTAGAATCAATGCTGCTTATTGGTTCTAAGGCAGAAGAGCAGTAAGGGCTAGTCAATGGGAGTTAAGTGACTTGCCCCGGGTCACAAAGTTAGGAAGTATCCGAGGCCAGATTTGAACCTAGGACCTCCCATATATAGTCCTGACTCTCAATCCACTGAGCCACCTATCTCCCTCACCCCCCAACTAATTTTTAAAAGATATTTTAGTGGAGGCTAGATAACTCAGTGAATATAGAAAGCCAAGGCTGGAGTCAGGAGGACCTGGGTTCAAATCTGACATCTAACTTCCTGGCTGTGTGACCCAAGCAAGTTACTTAATCTCAACTGCCTTGCCCTTGCAGCTCTTCTATCTTAGAATTTTCCCAAGACAGAAGGTAAAAGTTTAAAAGAAAATTCAGTCTTCTAGTGATGTTGTCTGGCTAAAGATCCTGAAATGAATTTAAGCTAAGGGTTACCCAGTGGGCAAAGAAGCAAATTATCATGGGTACGCAGAATTATATTAATGACAAAGATAACACAAGAGAAGCAGTGAAAAGATATCAGGAAAGGAGGCCAGTGCCACTCATGTAGTAGGAGTAAGGGATGATCAATGGATAGTATTGTTAGAGAGTTGGAAGACTTCAGCAAATTGTGTGGATCCCTGTGTAGGATTTATGGTAAGACATGGGGAAAACTCATATAGGATGAGAAGGCATGGATTGATTGTCATCTACAGCAATGAAGGTATACCATATCAATGAGATCATGTTATTTATAAAATAAACGCAAGTCACTTTTCTTTATCTGCTCCAATAAGTCCAATTTCAGCTACTTTTACTTTTCTGAGAGAATCCATACTAATTTTTCACATTTATCACAGCACTATAATAGATATAGTATATGGTTTATATCATCCTCTTATCAAAACAAAGGTGTGAAGGGGCAAATAGTATTATGCCTTTGGTTATAAATGAGGAAAGAAAATCTAATAAAAGTGAAGCAATTTGCCCACTTACAAATTTTTTGTCAGAATCAGTTGAATCCAGATTTCTTCCCAAGTCTAGTGCTCTTTACACTATACTACACAGTCTCTCTGATGGATGACATTAAATTTTAAGATGTTATATTAGAAAAACAATTTCTGAAACCACAGAGGAATGGCTAAATAAATTGTAATAAATTAACATTGTCTAGAAAGATATTAAAGAAATCATGCAAAAAATAAAGAACACAAAGTACAATATATAACAATAGCCATATGAAAGGAAAAGCAAATCAGAATATATAGACAAAGAAAGTTAATGAGGACTGAGATTGCTAAAAAGTTATTATGAACATTCTTTTTTGAAGTGTTATGAACATTTTATGTTCATTAGCAATTTATTTCATTATAAATAGTTGCAAAGTTAATTTGTTTTATTGATTTAAAGGGTTTGTAATAAGTTAAACAAAAAACCCTCATCCTCCATCTTAAAATCAATTGTTTTTATTGGTCTATGGCAGAAGAGTGGTAAGGGCTAGGCAATGAGGTTAAAGTGACTTGCCCAGAGTCACACAGCTAGGAGGTCTCTGAGGCCACATTTGAACCCACAACCTTTCATTTCCAGGCTTGGCTCTCTATCCACTGAGCCACCTACCTGTCTCTAATCATTTTTTTAAAGTAAAGAACACAGAAAAAGGGGCAAAAGTTGCTATTTTTCAAAAGAGGAGTTGAATAGAGAGTATACAGATGTGGAAGGAGTGGGATGAGTGAGCATCTAATGAACCTCCTTTATCTGAAAAAAAAAAAAAAAGAAGGTTGAACACATATAGTTTTGTCTAGAAAAACATCAGATTCAACAAGAAAACAAGTGGGGATGGGCAAGGGTCGAGAAGGTGCTGGGACAATACAGTTCAGAGGGAGGATAATATTGGAGGATAATAAATTAGTTCAAGGACTCCCAAATTTTCAATATCACAAGAGGGAATAATCACAAGCAAAACAAACTTCCTGATGTAGAATGGGGATTAGATGGGAGAGGACAGGAGGAGGGGAAAGTAAAGGACAAGAATTCTATTCTTCTCCTCCTCCTTTTCCTACTCCCATCTCAAAACCCTACTCAGTTACTAGGTGGCCTTTCACAACACATCCTGGCTGCTACACATACCTATACCTGTCCATTTCCTTAGAACAAAATTCCTTTCTCTTGTCTCCACTACTCTATGACTTGTTTTTATTCGTTAAAATGTAAACTCCTTAAGGGGAGAGATTGCCTTTAAAAAATGTATAATTTACAGGGCTTAACACAATGTATAAACCATAGTAACAGTTTAATTTTTTTTTCATTCTTTCATTGACTCAATGAAAAGTCAGGAGGCTGTGGACTTTTTATTCTTTCTTTGGGAATTATTAGACTCCATAGGTCTTGAAATATCTATCATTCCTGTTAATCAACTAGCATTTATTAAATGGTAAACACTGGATTAATTCCATTGCAATTATTTATCCTATTCTTATTAATTTAAAAATTTTTATTATAAATCTGTTAATGTCTTAACATAATCTTCCAGATTTATGTTTTTAAAAACCCTTGAAGCCAAACTCAGACCCAGGGGGTAAAAATCCTTTCAAATGGAAAAACGATGTCAAAAATAACAGATGCTGGAAACCAGTTTTCTGTTAGGTTTTTAGGACAAAAAGTCATTATGTAGTTTGATGCTGAAATGCTTTACATTTACATGTATGTTTCCAATTGTTCTATGTCACATTCATCTTTCTTGATAAAACTTTGACATACTAAATTAGTCTTTTCTTCTATAAATTTTTTGTCACATTGCCATTGGGCAGTGTATCATACAACAAGCTATTATTTGAAATTTATATAATGAATGAAAAACATGTTTTTAAGCACTTATCAGATTCTAAGTAGCTTGGAAAGGACTGATGCTCCAAGAAATCAAGTCACATTAGACATCAGTTCTGGCTAGACCTTTCCTGGTGCCCCAGAGGGTTTGCTTTGTGTTGGTCAATCCTTGGTGAAAGAAGGGAAATAACAAATTAGTATCCTTCCCCTCCTCTGTTACTCTGTAAGCCCAGTTCCTAGCAAATAGGCTCTTCAAAAGCAAAACAAAACCCTTTTCTTTTGACTTAGTATCATTTCTAAGACAGAAAAGCAGCAAAGGCTAGGCAGTTGGGGTTTAGTGACTTGTCCAGGGTCACTCAGCTAGGAAGTGCCTGAGGTTATATTTGAACCCAGGTCCTCCAGACCTGCCATTGTATCCACTGTGCCACCTAGCTGTCCCTACACAGGCGCTTAATGTTTATTTAATTTACGTATACATATATAAGGTCTTAAGCTAAGGGTTTGAATAGGGTACTTCTATTTGAGGAAACTCCTTCTACTAATATAATACAGCTCTTTCTCTGTGATTTACAGAATTGAGGTGCCTGGAGCACACTGTAGTAAAGCCTGGTCTTCCTGGCACAATGGAACTTTCTATCTATTAATTGGGTCAGGCAGCCACTTACAATTGTTAGGCATATTTTTATAGTTTCTTTTGTAACTTTCCACTCACTAGAAAGTCTGCCCCGCCCCCTTCACCCACGTAGGTTTAAAGTAAATATTTGTGGAATAGCGAAGTCCCCTCCCTAAGGGAGTTTTGCTCTGCATATTTAAATAATGGGCAGGCAGTAAGGAGAGTAGTTAGGGAGCCGAAGTTCAAATCCCAGGTTAGGGACTTAACCAACTAAGCAAATCATTTAACTTTTCTAAGACTCGGTTTCCTCATCATTAAAACGCGTATAATAACAATAGCTGGGACCTCACAGGATTATTAAAGAGGATCAAATCAGATAATAAAGGTGCTCGTAATATATTATTACATTATTTTGTATTTTTATTATATATTATATACTAATATAAGTGCTTTTGCGAACCTAATTTGCCATATAAAAATGCTATTCTCGTTGAAACTATAAGGTAACAAGACGGCATTCTTACTACTAGCTGTGAGACTCTGGCCAAAACACTTAACCTCTTGGCCTCAATTCATAACGGGAAAAAAATGGGAAAAGCTACCTCAAGTACTCTTCATGCTCTAGTCTAGAGCCTATGAAATTGAACATTAGAGGTTTCTTCTAATTTGCTATTGTTTAGTCGTTTTTCTGTCTGTCCGACTTTTCGAGATCCCAATTTAGGGTTATTTGGGTAAAGATACTGAAGTGTTTGGTCATTTCTTTCTCCAGCTCATTTTACAGATGAAGAAACTGAGGCAGACAAGTTTAAGCGATAGATAGTGTTTAGGGCTACATTTCAACGCAGGTCTTCCTGACTCCAGACCCAACTGGCTATCCACTGCGCCACCTAGCTGTTTCGCATCTCGAATTCATTCTGTATTTAGTTTTTACATAACCAGTGTTTCTGTGCCTCAATCCATCTTTTCTATAAAAAAAAAAAAAAACAACCAAACAACTTTGACAAGCTAAATTGTCTTTTCCTGCATAAATATAAGAAGTTTGTTGCACGTCGTCTCCCCATTAGGTCCGAGAGCGGAGACAGTGCACGTTAGTCTTCCTTCATATGCAGTAGTGTCAGGCACACACCAGGCGCTTAATAAATGCCTGACTGACAGCGTGGACGGGGGAATGAAACTATTCCTGGGGCTGATTGCCGGAAAGCCACGGAAGCTATCCATCCCAAGGCTTGTCATTTTTGCCTTGGGCACTTCTTTGGTCCAGAGTCCGAGGAGCAGTAGCACCTTCTGAGTCAGACTCGGAACTCTCTGCCACGGTTTCCAAATTACACTTCAGTAATCCTCAGCCCCACACCCAGGCCTGGTAAGTGAGCGATCACGGTGAATTCCGTGAGGATCATAGCCGGGAGGACAAGCCCCTCGGATTTAACAGCTTCTCCTCCGCGGCTCTCGTTTTCGTTCATGACGCTACAGCTCTCGAGAGACTTCGCCCGACTTGAGGTGGGAACCTGGCTAGGTCCGAAGCTTAGCAAGAGGAACCGAGAGAGAGAGATGCAGTGGGAAGGGGTCTGGGAGCAAGGGGTCGGGTACCGGAGGTTCCTCTAGGTAGCCTGTTCGCAAATCCAGCCCTATTTCCTCCAGCGCTGAGGAATTTCCGGGCTCCAGCCCGGAACCGGATATTTCTCGAAGAGTGAAGGGGCGGGGCTAAAAAAATCAAAAGCAGAAAGCGCGGCCCGAATGCTGAGGGGGGAACGACTGTCCTCTCAGGCCGCGTCACACCTCCTCTTCACAAGGTCTCTGCTGCTATGGACATCACGGCCAGTCTGAAGTCCTTACTGCTGGCCATCAGTCAATACAGGGCAGTCAAGTCTGAGGCAAACACAAGCCAGCTGCTGCGGCATTTGGAGGTGAGGCCAGAGGGGGCGTCCCAGACCCTGGAGCTCCGAAACCGCTCACGCCCAGCTGGGCACCTAGGCGCTGGCGGAGAATTCCTAGGGCAGGGGGAGAGAGACAAAAAGCAACTTCTCTTTTCTTCTCCACCTTTCTCCGTGGAGGCATCAGTTTCTCCATCTGTAAAATGGAGATGGTGAAAACTTGCTTTACCTGTCTTCCGGGGTTGTCAGAAAAGCCCTTTGTTTTCTGGAAACTGCTTTTAAAAATATGTTCTGCATGATTTCACAAATATAATTGATATTTTGCTTATTTTCTCAGTGGGTATGGGAGGTCCTGGGATGGAGAGAATAGAGAACTCAAAAATTAAAAATAAATAACATTTATTTTTAAAGAAGTTTTTAAAAAACCACTACTCTGTCACTGTCACTTATCAAAATATTTTTTTTTAAAACCAGTTGAAGAACCCTTGATTTAGTCAACTTCATGTTTTATAGATGAAGAAATTAAAGGGGGTGGAGTTGGAAAGGGGTGTGTAAACGAACTTGACGGGAAAATCACAAAAATAACAACTAGATTTGTAAAATCTCAGAATTTCAAGGGTCTGTTGCTCTATTTTTTTTTTTTCTTTTTAGTCTTTCTGTCGTAGTCTCAGTTCTAAGACAAAAAAGCTGCAAGAGGTTAGGGTAATGGGGATAAGTGGCTTGTCCAGGGTCACATAGCTAGGATGTGTCAGAGGCCACATTTAAACTCAGGGCCTCCGAACTCCAGGCCTGGTGCTGTATCTATCCTCTGTGCTACATCCATGCCTCTTGCTCTCCTTAGTTGCTATTAGGGCTCTGTTCTCATTCCTCAAGTTACCATGTGCAAACCTTCCCATGCTTTATTTCCAACCCTACAAGGATAACAATATAATGCTTTCTGGTCCATAGAGCACTTCATTTACATCACATCTTCTCTTAAAAGTACTAGAAAGGGAATGTGAACCTACATCTTCCCGACTTCAACTCCAGCGTATTATCTTTGAGGCCAGGCTGATTTACAAGAATATAAACTCTTGAAAGCAGATATTGTTTTTATTTTTTTAAATTTTCACTTTTAGCTTCAGTTCCTAGCAGGGTGATAAATACTAGTTAGAATGTATGGATGTGTATTTGGAAACCTGCCTAAAACATCCCTCTTCTACATAGTTTAGGAGTCTGAATCTTACAGGTTTGTCGAGGTGGAATCTAGAGACCCCAAACTTGTGGCTTAGTGAGATCTGATTAACCCCAAGTTTGGGGTCTCTAGATTCCACTTTGACAGGTGCAAAACTTACTATTTGAGGTAACCCATTACCTCTTTAACAAGCACTAATTGTTTATTTAGATATTTATGGGGATGGAAAACTTCATTAAGTAGTCCATTACATTTTTTTGGATAGCTCCAATTGTTAGGCTTAAGGATTAGTACTAGACTTTTTATTTCCCTAATATAGGGAACTCCTAGGTGAGGAAACTCCCTGATTGCTAGCAAACCTACACTTTGTCTTGCAAAATTACTTTGAGCACTGAGGGTTTAAGAGGCTTGCCTCCGGTCTTCTTGGATGGGAGGCTGCACTCAATCCACTCTTTCTTTCCACTTATTGTTACTCATGTTGATATTGCAAACAGTGAAACTTCCAATCATTGTTCCTTGTTTAGTCCTCTGGTGCCAAGTAAAATAAATTTAATCACTCTTTCAGAAAGACAATTCTTCAAATATTCGAAGACTAGTCCCCTGACTTACAATTGAATATTGTTGTTATTACCAGGCTACAAGTTACTTTGAAATCCTGTAGAATTACTGTATTACTTAAATGATATGCTTTCCTTACAGTGTTTGCTGTTGTTTTTTGTTGTTTATTTTTCTTCCTTTTTAGATCTTATCCTTTGATTCAGTTTTCAGATATTGACTGGGACTGTATTATGTGCATTGTATTATATATTAGATAATGAAGGGGATATCCCTGATTGAAAATAATTTGTGTAGTTCTTTTCTGTTTGGAAATCCCTTAGCTTATATTAACCCACTTGAACTTCTCATCAACCCTCTGTGGTCTTGGTGATGAGGAAATGAGATTTTCAGAATTAATACATTTTGTTTAAACTTACTAGCAAATTTGGAAAGTAGATTTTGAACTCAACTCTAAGTCTAGCATTTCTTTACCATGCCACATGCACTTAAACCTTACCATGTCCTTAAAAGGGATTACAAATGAGGCCTCAGTTTCTTATCTGTGAAATGAGTTTGGGTTCCATTCAGTTTGTCATTCTAAGACTTGGTAAATTATAGATCTAAATTTTGTATATAAATTTTAATTGGGCATCTAGGGTGGTACAATGGATATATTACTGAGCCTGGAATCAAGAAGACATCTTCCTGAGTTCAACTAGCTGTGTGACCCTGGGCAAGTCATTTAACCAAACCGTATTTGTCTCACCAGTCAAATGAGTTGGAGAAGGAAATGACAAACCATTCCAATATTTTTGCCAAGAAAACCCCAAAAGGAGTCATGTAGAATTGGACATGACTGGAACATTTTATTTTGTTTTTTAATTTTTATTTTTTAGAAAAATTTTCCATGGTTACATGATTCATGTTCTTCCTTTCCCCTTCCCCCCCCCCCCCCACCCACACATAGCAGATGCTCATTTCCACTGGTTTTAACTTGTGTCATCCATCAAGACCTATTTCCAAATTGTTGATAGTTGCATTGGTGTGGTCGTTTAGAGTTTACATCTCCAATCATGTCTGCATCAACCCATGTGTTCAAGCAGTTGTTTTTCTTCTGTGTTTCCACTTCTGTAGTTCTTCCTCTGAATGTGGGTAGCTTTCTTTTCCATAAATCCCCTCAGAATTGTCTTGGGTCATTGCATTGCTGCTTGACTGGAACATTTTAACAACAAATTTTATATAATAATAATAATAATAATAAATCCTAACATTTATATATAGCACTTACTATGTGCAGGTATTGTGATTTACAATTATTATCTCATTTGATCCTAATTACAACCCTGGAAAATCAGTGATACTATCTTCACTTTACAGATAAGGAAACTGAGGCAAATAGAGTCATTTAATGACTAAGATAACACAACTAGTAAGTATTTGAAGGTAGATTTGAACTCAGTTCTTCCTGACTCCATACTCTAGCTGCTGTACCACCTAGTTACCTCTGATTTGTTATATTCTTTTTTCTTCCTTTTTTTTATTTTTTATTTAATTTTAATTTTGAATATTTTCTCCTAGTAAATATTTCATGTTCTTTCCCTTTCTCCCAAGCCCCCTTAACTCCCTTCCCCCCTTAGCCAATGCACAGTTCCACTGGGTTTTACATGTATCATTGATCAAGACCTAATTCCATATTATTGATAATTGGATTAGGGTTATTGTTTAGTGTCTATATCCCTAATAATATCCCCATCAGCTCATGTGTTCAAGCAGTTGTTTTTCTTCTGTGTTTCTCCCACAGTTCTTCCTCTGAATGTAGCTATTTTTCTTTCTCATAAGTCCCTCAGCCTTGCTCTGGATCCTTACATTGCTGCTAGTAGAGAAGTCCATTACATTCTATTTTACCACAGTGTATCAATCTCTGTGTACAAAGTTCTCCTGGTTCTGCTCCTTTCACTCTGCATCAATTCCTGGAGGTCATTCCATAATTTGTTATATTTTTAAGTGTAAACTTATCTTTGATTTAATCTAAGCAGAATTTAATTGTAAAGGTAAATCTAGGCTGACCAATAAGAAAACTGTTGTTCTTAATAGTCGTAATCCAATCAATCTCTCTCTCTCTCTCTCTCTCTCTCTCTCTCTCTCTCTCTTTCTCTCTCTCTCTCTCTCTCTCTCTCTCTCTCTCTGTGTAGTAGTAGTATATGCAGTGTTGCACATTTTTAGCCCTTTCACTTTTGCTAAGAAGAGAAGAAAGTGAGTTTATTCATCTCTTCAGACAAGCTTAGTCATTATACTTGCCTAGTATTCAATTGTATGTTTTTGGTTTTGATGTTTTTCCCATTTACTTTGTAGTAGTCATGTTACAGTTTTTTTGTGTTTGTTTCTATATCACTTGGCATATTTTCCCATGCTTCTTTTTATTCACATTTATTGTTGTAATGACACAATAATACTTTCTTTTTTAAACCTTTACCTTATGTCTTAGTATCAATTATAAGAGCAGCAAGGGCTACACAGTCAGGTTAAGTGACTTGCCCAAAGTCACACAGCTAGGCAGTGAGGTCAAATTTGAACCCAGATTCTCTAGACTCCAGACCTGGTGCTTTATCTACTGTGCTACCTAGATGCCACTCAATATAATATTCCTTTACATTTGTGTACCTCAGTTTGTTTAGCTGTCTTTCAATTCATAGACATCTATTTTGTGTCCTGTATTTTAGTATCACGAAAAGTGTTGCTATAAATATTTTTATGTATATACCTTTCTTTATTTGACTTCATTAGAGTACATGCCTAGTAATAGGTTTTCTGAATCAAAGGGGTCTGAGCATTGTTCTCTGAGTCAGAGAGATTGGAACTTTAAGTTACTTTCTTGACAATTCCAAATTGTTTCTAGGATGGTTGAATATAGCCAATACTATTTTTGGTATTTTTGCCTTTCTACAATCTCTCCATTATTGACTCATCATATCCTTTGTTATTTTTCTCAATTTGGTGTATATGAGGCAAAACCTGAGTTAATTTCCATTTCTCTTATTTTAGAGATTTAGAACAATCTTTTGTATAATTAAGAGTTTGAAGTCCTTCTTTTGAGAACTGTTTGCTCATATCCTTTGAACACTTATCCATAACTCATTGTTTTATAATTTATTATTTTCTAGGTCATTTCTGGACAGAAACTTACTCGATGGTTTACATCAAACCAGATACTGCCAAGTGAATGCCTGAGCTGCCTTGTGGAACTTCTTGAAGACCCAAATTTAAGCACTTCATTAACTTTAAGCATCATCAGTCTGTTATCTCAACTATGTAAGGTCATCCATTTCACTTTCTTGTTCTAGAAGGAATGCTCCAAAGTAGTGCCATTTTAGATACTTATAGTATCTCATGCAGAATATGATTCAGTTTCAAAATTAAATTACTAGAAACCAAACAGGCCTAATTAATACTTGTGACATGTAGATGTCACATTTAGACATATGTTGATAAGGTTCAAAAATTAGGGTGGACAAAAATGAATTTAAAAATTGGGACAATTTAAAAAATATCCAACGTTTTAAAATAGTTATAATTTATAGTCTTAAGATAAAAACAATTCCTATTTAAGAATGATTACTTCTAATTAATTAATAAATGATACAGTGTTTTTAAATAACATTTAAAGAAAAAAATTTTAATTCACTCACTGTCTTCAATTCATTTTCTTGCCTTCCTTAGAGAGACAGTTAGGAAGATCTTATTCCAAATCAAGACACTTGATAACTGTGTCATCCTGAGCAAGCCACTTCACCTCTGTCTTCCTCAATTACTTCATCTTTAAAACAGGGAGAATAATAAATCCTACCTCCCAGGTTGTTGTGAGGATCAAATGAAATAATATTTGTAAAGTGCTTTGCAAACTTTAAAGCATCATATAAATTCCAGTTGTGATTATTATTGTTGTATTCGTAGTATTGGAACTAGTTGAAAAAGTTACCATTGATATGCACAGCTAGCAGTCAAGCAGCAATAATTCTTATAGGTTTTACTTGAGGGTTCTTTTAAATTGCTCAGAGATTACATAGGTCTTGAACTGAAAGGCACTATACCAGGCCATTTCTTCCAAATCTTTACTTTTTCATAAGAAAAAAGACCCAGACAATTTCAGGGATTTGCTGAGCCTGGCCTCTGACATCTTTCACCATCGTGTCTCACTGCCCCAGCAAAGTGAACTGGCTGAGAAAATGGAAGGAGAAAATAGTTTGCTGAATAAACCTGTATTTTCACCTCACTGAATAATCAGCTTCCTTTAACCCAATTTAAGTGTTGTTTCTCTTTGCTGATGGTAGGGTTTTTTTGAAATACAACAGGATCAGTATATTCATTTTAGGGCTTAGAGGAGCTATGATCTGAATTGATGGGAGAAGTGCCATTCCAATGAAATTAGAGATTCATATAGAAAATATAGAAATATATATATATATATGCATATATATAGTAATAAAGGTTATAACCATGACATTTTAAACATATTTAATCTATATGCTATTTTATTTTACATTACAGCTCTAAATAGTGGTATGAGAGAGTGGCTCCAGAATACTTATAATCTGAATAGCGTTTTGGCAGGAGTGATATATCGGAGCAGTACTGTCCACAATGACTCAGTATCATTGCAGGTACAAAAATGCATTATTTTTACCTACATTCTTTTACTATTCTTATTCGTTAAATGATAAGAATTGAGTTAAAACAAATTGTCTGTTATCATCATTTAACTTATAGTGTAACCACTAGGACCTGGAGAATTTGCTGATTGGACATAGTGCTTGCCCTTGAGAAATTTAAAATGTGGTTGAACATGCCACTGTCACATAAAAACTTTCAGTAGGTAGTAATTATATCTTTATACATATATATATATATATATGTATATGTATACATACATACATATATATTTAGAATTTTTTTTTTTTATCCTGGGACTCCATTCTAGGAGCATAGGGCCACAACCAGTAGGCAATGGTTCACTCAGGGTCACCCAGCTGGGAAGTGTCTGAGCCCGGATTTGAACCTAGGACCTTTCGTCTCTAGGCCTGGCTCTCAATCCACTGAGCTAGCCCAGCTGCCCCTACTTTAGGTTGCAGTTTCTTTAGCAGATGTAGTTTTTACAGGGTGGGGTTGCTAGCCCCACGCCCAACTCTCCTCCTTTTTCATCCGGGCTAGGGACCGTCCTTAGCCCAGGAGTGGTAAGGGTGGGCGATAGGGTCAAGTGATTTGCCCAAGGTCACACAGCTGGAAGTGTCTGAGGCCGGACTTGAACCTAGGACCTCCAGTCTCTAGGCCTGGCTCTTAATCCACTGAGCCACCCAGCTGCCCACTATTTAGAATAGTGCCAAGCAGAAATAATTCCTGAATAAATTAATTTTGAACTTCAAAGTGGATAGTCATTCTAAGATGGCACTTTTTTTTTTTAAACCCTTGTACTTCGGTATATTGTCTCATAGGTGGAAGATTGGTAAGGGTGGGCAATGGAGGTCAAGTGACTTGCCCAGGGTCACACAGCTGGGAAGTGGCTGAGGCCGGGTTTGAACCTAGGACCTCCTGTCTCTAGGCCTGACTCTCACTCCACTGAGCTACCCAGCTGCCCCTAAGATGGCACTTTTTGAGATAATGTCTAGAGTTAATAAACTTCAGGAAAATTCAGGTGGAATAATAGTCTTAAATAGCTCAAGTTTATATAATACTTTACAATTTGCAGAGAATAGTACTTTTCTTTTAATAATGTGAGATAAATATTGCATGTGTAAATCTACATTTTTACAAATAAAAGTGAGTTTCACAGAGATTACGACTTATTTGTTTATAGCTAGTAATTGGTCAAGCCAGAATTCATGCCTGTCTTCTGATTCCTGGTCCACTATATAACTCTTTAAAGAGTATTATTTGGCAAACCTCTGAGAGGGATGGTGATAAAATTAAGAGGGATGGAGATAAGATGTTCTAATTGGAATAGGATGTATAAGGAAGGGCAAATTAGGAGATGAGCAATTAGGTGGGCTTAATTTCAACATTTACTCAAAATGACTTGTTGCATTTTATAAAACCCCAACACTCTTCTTTACCAAATAGAGATAGGGATTAGATCTATTATTTCATTGGTACAAGTAATTTCTAGGTGAAGAAACTGTTACTACCAATATGCACCCTCTCTGCATCTCTGTCTCTCTCCATCTCCCTCCCTCTCCATCTCCCTCCCCTCTCTTCCTTCCTCCTCCCTCTATCCTCCTAGAAGTGCAGGGGCTACTCACAGTCTCACTGCTGATTGAAATGGGAGCTTTGGCCTGTTATGTTTACAACCTGGGCTGGTTTGCCCCTCTTTAGTCAGTCTAGTAGTCAGTTGCTTCCAGGGGTTCACCAGATCAATGCTGAACTTAATGTAACACATCTGATCACATAGTCTTATAACAACTCATGACAAATTTGAGATCTGCTAGCTTCAGCCTCATTTGGGATTATAATAATATTCTGCAATTTAATTTTAAAGAGTAACCTTAAGCAGATTGAGCTTGAACTAGATTACAGTGCAATTGGGAAATATTTGAGAAAATAAATTAAAAATATAATAAAACATAGACAATGTTGTAATATGTAAATTTTCCAAGTTAATATGTGGCCCCCACAGGAATCCTCATGTATTATTTAGTGGTCTTTTTGTTTGAATTTGAGACTACTGACCTAGAGTGCTAAAATAATTAGCATCACATTTACATTGCAGTTTGCTTCTCCCACAGTAGGTAGCACTTTCCTAGGGTCACAGAGCCAGGATGTGTCAAGAGGTAGGACTTGAACCCGGGATAGAACATTTTTAAATTTTAACCTCAATCTCTATCAATATTTGATGAATGATGACATATATGGAATATGCATTATAATATACTTCTTGTGATGGGAAAAGTGAGATTGCGGTCTTGTCCAAAGAATTAATAACTCAGGCAGTCTCTCTGACAAGGGAACAAGCTTTATTGAGAGAATGAAGAAGGTGGTGGAATGGCCATGGTGATGGAGTGGCTGTGGTGACTGAAAGTCCATGGCAATGGAAAAGCCTGGCAGTGGAAAGGCCCTGGAAGGTTTTCAGAAATGCATTTTATTTTGATTAGCTACTAAGGAAGAGGTCATTTATTTGGACACTTGTTGCCCTGAGGTTTCCAAGGAAATGATGTCACTTTGCCCATAATCCACTTTGCTCTATGTGACTTTACCCATGATTCACAGCTACCTACTGTGGAGGAAGCAAATTGCAATGTAAATGTGATGCTAATTATTTGTTAAATATTCCAGGGCAACTTTTGGTCAAATTTTACTCTTATCTCTGTGGATCCTAAAGAAGGCAGTGATTATGGAAATTGAACATTATTTGAGTCTGTGTGACTAGGAATCTGAACCACTTGTACTTGCTGTTCAGAGACTACCAAGGACATAGATTATGTTATCTAAGCAACTCATATGTCTTATCTGAAAGGTGGCCTCATTAATTAGTTGTTTCTATGCTCTTTTGATTGTTTACATCTACTTGGCAGGGTTTATGGGACTTTTCAGCCCACATCACTTTGAGTAGTAAATATATTATGTATGTTAATAACCATTTTGTTACTTTCCAGGGCCTTCAACTGCTACAGAAGTTGACCTACAATGTCAAAGTCTTCCATTCTGGTGCTTATTTTGATGAATTAATTACATTCCTAATAAGTCATATGTAAGTAATATATGAATATGTTTTTATTCATCCCTTCTCTGGAAGAAAAATCTGTAGGTCATTCAGATTCTCTGAAACCAAAAACATGTAATGTTAAGTATTTTTCCAGACAAATCATCTTTTTATAGGGCCACATTGTGGTGTAGTTGTGATCCTGAGTTCTTGATGGGCCCACATTCTCAAAAAGGTTCGCCAACGCTGCTCTAGAAGGTCTTACCAAGATGCAAGTAGTTTAGTTATAGACTTAGGAACGTCTATGTATATGTATATGTCTGTTATCCAAGGATTAAGCTACCAACATTGGAAGGAACTTATTGCCAGAAAGCTTATCATCAGATGGTGATTTTTTTTTGTGTGCGTTTGTCAGTAACTCCACAGATTGTGCAAAGGTTGTGATCTGCCTCAAGTGTGGTACTTCCATACTTGAGAAGTGCTATGGATTCAGTTAATGATTTTGGAGAATGGTTAAAGAGAAATGTAAAGTCATAAAAATTTTTACATGGATTTAGTTTAACTGTGAATGAATGAATGAAGCATTTATTAAGCATTTACAGTGTGCAAAGCATTGTGTTAAATTCTGGAGATACAAATAGAAAAGTAAGACAATCTCTGTTTGCAAGGAGCCCACATTCTAATGGGAAGGTTTTAAATATAAATTATTTGGAAAGGCCACATAGTGCTTAGGATACAGCAGCAAAATACAGTGTTTCTTCTATAATGTCATTTCCTCTTATAAAATCATGTCAATTACCAATTTACAAGGCAACATATAGCACATAGTCTAACATGCTTTATTTGCCATTTTTTCATGTTGAGGTGGAATAATTTGGTTTCAAAACCTGTATTAAATGATTACTATAGACATGTTTGACTTTTAAGAGTAGAAAATGTTCACATTAAATGTTATAGCTACTAGAAATCAAACTTTTAAAATGTTCATTACCAGGTACCATTTTAATGCAGTATTTTTTTCCTTTTCTTATTCTCCTAAAACAAAACATAGTCAGTCTCCTGAAGATGAATTAACAATGTCTTGTCTAGGACTTTTGGCAAATCTTTGTCGGCACAACCTATCTGTTCAAACCCACATAAAGTCCTTGGTAAGAAATCTTTTAATGCAATTTAAAATATCTTACAGCTCTTCTGTGTGTGTGGGTGATTTTTGTCTCAAGAAAGTTTTAGTATTTTGTTATTTAATGTGAAATGTGTCCATACTCATTCCTTTGATCCTTCAGAACTTATAAGTGGTTTGAAAATTAAATGGAGCAACTAAAGTTTTTTATCTTTGAGTTATACTTCTAAAGACTAGCACAAGTATAAAACACTGATTTTTTTCAACATAACATTATGTTGGGATCCCAAAGAAAGCCTGGTTTATGAATTACACAAGAAATATTAGATTTTTTCAAAGGTGAGACAACACATTATTTTATGGCTCTTAGAATTTTACTTCTAAGTATTTACTTAATATCGTAGAATCTTGAATTAAAAAAACGTCATGGGGGCAGCTAGATGGCTAAGTGGATTGAGAGCCAGGCCCAGCGACATGAGGTCCTGGGTTCAAATCTGGCCTCAGACACTTCCTAGCTGTGTGACCCTGGGTGAGTAACTTAATACCCATTGCCTAGCCCTTACTACTCTTCTGCCTTGTAACCAATACCCAGTATTGATCACAAGACAGAAGGTAAGGGTTTTTTTTTGTTTTTTAATTTTTTAAACCCTAATATCTTTTATATATATCCTTCTATATTAATTTTATTTGTTACAGGGTTAGGCAATGGGGGTTAAGTGACTTGCCCAGGGTCACACAGCTAGGAAGTGTCTGAGGCCAGATTTGAACCTAGGACCTCCTGTCTCTAGGCCTGGCTCTAAATCCACTGAGCCATCCAGCTGCCCTCGGTAAGGGTTTTTAAAAATAATAAATAAAAAGACTTTATAAATGATTTAGTCCTATTCTTTTCATTTTAAGTATGAAAATCTGAGGTCTGGAGAGTTTAAGTCACTTAACTTATGACACAGGTAGAGCAAGGACTAGAACTCAAATTTCCTTACTCTGGTTTATTCATTCATTAAGCATTAAGTACTTGCTCTGTGCTGGGTGCTTGGGATAAAAAGACAAAAAAATAGAAAGATCCTTTGAGTATACATTCTGTTATATGTATGGGAGATGAGGTGAGGAGGAGATAAATACAAAGTATTTCTTGGGGGAGGGCACTGGTAGTTATAAGGATTAAATTTTAAATTAAAATTAAATTAAACCATTGTTGGACATTAATTTTATGAAATTATGTGGTTGCCAATAGTTATTATATCTTGAGTCAGAAATTTATTTCCAAATATATACAAATACAGTGGAGGTGATGAATGAAAATAGCACGTATAAGTCCTGTTTTGTAACCAAGTGGCACTTGAACTGAATCTAGGAATTTTAAGAGACAAATGAATTTCAGGCATGGGGGATAGCTTTTGCAAAAGCAAGGATATTAGAGATGGAATGTTCTGTATGAGAAAAGTAAGTAGGCTTGTTTGGCTGGAATCATAGTATATGAAAAGGAGTAAGTCACTTCATACAAATGCTGAGTGGTAGAGCCAGGATTAAAACCCTAGTCTTTTTGCTTTAAGTCATGATATTGATACGTAACTCTAGATGTCATATCAGTACCCCTAAGCTTTTATCAGATTTAACTAGACCTGCTTGAAACAAAATTGGCTAGTTTCCCTTCCTCATTCCCAGCAATATTTCTGTGGACTGAAAAGTAAATCTGTAGTCATTGGAAAGAAAAGAGAAAAAATAAAGGATATAAGTAATCTGTCATTTGGATAAGTAACTTCACTGGGTTGACAATGCATAATATATAAGCAGAAACAGGGACTTGACAAAATTGATTTAAGAAATCATGCTTTTTAGCAACTGGAGCATATCACACTAAATTTTAGGAGGAATAAATAACTCTTGGCAGTATTCATAAAAAATACTTCCACCCCTCAAACCACAGGGCTTAGAAAAAGAGCCACAACATTGTAAAATGTCCATAGTTTCAAGGGTTTACAATAATAGAGGAGATAAAGTATTTGTATAGATATCTCTGTTTGTATAGAAAGCATATGTTATGAATGCTATGTGAATAATAGCCTTGACCTGAGTAAAGGGTGAGAGGGATCATTTTTGACCAGAATTATTAAAAAAGGGGCAAGGAAAATAAAAGGGGGCAAGGGGGGGCTGGCATCTGAGCTGACCTTTTGAGGATAGGTGAGCTTTTTTGATAATTAAACATGAGAAATGAACATTTCAGGTGAATTCAAGTTAACAAATACCAGTGTCTTTATACAAGGCACTGTGTAAATGACAAAAACTGAATAGTTGTATTCTCAAGGAGCTTATATTTTGATGGGTGGATAGTAAGTATACTTAAATGAATATGATAGATCATAGGTAATAATGAGAGCTACAAAAGAGAGATCTTGCTCTAGAATATTTGAGAAAGGGAAGAATGCTTTCATCTATTAGGAGTGGGAAACAGGAAAGACTGTGCAGGGGGCAGTGATTTTTGAGTAGGATCTTAAAAAGAACATAAAGATTCTTAAAGGCAGACATGGAGATGAAGGGCATTCTAGGCCTCTGCAAGGGCGTGGAGGAGGGGAATAGAATTCCATGTTCAAAGAACAGCGTAGGAAGAACAACTTGTAAAAGTGAAGTTATTCTGGAACAAGTTGAATACCAATTCAGAAAACCTTAAATACTAGTTTAAGGCATTTCTATTTTATCTTAAAGGCAATAGAGAACCACTGAAAGGTGTCAGCAGAGGAATGATGTAATCTATGCCTTGGGAAGATTATTTTGGTACCTTTAAAAGGTACAAGATCAATTAGGAGGTGATATCCATTGTTCCAATGGTGGGTGATAAGCCCTCAGTTAGGGTGGCAACCAGGTGAATGGAGAGAAAGAAATTTGCTACTGGTTTAAAATTAGAGAGTGATCAGTGGAACAGACTAAGTACCCAACATACATAAGTAAACAAACCTAGTAGCTTAGTTTTTGATAAAAAAAATTTGATAAAAGTAGACCCAACTACTAGGATAAGGACTCACTAATTGATTTTTTAAAATGCCTGTAGATTTGGACAGCAGTATGGAAAAAATAAGATTTATGCCCACACCTCACACCTTTGACCAAGATAAGCTCCAAATGAATATGTGCCCTGATCACATCATGAACAGAGTAATGAAACATGGAAAAAATTATCTTTCAGACATATGGATAGAGAAAAAGGTAATAACCAAACAAGGGATAAAAAAAGATCATACAAGATAAAATGTATAATTACTAAATAAAATTTTAAAAGATTTTGTATAAATCCAATAAAGTTAAGATTAAAAGGGAAACCTTAAACTAGGAAAAGTAATCTTTGCAACAAGTTTCTCTTATAAAGGTCTTCTTTCTAAGATATAAAATACATTCTCTAAGGATATGAACAGTTTTTCAAGGACAGAAACCAGGCTATCTATAGCCATATGAAAAAATGCACCAAATCACTAATAATCAAAAGAAATGCAAATTAAAATAATTTTAAGGTTCTACCTCATATACATCAAATTGGGAAAGATGATGTTTTGGAAAAAACAGGAACATTGATTTACTTTTTTTTTTAAACCCTTAACTTCTGTATATTGGCTCATAGGTGGAAGAGTGGTAAGGGTGGGCAATGGGTCAAGTGACTTGTCCAGGGCCACACAGCTGGGAAGTGTCTGAGGCTGGATTTGAACCTAGGATCTCCTGTCTCTAGGCCTGACTCTCAATCCATTGAGCTACCCAGCTGCCCCCCATTGATTTACTTTTGATGGACTTGTGAATAAGTATGAACATTCCAGAAAGCAATTTGGAGCCATACCCAAAATGTTTCTGCATCCTCTGACCAAGAAAGCCCCCTGCTAGATCTATACTCCAGAGAAGTAAAAAAGAAAGAGGAATAGATCCTATGTGTACAAAAATATTTATAGCAGCTCTTTTTTGTGGCATGAAAAAACTAGAAACTAAAGGGATACTTATCAGTTAGGGGATGATGGAGTAAACTGTGGCATATGAATGTGATGGAATACTATAAAATGAGGAGAATGACTTCTGAGAGACTTGGAAAAAACTTTTATCAATTAAAGCAGAGTGAAATAAGTAGAATTCATATTATAATTCAATTGTATTAGAACCAGTTAAAAATTTTTGAAGATATAAATTGATAAATGAAAAAACAGAACCAGAACAATTTATACCATTGTAAAGACAAATAACATTCAAACTATAAGAACTTTAATCAGCATTGTGACCAGCCATGAGAGCCAGTGATCAAGCATGCTGACCAATCACCTCCTGACAGAGGGATGATGAATTCAGGATGCAGAATAAGGCATATTTTAGGGTGTACTGCCAATATGGGGACTTGTTTTGCTTTACATATTTGTTAGAAGAAAATCTTTTCCCCTAACTGGGCAGGGGTGGGGAAAGCAATTGGATTTCTGTTTATGAAAAAAAATTTTTTTAAAGAAAAGAGATTGTGGAAAGGGAGAAGTAGGAATCAAGATTGACCCCACTGACCAGGAGAATAGTAGTGAGATAAATAAAAACAGGGTAGTTAGGAGGATTGCATTAATATAATAATACAATTGAACAACTATTTATTAAGTATCTACTATGTGCAAGGACAAGAAATATGGAATAAAAATAATAGTTCATGCCCTCAAGGAGTTTACCTTCTGCCAGGATAATAGAGTAGGTAGAAAAAGAAGTAAATGCAAGATAATTTGAGCAGAGAGAAAAACCCTTAACAAATAAGGACAGGGGGTAGCTGGGTGACTCATTGGACTGAGAGCCAGGCCTAGAGATGGGAGGTCCTAGGTTCAAATCTGGCCTCAGACACTTTCTAGCTATGTGACCCTGGGCAAGTCACTTAACCCTCATTGCCTACCCCTTACCACTCTTCTGCCTTGCAACCCATACTTAGTATTGATTCCAAGAAGGAAGGTAAGGGTTTAAAAAAACCAAATAAGGACAATCTGGAAAAGTTGCATATACAGAACAAAGGCTTTGAATACTAGGTTGAGGAATTTATGTGTGATCCTAAAGGTGATAGGGAAATTCTCAAGATTTTTGACCAGAATGACATAATTGAACTGTTTAGAGAATATTCATTTGGTAGCACAAGCACTTTGGAAAGATAGATTGGAGAGAGGTAAAACTATATCTAGAATGATAGACTGATCAACAGTATAAAAAATTGCAGAAGTCCAGGTGAGTGGATAATTGAGAAGAGGCTATCAGATTTAACAGTTTCAAAAATCATTGGTAACCTTGAAAAAAGTGGTTTGATTCTACTGGGTTGGAAGTCATAGTAATCACTGAGAAGTGAGTTGGAGGTGGAGAAATGGAGATGAGAATTGTAGATAATTTTTTAGTATGACTATGAAAGAGAAGCAAGTTGACTATTTCTTGGGAGATGGCAAGGTCTAGTGTGGATTTTTATTAAAGATTGAGTAGAACTGGATTTGTTTATAAAGCAGCAAGAAAAGAAGTTAGTAATTATGCAGAGATTGTAGATAAGAAAGAGACTAATCTGAGAGGGCTGACTTCCAGAGTGCATTGGAGGAAGTTGGAACTAGGGCAAAAGTAGAGAATTTTGCATTTGACAAGAATACCACCCTTTCCTCAGTGATGAGAGCCAGGAAGAGAGAAGGGAGGAATGATATAAAGAAATTTTGAAGTGTGATATAGTAGACAAAGTGTTGTTTTGGAAGCTCCATTTCATTAAGTTAGAAAGTAAGGGTCTCTGCTGGAAAGAAAGAGTTTGTATAAAGGACTTAAGAAGAGAAGGTTTGGAATAGCTCACTATCATTTTTATGATAGTGTCAATTGTGGAAGAAAAAAAAGGAATGCTGTGTGACATATAGGTCTAGTTGAAATCAGATAACTTAAATTTGTAGTTGACGACATTACTTTTTCCATTAGTGTTCACCAGCAGCTAAGAAGGATCAGAGGATACAGATGATGAGAGTAACTCAGGGATAGGGGAGGAGGGATTGGAATAGATGAATAATGATAAGACAAGCAAAGAATAATAAGACATGGCAGCAAAAGTCCAGAAGGCAAGACAGTCAAAAGTAGAAGACAGTACTAGTTGAACTGATCATGGGTCAGAACTGAAGAGATTAATAAATTCAGGTCAACAGAGTTGATTAATGGAAAGACCAGGCAGTGTATAGTTACTGGATATCTCAGTAAAGGTGAAAAATAATTTGGGGGAGCAGTAAGGTAGAGGAAGACCTGAAAAACATAGGAAGTTATGATCAGAGAGAATTTGGGTCAAGGCTGTGTAGATAGTAGCATAGATTTAAGTGATGGTGCTTTGACCTAGGGTGTATTTATCTCTGTGGTTTGCTGAAGTGAAGATGTAAATCATGAGTTAAGAAAGCTGGTGATGTGGGTATTTGAGGGGATATCAATGCATATATTGAAGGTAGTGTTTTGTACTGGCTAGAGTTGTAATCAAGAACACCACATCAGATACTTAATAGGCTTTGTGATCTGAACAAGTCATATAATTTCTAACAACTTCAGTTGCCTCATCTGAAAAGGAGGTGGCTTTTGGAGAGATCAGATTTCTTAGGTGCATTATTAATATGGTAGCTGAAATTGTTGAACAGGTTGACTAGAAAAAATAGGTCTATAGGAAAAGTTAGTCAACTTCTGAAGTCGACAAGGATGGTAAGAATAGAAAAGAATAATATAATTGGATGATGAAGACTAGAAAGAAAGGGGAAATTAAAACATTTCATGGAATATTTATATGAAGAGATGAATAATGATAGTTGGTAATTCTCTGCTGAAGGGTATGCCTCACAATAGTACAAAAGTTTTCCATCTCCACAAGTATTTGTTTAAGAAATGATAGCTATTTGAATGTGGCCATGTAGGAAAAGCATTAGACATTTGATAACATTTTCCATTTGGCTGGACTGAAAGGAAAACTGTAGCAAACTTTTTTGTCTTTGCTGCTAGAGTTTCATATTTTACCTAGCTGCTCATTTTTATCAGCAAAGTTATCTTGTCTATGGAGGGTTTATAAGTGAAAGTTCTCATGAAGGATTATTTAAGGGCCTTTCCACATATGGTTCTCTAAACTACAGTCCTCTGTATTGGAATTTAGGGAAAAAGAACTTGGCCCTTTTTTAAACAGTTAAGAGATGTGGTGCAAATGGGCCTCAAAGGAGCACAGATACTTTATTAACTTCTGCCTTTATTCATTGGATAAATGTTTATTGAGTACCTGTATCTAACTTATGTTCTTAGTAAGAGTAAAATACACTTTTTTTTAATGAAATTTTTTCCCATGGTTACATGATTCTTCTTGTCTCCCTCCTCTCTATCATCCCCCCTCTTGGAACTGACAAGCAATTTCACCGAATTATACCTATTTTATCATTCAAATCCTATTATCATATTATTCATTTTTGTAATAGAATAATCTTTTAAAAACCAAAACCCCAAATCATATCATAAGCAAGTGTTAAGTCATATGTTTTCTTCTGAATTTCTATTCCTATAGTTCTTTCTCTAAATGTAGATAGCATTCTTTCTCATAGGTCCCTCAGAGTTGTTCTAGATCATTGCATCGATTTTTGTAGCAAAGCCTATTACATTTGAATGACTCACAACATATCAGTTATTGTGTATGATGTTCTGGTTCTGCTTATTTCATTCCACATCAGTTCATGGAGGTCTTTCCAGTTCTTATAGAAATCAAACAGTTCATCATTCCTTATAGCACAATAGTATTCCATTACCACCATATACTACAATTTAGTCAGCCATTCCTCAATTGAAAGATATCCCTTCTTTTTCCAATTTTTTGCCACCACAAAAAATGCAGCTATAAATATTTTTGTACAAATAGAACTTTTCCCATTTATTTATTTTTTTTTTATCTCTTTGGGATACAAACCTAGGAGTGGTATTGCTGGATCAAAGGGCCGGCATTCTTTTAAAGACCTTTGGGCATAATTCCAAATTGCCTTCCAGAATGGTTGGATCAATTTACAACTTCAGTAGCAATGCATTATGTCCCAATTTTGCCACATTCCCTACATCATTTATTATTTTCCTTTACTGTCATATTGGCCACTGTCTTAGATATAAGGTGGTACCTCAGAGTTGTTTTAGTTTGCATTTTTCTAATCAGGAGGGATTTAGAACATTTTTTCATATGATTATTGATAGTTTTGATTTCTTCATCTGAAAACTGCCTATTCATATCCCTTGACCATTTGTCAATTGGGGAATGATTTGATTTTTTTAAAAATTTGACTTAGTTCTTTGTATATTTGAGAAATTGGACCTTTGTCAGCGAATTTTGTTATAAAAATTTTTTCCCAGTTTGTTGCTTCCCTTTTAATTTTGGTTGCATTGGTGATTTTGTTTGTGAAGAAAATTTTAATTTAATATAATCAAAATTATTCATTTTACATCTTGTGATGTTCTCTATCTCTTGCTTGGTCTTAAAATATTTCCTTCTTAGTAGATCTGACAGATATACTATTCCATGTTCACCATAATTTACTTATAATATCTCTCTTTATGTTTAAATCACATGCCTATTTTGAACTTATCTTGGTATAGGGTGTGAGATATTGATCTAATCCTAATTTTTGCCATACTGTTTTCCAATTTACCCAGCAGTTTTTATCAAATAGTGGGTTCTTATCTCAAAAGCTGGGCTCTTTGGATTTATTGAACACAAGATTGCTGAAGTTATTTACTAAAATACACTTTTAAGGGGGCAACTGGGTAGTTCATTGTATTGAGACCCAGGCCTAGCAATGGGAGGTTCTAGGTTCAAATCTGGCCTCAGACACTTCCTAGCTGTGTGACCCTGGGCAAGTCACTTAACCCCCATTGCCTAACCCTTACCACTCTTCTGCCTTGGAACCAATACACAGTATTGACTCCAAGATGGAAGGTAAGGTTTTTTTAAAAAATACACTTTTAAATTATATCTAATTTATGCTAAATATTTTTCTTTTTTAGAGTAATGTAAAGGCATTGTATCGTACTCTCATAAGCTTCTTGGCCCACAGTAGTTTAACTGTGGTTGTGTTTGCACTCTCAATATTATCAAGTCTAACATTAAATGAAGAGGTTGGGGAAAAGGTAAATATTGAGTGAGTTTTTTAAAAAATTATAAACATAATTTATTTTAAATTTTGTTATTTGGTTTTAACAAATCATTACTGCTTTTATTAATTTTTTAAAAAAAATGTTTGAATACCAATATCTGGTTCAGTTTTTGTATGCCTTACATCTCTTCTATTTTATTTCCTTGTTTTTAAGCTATTCCATTCTCGAAACATTCATCAGACTTTTCAATTAATATTTAATATTCTTGTAAATGGTGATGGTACATTGACCAGAAAGTATTCAGTTGATCTTCTTATGGATCTTCTCAAGAACCCTAAAATCGCGGATTGTCTCACCAGGTACATTTATATTCTCTTAGAGCTTTTTTCTATATAGCCATATATTGAGAGCACTTCATTTCTAAAATAATATACTCTTGGCTTATCAATCTCAGTGAAATTGAGACTGAATCACTGAAGACAATAAGCAGGAATGTTTTAACATTTTTCATTACGACTTATGTTTCATATTTCCCTTGAAATACAAAAAGGCATTGTGTGATTCACGTCCTAGATCAGGGGTATCAAACATGTGGCCCACAAAACTCTCAAATGCATCTGAATCAGATTAAAATATAATTTGTAAATATAAAAAAACCCCCAAAAATCCATTAAAACATAGGTAATGTTAATGTGATTTTCTTTCTTTCTTTCTTTTTTTTTTAAAGCCCTTACCTTTCATCTTGGAGTCAATACTCTGTATTGGCTCCAAGGCAGAAGAGTGGTAAGGGCTGGGCAATGGGGGTTAAGTGTCTTGCTCAGGGTCACATAGCTAGGAAGTGTCTGAGGCCAGATTTGAACCTAGGAACTCCCATCTCTAGGCCTGGCTCTCAATTCAGAGCTACACAGCTGTACCCTTAATGTGATTTTCTAAGTCAATATGCACCTGTAAGAATCTTTATTTAGTGGCCTGTTTCTATTTGAGTTTAGCACCATTGCCTTAAATGATCTCTCTCTTCTTTTTAATCTTCTGAAATGCAACCATCTAGAATACCTTTATTCAAAAACTAATTCGAGAACAAAAATTGATTTTGTATATCAAGACAGTATTTTTTATATTAGTGGATAATGTTATTTATTATAACTAAGGTTTACCACTGGCTATATAAGCAACACTTTTAACCTTTCTATACTTTAATTTATGTATCTTAATATCTTAAATTAAATTCCTTTATAATTACTCTAACCAGAAGTGTCAAACTCTGTAAAAGTGAAATTTGGGAAATGCCATCTAAAAGTGTATATATTTCTATGGACAGGGGAAATGTATCAAAACTACATTTCCCGTGATCCAACATGGTCCAACTGGTTTCCGTTTCCGGGTTTTTCGGCGTGGGGAGGCCTATGTCTTGACGCAGGGAAGGGTTTATAATCTCCTGGGTTAGGAGGGCTCGCCCTCTTGGCCAGCAGACTCGGGAGGAGAGAGGTAACAAAATGGAGGCGGCAGTTTTGAATGCTTACAAGCGCGTGGTCTAATTATCTATCAGCATGGCTTTAATTAAAATACTAATTTATATTATTATACCAGCCTTTATCATTTTTAATATTTATAACTCATAAGAGAGAAACAAATGTAATTGGGAAGTGATTATTAACAAGATAAAATTATAACATAGATAATATTAATTTGTGATTTTCTAAGTCAATGCCTGCACTGTTTCTATTTTTTTGATACCACTGGTTTAAATCATTCTCTGTAGTGGAGACTTTTTGATGTGAACTAAGGGATCATTATAAGAATGGGGACTATATTTTAGGCATTTAGACAAAATTGTCCGTTTAGCATTTGGCCAATTGCTATTCTCTATAGTTAAGTAGACTTTTTTATTTTTCCAAGCAGACTAGTGCCCTTCCCATGCTGTTCTTCCATTTTAGCATCATACTTTTTTTCGAACCACTACCTATGATTTATCAGTTTATGTTTTTCTTGATGAGGTAGCAGATGATATACAGTCTGCTTTATTATGAATACCAAAACCCTATTGGTCACCACACCAATGAGAGAATCTTCCTCAGTGTCACATTTATTATGAAGAATACTCTTTTGATGGTAACCTTGGAGGCAAATGTTATGATTTGAATATAGGGGAATTGAAGTACATAATAAATGGTTCACAAAAACATGATTGTTTTGATTTCTAGGATCATAGGATTCAGAGCTGGAAGAGACCTTAAACATAGTGTAATGCAACCTTGTCATTATATAGATAGAGAAACTGAGAACTACAAGATTAAAGTGACTTGCCCAAGGACACAAAAGTGTAGGTACATGACCCAGGATTCTAAACTAGGTTCTGATTCCAAATTAATTGCCTCTCTTCCACTGTGCCATGCTGTTGTATCAAGTAGATTATATAATCTACACATTTTTATACTCTTGATAATAGTTTGATATTTGAAGTTAAAATTCACATTTAAAAAGCACATTCAGGGCAGGTAGGTGGCTCAGTGGATAGAGAGCCAGGCCTGGAGATGGGAGGTCCTAGGTTCTAATCTGTCCCAAGACTCTTCTTAGCTGTGTGACCCTAGGCAAGTCACTTAACCCCCATTGCCTATCCTTTATCAGTCTTTTGCCTTGGAACCAATACACAGTACTGATTTTAAAATAGAAGGTAAGGCTTTTTTAAAAAAATAAGTTTTTTTACTTAAAACAGGCAAACCATAAAGTACCAAATAGATTTTTTCCCTCTTAGTACAAAATAATATTCTTGTCTCAGATCTTCTAGACATTACATTGTTTATGATAAGCAGCAAGCATTCCAATGTGTAAACCTACTTTGCTACTTAACAGTCCCTCTATTTAAGCTGATTCTTTTTTATTTACCTGACTTCATTCTTAAGTTTGTCCCTAGGCAACTCACTTAACCTCAATTACCTAAGTCTTTCTGGTCTTCTACCTTGGAACTGATGTTTAGTGTTGATTCTAAGATAGATTATAAGGGTTATTTATTTTTTTAAAGGTACCTTTACTTCGGGAACAAAACTTTTTGGAAATGTGTGAGCTATTTTGTCATTACAATTTTATAATTATGATTGATGCTATTTATATTGGTTTATACTTAGATATGAGCACTTCAACTCATGCCTTAATCAAGTACTAGGTCTTCTTCATGGGAAAGACCCTGATTCTTCTTCAAAGGTATGTTAAAACTTGATCTTTTGAGATTGTCAATTGCAATTCTTACAAACTACATCAAATAAAACAGGAATCCTTAATTGTTTATAGATTTAGTTTTAAAAGGGCATTTGATGTATTCACAAAAACATGACTAACTTTTAACTTCAGCATTTGATTTCAGGTGTTAATAATTATTCACACTGGAATTTAATAAGATCTCTTATGTTTATACTGCATAGGTTTTAGAATTACTTCTTGCCTTCTGTTCAGTGACACAGCTACGCCACGTCCTTAGTCAGGTGGTATTTGAATCATCTGCTTCTGGTAACACAAGACTGGGAAACCATCCTAAATCTTTAGACCCAACAGTTGCTCTGTTGCGTTGGTCAAGCCAACCCCTGGAAGGATCAGAAAACTGTTCTATTCTAGCACTAGAATTATTCAAGGAGATATTTGAGGTAATGTGATGGCAATTATATTGTAATGTTACTTTTGTTTGTATGGTTTGTTTGTGTGATAATGACCTTTTTCAAAAGAAGTGTCTATCTAGGGAATTTTTAAAAAATGACAGCTAGATTCCCTTTCTTTCATGTAGGTAGAAACATCCATAACTGTTAGTGCTGAAGTACCCCTGCATTAGGTTTTTTAAAACTTGCTTTTAATATGACTTTTTAATAGAAATAGTAGGAGCTTTATCGATTTGATATCACTTTTTTGTAACCAGTATATCTATTAAGTATTACCTACTAACTTTATGATTATTAGCTTGCTTAATCTTATCAACTCTTGGTGATTGCACAGCTGGCATTTCTCATTTTGATGGTTTCTTCTTCCAGCCATTGTCTTCCTGGAGGGCTTCAATTGTAATTTATCTGAGTCTTGGGTAGAAGAGTGCTGTGCATTTGGAGGATAATAGTAATATAACTATTTTGGTTTATTTACATTACTGATCTTTTCTTTTGGTCCTTAATCAGTGTGTTTTAGAAAGTATTTTGAGTGTTGAAAGCTATATGCAATTAGTTGTAAGTTTATTTGCAAAGTATTAGGCCAGACAGCTAACCTCCTTCCATTTCACATTTGGAATTCTTTTCTCCTTCTCATTCCTTTGTGCAGGCTGGCCCCCATGCCCAGAATGCTTTCTGTCTTAAAATTCCCAATTTCTTTAAAAGTTCAGCTTAAACAGTACTTTACAAATGAAGCTTTTGCTGATCCTGCCCTTCCCCAGGTGCTAGTGCCTCTTTTCATCCAAGTTACTGTGTATTTACTTTTCATACATTCTATATTTGCTAATATGTGTACATGTTATTTCCCCTAATAGAATATATTCTCCCTGAAGGATGGGTCTGTTTCATTTTTGTCTTCATATTCCCTGTGCCTATGTGTGAGGCACATAGTAGACACTTAATAAAGGTGTACCAATTAATTAAATCTAAGTCTTAGCTTTATTTTTTTGTGTCATTTTTAATCATATGTAGGAAAGACCTGGGTTCCACTATAACATGTAGACAATGATGACTTTGTGATGGGCAAATAATAGCCTCAGTGCTCTGGGCAGTTCTTTAAGATTATAAATTGTAAAGAAGGTCCTTAACTGCATTGGTCATGTTAGTTCACTCTACCACCAAGAGCTCCCTGTATCAGTGAAATAATATGTACAGCCCATTTCCTTATCCCTTACTAGAGTAAGAAGTTCTGAGTTTTAAATACAATTCTTTTTTTTTAAGCCTTACCTTCTGTCTTAGAATCCATACAAAGTATTGATTCCAAGGTCAGTTCCAAGGTCAAAGAGGGGTAAGGGCTAGGTAATTGAGGTTAAATAACTTGCTCAGGGTCACACAGCTAAGGAAATGTCTGTGGCCAGATTTGAACCCAGCACCTCCCATCTCCAGGCCAAGCTTTCTATCCACTGGGCTACCTTGCTGTCCATTTTAAATAAAATCTTAAGTTTTAGAACAACTGTTATACCAGAACACAAAAACTGAGTAAAGAAAATTATCTAAGTAAAGATAAGTAATATTCAATTAGGAAAGCATTGTGAGTATAACTAACATTTTTATTTTTAATTTGTGGTGTTAATGTAACCTTTAGGATGTCATAGATTCTGCCAACTGTGCTTCTACTGATCGTTTTCTGGTCCTGCTGCTACCCAGCATTCTTGATCAACTTCAGTTTACAGAACAGAATCTTGATGACCAACTAACAAGGAAAAAATGTGAAAGAATGGCTAAGGCCATTGATGTTTTGTTGAATATCCTTTGAAATGATGAAGAGTAAATGTGATATTCATTCACCGAATTTTCCTAGGAAAGTATTAAATTAAATTGAATTTTTTAGTTATCTTTTATCACTGTTGATACTATTGTCTGTTCAGACTTACTGGGTAGGAGTTTTAAAATCCCAGAATGATATATTTTAGTGAGGATGGTCTAGTAAGTTATCCCCTAATTTGCTTTTTTTAACTGAAAAGTAAAAGTAAAATTTTTATGCCAACATATACTTCAGTTGGTGCTTTTAAAAACTGTAGCTGACATTCCCATTAGAATCTTCTTCTCTAGGCTATACTTTTACTTCTGGTTGTTGCCATGAAGTAATTCTTTTCCTCAAGTTTCATAGTAAACAAAACATTTAAGACTTGAGAAAGCAAGAAAACCAGTACTTAAAAGATGGGGTCTTATGTTTAATAAACAATACTTGAGAGTTTGAGTAATTGAATCCATAACTTCTTTGAAGCTGAGCTTACTTGCTTCTTCTTACCAATAGCTTTTCTTTTTCTCCTAGTTGTTTGTGCTTTCTAATCTTCATCAGGTTTTCTTGTGATGGAATTATATCCACTATGCATTTAATTTACATTCTGTCTATTTGCCAGAAAAAAGAGGAGAGAAAAATAGCCATTTAGATAGTGTAGATCGTTTTAGTGAACATACTGGAGTAAGAGAGGGAGATGAGAGCTATGATTTTGCTGTTCCTATAGACAAATCTCAGTTCCTCCAGACCTCTTGTAATGAGGGCATCTTGTCTAATGAATATGATTGTAGAATCCTTCATCATATCCACAGTCTATTTGTTCTGATGAAGCTAATAGAGCTAGTCAAAGAAAGAGCCATAACTGGTGAACTAGAAGATTCCTACTGTGTTTCATTTGTAAACCTACTTTGCTACTTAACAAGTCCCTCTATTTAAGCTGATTTTCTTTTATTTACCTGACTTCATTGAACAACCAGCTTCTTTCCTTAAGTTTGTCTTATTTTCTAGAATATTCTGCTTTTTTGGATTTCTGCTCCTCCTTTTTCTATTTCTTTTTTTTAAACCCTAATATCTTTTATATATATCCTTCTATATTAATTTTATTTGTTACAGGGCTAGGCAATGGGGTTAAGTGACCTGTCCAGGGTCACACAGCTAGGAAGTGTCTGAGGCCAGATTTGAACCTAGGACCTCCTGTCTCTAGGCCTGGCTCTCAATCCACTGAGCCATCCAGCTGCCCCCTCTCCTTTTTCTAAATAGTAGGGACATGGTTTCTTTCTTCCTACTTAAAAAACTCAAGACTATATAGATTAATTACTCATCATGACTCAGAAATGTTACTTAAACACATTAGGAGATACACCAATAAGTTAAACAAAATTAGGCCATTTTGTATCTTAGAGGAGACAAATAGATTTATTAACTACCCTTCTCTTATCTTTAATAGTTTATTAATAAAGCAATATGCTATGATTGAGAGAAATTTTAAAATTCCCTCATTTTTTATTGTTCCTTAACTAAAACTACCTTTGTGTGGAGATGATACATTAAAAATGCATATTGCTAAACTGTTGACTACTCTCAGATGTACAACTCTAATAGAACAACAATTTTCATGTAGCAAGATTGACATTGAATTTGGAACAAAGGTAGCAGATTCTGAACTTTGGTGAGTATATTAAAAGAAATATTTTAAGAATTCATGCATATAAGAAAAAAATTAAGGCTGTTATTCCCAGACATGCTTTGTAATGTTTATTTCACAGAGTGATAGAAAACCTATCTAAAACCTCTCAAATTAAGTTCACTTTTTAGTTTAAAAAGTAAATATTTATCATTTAGCCCTTTGATTTTGGGTGGTAGGGGAACAGAAGTGATAAGAGATTGTGAGAGCAAAACAATGGTAGTTACAAATATCAACTCCTGAAAAAGTTGAGCATCTTTGGCTCCAATGAACTATCAGAAGAAATATATGTTTTACATAAATACAAACAAGTGAAATGAATTTACATTAGTCAAGTAATTTACATTATCAAAAATAATGCTTTCAAGGTCAAAAGAAGTTATGCTTTTAAAAATATCTTTAATTGTTCTTTCCCCAAAATATGAAGGATTCTTATTAAGAATGTAGTTTTGTCTTCTTTTCTCCCTCTTTAAGCATTAATATAGACAAGGTCACTGGAAAAAGTAAAAGTTTATTTTTATTATATTTTTGTGATACTTAAATGTGATTCCAAAATATTAATAAGATTTTTTGAGATTATATATAACATGAATGCTGAAATTCAGAAAAGCTGGCAAGGGAGATTTTGGCCTCTAGAGGGCTCTTACTAACACCTTTACTATATAATCTTTGGCTCTTTGGTAGAGAGATGTGTAAAAATTTGAGAGTCTTTGGGAGATTTTTTGTTCCTCCCTCTGGAGCCTCTTCTAATATTTTCCCAATGCTAAAAAAAAAGGGGAATTTTATCGCAGGGAACACCATCACTAATAAGAATTCCATATTACTATTAGGAGACACTTTTCCTGCATCATGATAGCAAGAAATAAACTTTTGCTTAAGTGGAAATTTGTTATTAAAATAAAAAATAAGATAAGAAAATTGGTGATATTTGGAATTTTCTTCCAGACATTTCTATGTGGAAATTTGTTATTAAAATAAAAAATAAGATAAAAAAAGAAATTGGTGACATTTGGAATTTTCTTTCAGACATTTCTATACCCATTTGACAGTAAGATTTTCTTTTTTTTTAAACTTACCTTCTGTTTTAGAATTGATAATAAATATCAGTTTCAAGGCAGTTGGAATTAAGTGACTTGCCCAGAGTCATACAGCTAGGAAGTATTTGAGGCCAAATTTGAACCCAGAACTGGCTTTTCATTTCCTTAGTGGCCCAGATGCCCCCAGGAATACATTCTTAACATATATCTGACAAAGTCATAGTAGCCCCCAGGAATACATTCTTAACATATATCTGACGAAGTCATAGTAGCCCAATTCAAAAATTTTCTACAGGTTATTTTAAAGGATAAACTCCGCTTGGGCTGATATTATCATTTTTTGGTACCTTCTTTCATGAATAGTACAAAGCCTAAATCAAAGTAGAAGCCTAGTTAAATGACTTCATGCTGATTACCATAACTAACCATTTCTGTCCTGTTGATATATTCTAAAGAAAGAAGCCAATAATTCAATGAGGCATATTGACAATACTCCTAGCATTGGTATAGAAAGTTATGTTATATAAAGTTATTTATTAATTCATGAGTATAGTTATGATAAAGAGTCAGGAGAAAAAAGACCTTTAAAGATACTTCTATTACTATTTGAACTGTGATTGTAAGGATTTGATTTATATAGCATTATCATTTAATACCTTCTATTAGCAACAACTCTCATCTTTTCCATGGTTTAAAAGGAAGTAAATATGATTTATTAGGTTCTTCAGAAATATTTTGAGAAAATAAGCTTATATGCCTTATTCTAATTTATATATACTTTACCATTTTTGAAGCAAACTTGCTGCAGATGTCATTTTGAAAACACTTGAACTTATGAGTAAACTTAAACAGATGATTCCTGGCATGGAAGTCACTTTCTACAAAGTGCTTCAGGTAGGTTTTATTTTTTATGTTCTAATAGAAGTGTTTAATCATAATTGAATATGTACTCCAAAGTTTTTCCAGTTCTTTTTTTATAAACTTATGTCTAGGTGTGAACTGTTGAGGGCTTGTAATAGGGTAGGAACAGTCTTAGAGATAAAGGTGCATATATGAGACATGTTATGAAAATTAAAATGACAAGTAGGAAACAGATTGAGTGTAGGAGGGGGAGATAAGAGAGTGGAGAGTCAAAGAAGACACCTAGGTTTTAAATCTGAGTAACTGGGAGAATGGTTGTACTCTTCACAAGAGTAAGGAAGTTATGAGAGAGAAAAATATTTTTGGGGAAAGAATGATTTTTTTTTTTTTTGACTATGAGTCATCCAGTTTGAGATGATTGCTAGGCTATTGGAAATGTAAGTTTAAAGGTCAGGAGAGAGGTTAGAACTAGTTAAATAAAGCTAAGGCTCTTCTCAGATTAAAGTATGATAGTTGAATCCATAGGAATGGATGAGATAGTATAGTATATATTAAATAGTATGGAAAGAAAAGAGAAGCCGCCAGACAGAGGCCTGTGAGACCTGTGTGATTAATAAGCACGAGTTGGATGAAAGTCCATCAAAGAAGGCTGAAAAGGAATGATTAGTCACTAAACATGTAGTAAGTATCTGCCATATGTTAGGCACTATGCTCTGTTCTAGGGATATAAGAAGGACAAAAGACAATTCCTTCCTTTGAGTTCACAGTCAAATGGTCAGACAGATATGAAGAAAGCAGTGCCATGGAATTCTAAAGAGAAAAAAGTGTTAAGAAGAAGACAGTGACCTAAATTGATAAAGGCAACAGAGAGGTCAAGAAGAATGAAGATTGAGAAAAGTCCTTTAAATTTGATGATTAAGAAATCATTGGGAATTTTGGGAGAGAGCAGTTTCAGTTGAATGATGAGATCTGACATCAGACTGAAGAAAGTTAAAGGATTAAGAAAAAGGAAGCAAGAGGCATTGATTGTAGATAGATTTTTCAAGAAGTTTTACCAGAAAATGGAGAAGAAATATAGGAAAATAGCTAGTAGGTATGGATGGATCAAGCGAAGGTTTTTTTGAGAATAGGGGAAGCATGAGCATGTTTGTAGATAGTAGGAAAGGATCCCAGTAATAAGGAGAAATTGAAATTAGTGAGAAAATAGAGATGATAAAGTAGTTAATCTGTTGGAAAAGATAAGATGGGATGAAGACAGAGAAAGTATCAGAAGGCATATTCGTGATATGAGATGAGAAGAAGAAATGAGGGAGCTCTCAGCAAACAGCCTCAGTTTTTTCAGTGAAGTATGAGTCATGGTTCTCAGCAGAGAAAGTGCATGGGGTGAGGGAGAGAACAATGAGGGATTTGGGGAGAGAGAAAAAGATCTGGAAAAGCAACTGTTTTGAGTAGAATAGTTTTATTTATGGAGGGCCCAGTTGAGATCATGTATCATAAATTTGTAGTGGACTCAGTCAGCAAAGTTTTATGATTTTGTTGAAAATAAAGGCAGTAGGTGGTGGTAGTGGTCCAGGACTGAGACTTGGGAGGGCAAGATCTTCAGTAGGACAAGGGGACAAAGGATTTGAGAGGAGTGAACAGTAAAGAGTTGAATTGGTTCACCAAAGGTTCAAGATGGGGAAAAAAGGAATATATAACTATAAGAAGTAATGACCTGGAAAAGAGGTGAAAGGTGGAAGGATTAGAAGTTAAAGCTAGGGTTCCGGGTTAAGATGGCGGCAGAGTAAGAAGCAGCTCTTAACCTCTCCTGACCGAAACACACAAAACTCCTCAAGGGGACATAAAAACAAGTCCAGACGAATGGAGGAACCCCACAACAGGGCACAGTGTGGAAGGTACATGGAATCGAGGCATTTCCATGCTATAAAGGGGTAAAACAGCTCTCACTAAATCGCGGGCTGAGCAACCACCCCACCCCCAACCCCTCCACACACAACATCTATAGCTCTGAAGCCAGCTAAAAAGAAGTTAAAGCTAGGACAAAGAATAGGTTTGGGGATTGTGTGGGGCAGAGAGGTGGAAAAACAACTTATTGTGATCAGATAAAGGAATTTCAGTTCATGAACACGAAAACTGCATTTGTGGAGGTTAGTAAGATCAAGGGTATCACTATCTCTGTATGTAGCCAAAGTGGGAGTGAAAGTCATAGGAAATGAGCAAAGTTGAGGAACCAAGAGGTTAGAGTATGTATCAGTATGATATGTTGGAACCCCTTAGTATGAGTGTCTTTAAAAGAATAATATAGAACCTGAAAATCAGAATTTTAAAAATAATTTGGGGCTCTCCTCTAAAATCTTATCATTGTCATTTAATAGCCTTTCTATCAATAAGTTCTCTCTTTCTCTCTCTCTCTCCCCCTCTCTCCCTTCTCTGTCTCTCTTCCCTTCTTCCTTTTAATCCCCCCCCTTCCCTCTCTCTTTCTTCTCCTCCCTTCCTCCCTCCCAGTTAACTTGATTTTTTTCTGTTTGCGTTTTTCTTTGTTTAGGATCAGCGTTTGGTTACTCCTTTAGCTTTTGCCTTAACATCAGAGAACAGGGAACAAGTACAGTGTGGACTTGGACTATTGCTGGAAGCTGCACCATTACCTGACTTTCCTGCCATAGTGTAAATGACTTATGCTTTATTTGTATTACTAACTAAAATTCTATAACAACAACCTGAATCTCTTATATACAAACTTTTGGCATATAATAAAAAAAATTATGTAAACATATAAAGGAAATATTGTAAAACTTCATTAATCTAGAAAAATAAAGGGGAAGGCTAATTAATTTATAAATATCTAGAGAGAAATATTGTTTTTATAATTTTTAAGGCATAAAATAATTAGTGCTTAAGTAAAAGCCCTGATGTGTCTGTCCTTTTTTTTTTTTTTTTTAACCCTTGCCTTCCATTTCAGAGTCTATATTGTGTAATTGTTCTCAACAGAAGAGTGATATAGACTAGGAAATGGGAGTTTAGTGACTTGCCCAGGGTTATGCAAGTAGGAGGTGTCTGAGGCCAGATCTGAACCCAGGACCTCATCTCTAGGTCTTGATCTCAATCCACTGAGCCACCTAGCTGCCCCTTGCATTTGTTTTTTTTTTTTTTTTTTAATTTTTTTTTAAATTTTAAACCCTTAACTTCTGTGTATTGACTTATAGGTGGAAGAGTGGTAAGGGTAGGCAATGAGGGTCAAGTGACTTGCCCAGGGTCACACAGCTGGGAAGTGTCTGAGGCCAGATTTGAACCTAGGACCTTCCATCTCTAGGCCTGGCTCTCAATCCACTGAGCTACCCAGCTGCCCCCCTTGCATTTGTTTTAACGGAAAGAGAATAATAGAGTGAACTTGCTTATGTACAAGCACATATAAGTAGAATGATACAAAAAGTGACTTTTGAAACCAGTTTACTTTCTTAAGCAGATACAATTCATTCTAAACTTTTAACATTATTAATTTGCTTTGGTTAGTAAAGCTTTTGCTAGCACAAAAGCCAACTTTAAATCACCCAGTAGCAAAGTAGCTCATATTCTGAATTAGCAAAGTTCTAATTGACGCATATTCTTATAACAACATTGATAATGATTCTGGGTGATATGTATATGAGAGAAAGCATAATATATTGAATAAAGAATTGGCCTCTGAGCCAGGAAAACCTAGGTTCAAATTCCAAATTTTAAATATATTTGCTTTGTCACCATAGACAAACCTCTTTTAGGTACCAATTCTATAAGATTATAAGTTGCAAAGAACATTATTATTTGCATTGATAGAGTGAGTTTACTCATTTAGGACTTCTCTATACTAATGAAATTACAAGTCTAATCTCTTCCTTTTTCCTACTATAGATACAAATATGGACATATCACTCATGACTTATTATGGTATAATAGTTTAAGATAAATCTCTTGAGAGTTTCTTGGATGTTCCAGTCATAATCATGCAAATTTGAGCTAATTTAATATTGAAATAATATAGTAACATTTCTGTAATAAATGCAGAAAAGAACTCATAGCATGAATTAAGTGATTCTTCAAAGTCTGTAGAGAAGTATGACCAAAATGGGGGCAAAAGAAACAAACAGGAAGCCAGTATGATTCTACAGCTACAAGGAAGGATTAAGCCTCAGAGGAATTGCCTCCTTACTTCTGCATAGTACTGGTCAACTTATGGTACCTATAAACTTAGATTTGTAAGTTGAGTTATTATAATAAATTGTAGGTTGTCAACATAGGAAAATATAGTGAATGGGAAGGAGTTATGTTCTAGATTTGTTTTCTGAAACAATCATCACAGAAAATATTTGCATACTTGTACTATACAAAAAAATCAGATCTAGACTACTACATAATCCTGTACATATGTGATTAGATTATCTTGCTTTTTGACTTGCTTTTTACATTTATTTGTTTTCCATTTAGCCTTGGTGAAAGTATTGCTGCAAACAATGCATATAGACACCAGGAAGCAGAGCATATGCCCAAAAGAATTCATTTACAGTCAGTGACTCCATCTCTTTCAACATCTCTAAAGAGCTCAACTTCTCACCTTTCAAATGATAGCTTCCCTTGTTTAAATATTCAGGAGCTAATACAGAAACTTCAGACTGGAATGGAGGTGAATGATACTTGGCTAATTTTCATGTGATTCTATTTTAGAGTGACTTCATATGGAAATCTCTGATATCAGAGTTTATTTATTTTAAACCTTTACTTTCTGTCTTTGAATCAGTACTGTATATTGGTTCCTGGGAAGAAGAGTGATAAGGGGTGTGTGTGTGGGGGTGTGGGGTGGGGGGGGGGTGGAGAGGGTTTAAGTGACTTCCCAGGGTCACTATCTAGGAAGTATTTGAGGTCTGATTTCAACCTGAGACCTCTCATCTCCAGACCTGGCTCTCAATCCATCAAGTCACCTACCTTCCCCTATAATTTATTCTTAAAAAGCTGTACAAGAATAAAAATCTATATTAGATATATGTTAAAAACAGAAAAAAAACCTCTTACAATCATTGATTTCATATAAAAGTAGTCTCTTATAGTAGCCAGAATTATAGTGATCCCTGCTTAAAAGAAACTGGTTGACTTGTTATATGTTATTTTATGCTAGTTACAGCTATGGTCAACTTATTTAATTTTCCCACCTATGTTAATTCTTATATAGATGAAGGATCAGATGTCTGATGTGAGAATATCGGACATAATGGATGTCTATGAAATGAAATTGTCTACATTAGCAGTAAGTAATTGCCATGTTTTATCTTGGATAAGTAAGGATATCATTTTAGTTTTCATTGATATTCTTCTTCACTATTCATACTTGTTCTTGCCTTTATAGTCCAAAGAAAGTAGGTTACAGGATCTTTTGGAAGCCAAAGCATTAGCCCTTGCACAGGCTGATAGACTGATTGCTCAGTACCGTTGTCAGAGAACCCAGGCTGAATCAGAGGTGAGTACATTTTATAGATGTCAATCTGATGTTGGTATGAGGAAAATAAGATAAAAAAGAAAATTTTTCTTTTTAAGAATATGACAGATGTTTATGTACATGAAATATTTGAATAAATTATGGAAGTCATAGAATGATCAAATTAGGTAAAAATGATATTTATGTAATTTGGAGTCATTCCTTTTGAAGCATAAATGCATTTACTGATTTTAAAAGATCTATTAATGACAAGTAATTCTGTTTTAATAAATCCCATTTTTAAATAGAGTTCTATTTAGGAAAGCTATTTTGATATACCATGGATTGGCCTAAAGTTAACTGTACATTACTTTTCAAGTTTTGGTGAATTCTTTTAAAACAAAAAGTATTGTGGAAAGATTTATTTACAGTGCCCTGTCAACATAGCAATCAATTGCTTAATGAAAATAATATTGTTTTGATTCAGTATTTATACTTTCATCTGTAGTTATTTGTGTGCAGGCAAGGGGAGATGGAAGCTGTTACCAAGGGCAGGGTCTAAGAGAGGATTTCTTTGTATTCCCAGAGCTTTGTACTTGATTGACATTTTGTTGTGGTGGGTTTTTAATGTGTCTGACTCTTTGTGATTCCATTTAGGATTTATTGGCAAAGATATTAGAGTGATTTGTCATTTCCTTCTCTAGATCATTTTATAGAAGAGGAAACTGAGGTAGAGTTGAGTCACAGGGTCACATAGCTAGTAAGTGCCACAGGCCATATTTGAACTCAGTTCTTCCTGATTCCAGGTTTAGTGCTCTATCCACTCTTCCACCTAGCTCTCCTGCTTGACACTTAGCAAATCTTTAAATTGAATTGAAATAATAAAATGGAGTGAGATCTAAAATAATCATTAAGTATTTATCCCATGCTACCTAGGTCTTGTGCTAGGTGTCAAGATAGTGTAGTGCAGTGATGGGCAAACTATGGTCCGTGGGCCAAATGGGGCCCCTAAAATGTTCTGTCTGGCTGTGGGACATTATTCCTAATCTGATGAATACAATGAGTAGGATACAATATAGTGAAACTTCAAAAGAATTGCCTTAGAAACAGACTGACAGATGAGAATTTCCTTTCATTTGGTCCCCTCTTTAAAATGTTTGCCCATCACTGGTAGTGGATGAAATGAGCTAGGATTGAAGTTAGTAAAACCCTATGATGAAATAAGGTATAAGTATTAGTGGTTCTCTGATCTTATCAGTGAGTATTCCTATTATAAATTTATCCCTTTTTTTTAGTTATACACCATTGTTAACATCATTTAGAGCTCCTAGTTTTATTTATTTCTTAAATTTTTTTTTTTATGTTCAGTGTTATCAATCTGAGCTTTGATTTTCAGCATTTCCAGTTCGGTATTTAATTAGGGATTTTTAATTTTTTCTCTTTCTAGTTTTTTTTTAGTTGCATGCCCAATTAATTGCCTGTTCTTTCTCCATTTTATTGATATAAGTAAAAATTTCTCCCAAGTATTGCTTTGGCTGCATCCCACAAATTTTGGTAGATTGTCTCATTGTTGTCATTCTCTAATGAAACTATTGATTATGTGTATAATTTTTTTGACCCCTCATTGTTTAGGATTAGATCATTCAGTTTCTAATTCATTTTAAATTTATGTTTCTTAGCCCTTTTGAATATAATTTTTATTGCATTTTGGTCTGAAAATGATGCATTTGATATTTTTGCCCTTCTGCATTTGGTTGTGAGGTTTTCATGCTGTAATTCATGGCCAATTTTTGTGAAGGTACCATGTATAGCTGAGAAAAATGTATATACTCCTTTTTATTCCCATTCAGTTTTTGCTAGAGATCTATCATATCTAACTTCCAAAAATCTATTCATAGCTGTAACTTTTTATTTTATTGTTAGATTTATTAATTCTTAGAGGGGAAAGTCAAGGCCCCCAACTTATATCTATTTTTCTTCTATAACTTATTTAACAACTTCTTTAAGAATTTGTATGCTATACCATTTGGTGCATATGCTTAATATTGATACTCTTTCATTGTTTATGGTACCTTTTAGCAAAATGAAGTTTCCTCGATTATCTTTTTAATTAGGTAAGCTTTTGCTTCTATTTTTTTTAAACCTTTAACTTCTGTGTATTGGTTCATAGGTGGAAGAGTGGTAAGGGTGGGCAATGGGGGTTAAGTGGCTTGCCTAGGGTCACAGAGCTGGGAAGTGTCTGAGGCCGGCTTTGAACCTAGGACCTCCCGTCTCTAGGGCTGACTCTCAATCCACTGAGCTACCCAGATGCTCCGTTTTGCTTCTATTTTGTCTAAGATAATGATTACTACTGTAAGGGGCAAAAAGGGGTTTTGGTTAGGTGGATATTAAAAGGTTTGGTCTCCAAGGAATTGAATAACTATCAATCCCCAATTAAAGAATATCTTCAAGTCAAAATGATTTTTTTTTAAACCCTTACCTTCTGTCTTGGAGTCAATACTGTGTATTGGCTCCAAGGCAGAAGAGTGGTAAGGGTAGGCAATGGGGGTCAAATGACTTGCTCAGGGTCACACAGCTGGGAAGTGTCTGAGGCCAGATTTGAACTGGAAGTCCTAAGACTTCCCATCTCTAGGGCTGACTCTCAATCCACTGAGCTACCCAGCTGTCCCCTCAAAATGATTTTTTTTAAACATTTATTAATAATCATTTTTAACATGGTTACATGATTCATGCTCCTCCTTTCCCCTTCAACCCCGCACCCCACCTACCCATGGCCGATGCGCATTTCCACTGGTTTTGTCATGTGTCCTTGATCAAGACCTATTTCCAAATTGTTGGTGGTTGCATTGGTGTGGTAGTTTCGAGTCCACATCCCCAATCATGTCCACCCCGACCCATGCGTTCAAGCAGTTGCTTTTCTTATATGTTTCCTCTCCTGCAGTTCTTCCTCTGAATGTAGGTAGCGTTCTATACCATAAATCCCTCAGAATTGTCCTGGGTCATTGTATTGTTGCTGGAACAGAAGCTCATTACTTTCGATTTTACCACAGTATGTCAGTCTCTGTGTACAATGTTCTTCTGGCTCTGCTCCTTTCGCTCTGCATCAGTTCCCAGAGGTCTCTCCAGTTCGCCTGGAACTCCTCAAGTTTATTATTCCTTTTAGCACAATAGTATTCCATCACCCGCATATACCACAGTTTGTTCAGCCATTCCCCAATTGAAGGACATCCCCTCCTTTTCCAATTTGTTGCCATCACAAAAAGCACAGCTATGAATATTTTCGTACGAGTCTGTTTATCTATGATCTCTTTGGGGTACAAACCCAGTAATGGTATGGCTGGATCAAAGGGCAGGCATTCTTTTATAGCCCTTTGAGCATGATTCCAAATTGCCAGCCAGAATGGCTGGATCAGTTCACAACTCCACCAGCAATGCATTAATGTCCCAATTTTGCCACATCCCCTCCAACATTCATTACTCTCCCCTTCTTTCATTTTAGCCAATCTGCTAGGTGTGAGGTGATACCTCAGAGTTGTTTTGATTTGCATTTCTCTAATTATTAGAGATTTGGAACACTTTCTCATGTGCTTATTGATACTTTTGATTTCTTTACCTGAAAATTGCCTATTCATGTCTCTTGCCCATTTATCAATTGGGGAATGGCTTGAT
>NC_058132.1:360212788-360306205 GCF_016433145.1 Gracilinanus agilis
AAATATATAGTCAATTTTGATGGGTAGTTGATCCGTGGTTGCAGGCCCAGCTCTCTTGCCTTTCTGAATATTGTATTCCAAGCCTTACGGTCTTTTAGCGTGGAGGCTGCCAGATCCTGTGTGATCCTGATTGGTGCTCCTTGATATTTGAATTGTCTCTTTCTGGCTTCTTGTAAGATTTTTTCTTTTGCTTGAAAGCTTTTGAATTTGGCAATAATATTTCTAACCGATTTCTTCTCTGGGTCGAATGTAGTGGGTGTTCTATGAATCCTTTCAATGTCTATATTGCCCTCTTGTTGTAGGACTTCAGGGCAATTTTGCTGAATAATTTCTTTTAGTATGGAGTCCAGGTTTCTATTAATTTCTGGTTTTTCTGGAAGACCAATTATTCTCAAATTGTCTCTTCTAGACCGGTTTTCTTGGTCTGTCACTCTCTCATTGAGATATTTCATGTTTCCTTCTATTTTTTCAGTCTTTTGACTTTGTTTTATTTGTTCTTGTTGTCTTGAGAGATCATTAGCTTCTAACTGCTCAATTCTAGCCTTTAGGGATTGGTTTTCTGCTATAATCTTTCGGTTTTCGGCTATGCTCTTTTGGGTTTTGGCTATAATCTTCTGGTTTTCAGCTATAATCTTCTGGTTTTCGGCCATAATCTTCTGGTATTCCTTTTCAATCTGGTCATTTCTGGTGTTCAATTTGCTTATCAGTTCATTTGGTTTCTGAGCCTCACTTTCCAATTGCAAGATTCTACCTTTTAAACTGTTATTTTCTTGCCAGATCTCTTCCATTTTCCTCAAAATCTCAGTTTTGAACTCTTCCATAGCTTGTGAGGAGTTTTCCTTATTTGAGGAGGGTCCGGATGCTTGTTTGTTCTCCTCCTCTGTTTGCTCGGTTGTCTGGATTTTCTCTGTGTAAAAGCTGCCGAGTGTTAAAGACTTCTTTTTCTTGTTATTATTCTTTCTCTTCTGAACTTCCTGAGGCTGAGTAGCCATCATTAGCCGAGCAGCTTCTCAGATTTATCCTCGTGCTCAGTGTCTGTTCGCGATCTATTGGCTCCTGAGGTCTGAGTTCTGGTTTTTTCCAAGGTCAAGCCCCCTGGTGGGCCCTCTTGCTTGATCCTCTGCCGGAGGTTTCTTTACAAGTCTCAGGGCGCTGCTTCCACAGTCGTATGCCCGTCTGCACTGGTTCCCCACTTAGGCTTTAGTTCCTGGCTGTGTCTGCCTCCACCCACGCTTCTGTTCAGCCTGCACTCTGCGCCCAGCGTCCTGCTCCCGCGCTCAGATTTCGCCTGCGTTTTTTGACTTAATGGGGTCCTAAGTCTTGCTGCTCTCAGGAACAGGTCCCGGAGCTGCCGATGACTCGATGGGTGCCCCAAACTTGCTCTATTTCTTTTTAGCTGGGTTCGGAGCTATAGATGAGGGTGGAGGGGGTGGGGGTGGGGCGGTTGCTCAGCCCGCGATTTAGTGAGAGCCCTTTATAGCCTGGAAATGTCTCGATTCCACGTACCTTCCACGCTGTGCCCTGTTGTGGGGTTCCTCCGTTCGTCTGGACTTGTTTTTATGTCCCCTTGAGGAGTTTTGTGTGTTTCGGTTAGGCGAGGTTAAGAGCTGCTTCTTACTCTGCCGCCATCTTAACCCGGAAGTCTGAACTCTCTTTTAAAGGGGCTCCTTTTGCATCTCTCCCTGTGCCTTCCTCTTAGTTTACTTGTCCAATCACAACAGACGCTTTTCTTAGGGCTTCCCAGGAGGCAGTCAGTAAATTCTGATTCGTCACTCACTCCACCACATGTGGGTCATAGACCTCCTAACTTGTGAATTAAGTGGAGTTGTTTACACTTTTGCTGATTAGATTTGAGAATTGGCCTGGAAGATTTAATCTCATTATTACACTACTCTTGGTTTTTTTTTTATTTTTTCTATGATAAATTCTGTTCCAGCCCCTTTTTACTTTGTGCATATCTATCTTTTTCAAGTGTGTTTTTTGTAAACAACATATTGCTGGATTCTGATTTTTGACCCATTATGGTATTTGCTTCTGTTTTAAGAGCAAGTTCATCCCATTCACATTCAGTCTTAATTGTTAACTTAATATTTTTCTCTTTTCCAATTATTCCCTGTTTATCTTTTTTTCTTTTATCCCCTTTCTCCCTCAAAAATCTGTTTTGCATTCTGCCCCACTCCCTGGGCTTTTCTCTTTTTCTTTCCTCATTTCCCTGTAGGGCAAGATAGATTTTTATATCCAAATGAGTGTGTATGTTGTTTCCTCTTTGAGCTTATTCTGGAGATTAATGTTTAAGCATTGCCCCTCCCCTTATTTTTTTTTCCATTGTAAAAGCTCTTCTTTCCATCGTTCTTTTATGTGAGATAATTTTTCCTGTTCTTCCTCTCCTTCTTTCTCTCAATGCATCCCTCTTTCTTACTCCTTCACTTAATATTTTTGGGAGCATTTCATCATTAGTTTATACTCATGCCCCCTCTTGTCTGTGTAACTGCCCTAATAATGAGAAAAAGCCTTCTCAAGTACTGTTGATCTTTCTGCTTTGACCCATTACTATGCATTGTCAAAGCATCAGGTTCCTGAATCCAGAGCCAACAAGGGGCAAACCTCCTTCTGACTAGTTGTCTGACCTGCACACCTTTGGTGGCTTAGAGTCCCCCAAACTGCTGCTGCTGCCAGTGCAGCCATCTCTAAACATAGCCTTTGCTGGGTTCCTGGGGCCCACCAGCATCCCAGTGACAGAACTTTCTTGCCAATCCCCTTTGTACTGGAAATTTTTTGCACCCGACCTTTTTGTTGGTTCTGCCCCTCCAGAATTTGATTTGAGGTGTTATTTTAGAGTTGGTTGGAGGAAGTTTGGAAGAGCTAGGACAAGAGTTTCTCTACTCCTTCATCTTTTAATAAATCCTTGTTGATTGATTTTTTTCCCTTATTTAACTAATATATATGTATATACTTTGTATTAGTCATACAAATAATCTAGCCTGGATTTATCTTGCATATTATTAAGTAGTTCATATTTCACCCATCCTATAAGCAAAGCAACTCATAAGAAGAGTTCTGTGAAATAAAATTTTAACAGGGGTTCTTAACATGGGGTCCATAAACTTTTTTTTAAAACCCTTAACTTCTGTATATTGGCTCATGTTGGAAGAGTGGTAAGGGTGGGCAATGGGGGTCAAGTGACTTGCCCAGGGTCACACGGCTGGGAAGTGTCTGAGGCCGGCTTTGAACCTAGAACCTCCCGTCTCTAGGCCTGACTCTCAATACACTGAGCTACCCAGCTGCCCTGGGTCCATAAACTTTTGAAGAACATTGATAAATATATCTAAATATAATTTGCTTTCTTTATAGTTGTATGTATATTTTATGCATTTAAAATTATTACTTTGAGAAAGGGATACATGAGACAAAAAGGTTAAGAACCCCTGAATTAGATGAAAGCATTAAGGTTTTTATTTTGTTTTTATTTGTTTTTATTGTTTTGGAGCTCTATGAATAATAATTATTGTCAGACCTAAAATCAGTCATTCTAATCTCTTCTTTCTTCACTATTTCTTGTCATAAACATCTTTCCTTTTAGAATGGAAAATGATTTTTTCCCCTCATCATTATGCTCACTTACGTTTATATTTTTGCTGAGCCTCCATGTTGAATGTAGACTGTTTCAGAGTCTTATACTTATATTAAATGCTTTGGTAGGAAAAGGTTTCTTGAAATATAAGATTTATATAAAGTTTTTTTTCTTTTAATGTTTGACTTTGGAAACTAAGTTTAGTTCCTTTACTGTGTCTAAAATATGAAAACCAAGTGCTGTCATTGCTATTCACTCTCTGGGTCAAAACATATTTTTAGAAAATAAAGTCAGTGAGACCAGCAAAGCAGACTTGCGTAAAAAGGGATCTGAATGAGTCAGAATTGCATATCACTTTCTGCATATCATTTGGAATTGAAGTGCCTCAATTTTTGTACTCCTTAATTGGTGCTTATTTTGAGAAATGTCAGCAGAATTATTCGCTCATCCTTGGTCCAAAAAAAAATAAATAAAATCCAACAAAAACTAGAAACAGAAACTGATGTCTTTTGGAGATGGAAAAGGAAAGTTTGAAGACCATTTTTGGATCATATCCCACCTATTCTCATACCCAAGACAATCTCCCTAGGGCATCCTATTTATCTGTTTATAAAGGGATTCTAAATTGTTAACAGAGGAATCAGACACTGAATGGAGGAGCCAAATCTCCATAGAGTAAATAGTGTGGTATGGATAACTGCAGTTTATTTTAAAATAAATGTAGCTGTGTCCAAATAGAAATTGAACATTTTTCAGTTGTACTGCATTGCATCTTTTACATATGTCATAATATTCAGTCAATTTTGCAAATAATTCTCTGCTAATCTTTTGCTTTAAGGTGCTTATGGATAAACTGTCAAGAAAACTATAAAGCACCAATATAAATATTTTTAGATCAACTGTTTTAAAATGCTTCCCCCCAAGGTGTTCTAAGCAGTATGGCTTATGCTCAGATTTGATTTATTTATGACGATTTTTTAAGTCCATTCTTATAATTGTGACAAAAACCATTAGAGATTTTTAAAGTCCTTAATTTAAGGCAGTTCAGTTGCATTTCAGAAGAAAAGTTTCAGATTCATCAGAAGTCACTGAGCATGTTTGAAAGTCTCCATTTAGCATATAATTCCATGAAATAAATCACAAAATACATCTCTTTTGAATCATTGGGGTAAATCATGGTAATACATAAAAATGTAATTGTTTGTATTCTTGCATTTTGTTTCAAGGCAAGGACTCTTGCTTCTATGTTGAGAGAAGTTGAACGAAAAAATGAAGAGCTTGGTGTGTTACTGAAATCTCAGCAGGTTGAATCAGAACGGGTCCAGAGTGATATTGAGCATCTCTTTCAACATAATAGGAAATTGCAGACTGTGGCTGAAGAACATGAAGTGCTGAAAAAGTCCTATATGGAACTTATTCAAAGGTTTGTCAAAATATTTCTATATAACATCAATATCGTATAACATAAAATGTAGATATTCCTTAATTTACAAATAGGCTATATTTGTAACATTTATTTACAAGTCAATTAATTGAAACTCAGAACTCAATTTTCCAAAGAAATCATGTTGTTAATGGTAGTTAGGTTCCTGAATTAGCTTACAGAAGCCCTTTAAATTTGTAATATGTCTGGTATGTAGCATTCTGTAGTACTTTGGGAAATGCTCAAGGAGAGATTGGCTGATGATTTGGAATATTTTAGAAGGAATTCATCCATTAGGCAGAGGAATAACAAGCTTTCATTCTAAAATTTAATGACTACACGTAACCCACATTTCTAGAGGAAAATGCATTCTAAAATTGAAAATGAAATGCCAGCAACATCTTCCCCCAATTTCTGAGTAGGAGTAGGGTTTACTACTACCTCAACTTCTGGGCAATGAAAACAAGTAATGTTGCCAGATGAGCCTAGGATGAAAACTTTACTGGGACTTAAGAGAAGTACATAAAAATCTCCTCTGAGCTAGCCTTGGGGTAAATTGAGAATTAGAACAGGATGGAAGGTGACCCTAGAAAATGGTAGCTAGAGAAGATGGGCAATCCCAAAGTATCAATGTGATCACTCGGCTTGATCCAGCTATACCTCATAGGGATAATTAATTGCATGTGCATTAAACATGTTTATAAGTTGGAGATTACCTACATTGCATTTGTTTTCTGAAAAGCACTTCACTCTTAACACTCAAAACCTATGTCATAGACATGTCATCTATTTATTACATTCAATAAATTATATGGCATAGAAGAGAAGTCACAGTGATAATATATCTTTATTATATTACATAAAGCTGAATTTGAACTCACATCTTCCTGACTCCAGACTTAACACTCTCTCTGCCGTGCCACTTATTTTATGGCCATTAGTTTTCACAGTGAAAACTTTGGATCAGAGCTTTAAGGGACTTTAGAGATCATCTAGCAAGATGAAGACCCAGACCTGGAGAGGTTAAGTGGCCTGTGCCCTGGTAGTTAGTTATAGAGCCAGAGAATGAATCCAGATCCTGACTCTTAACTCCAGTAGTCATTCTGTTTCCAAATTGAGTTATTCTAAATTATTTTAGAGATCGGGATGGAAGGATGGATATGGGTGTTATGGGTAGGAAAAGATATGATTTTAGATCTAGTGAATTATCCTCCTTTTTTATACAAACTGACTTTGAACTTAGCATTATTTTTTTAGCTCTCTTTACCCAGGGACACAGATTAGATTTTCTTCAACTATGGACTTATTTGTTTTTATGAAGAAGCACTTATCTGAGAGATATGCCTCTGATTTTAGTTTTAAGCAGGGACTCACTAAGGAGAAAAAAAATTAAATCTTTTCTGGGAGACTTCTAGATGTTTTGCATTTTGTTTTTGGGCTATCTTCATCCTCTAGTTCCTCTAGTCAGAAAGCTCTGGTACCCCTTTGATGACTATTCGTTCTCTATAGCGGTATCTTCACTTGTTGATTAGAGGAACCAAGCAGTCCCTCCTAACCCTCTTATAATTTACACTGCCCCAACTAACACAGCCCTCAGGTCTCTATAAAAATTGATCTTAATCTTTCAGTCTAAATTTTGTCCATTAATTGCTCCCTAATCTCCCAAGCACTCATTGAAATAGTCACAAACCTGATAAATTGTTAGCCAAAATTAGGTGAGGAATGTTTGTATTATATCTTTTTCATACTTTCAAATAGATTTTTTTTAAAACCTTTTTGTGGATGGGAAGGGTCTGAGGGGATCCTAACCCATACTTTCATTGGGGAAGTTAAGTGACTTACCTAGGGTCTTAGTGCTAGTAAATATCAGGGGAACTTGAACCCAGGTTTTCTATGGATATTTGGTGTTTTTCTTAAAAGAACTTAAATCAGTAACAATCTTAAAATATATTTGTGTTGGTATTTTTAGTTAGCAAGAACTGATAATTATTTTGAAACTTGAAATGTTAGCATTATATTTTAAAATACCTGTGGAAATACTGGACAGGATTTATGTGCTCTTTAAATAAGGAAATTTGGAACAGAATTGGGAGCAAGAGGTGTATGGTAACAATGTAATTCTGGAAAGGTATATTTTTTCTTCACCTGTAATATCACTTTCATGCAAAAGCCGAGCATTAAGCATGCTCCCATTTTTATCAAGAATATCTCTAGAATCTATCAGTGTTTCTTCATGTATATTGAGGGTCAAAAAAGACAGGCAGTAGTTGATGTGAAAAAGTCTATAGGAAGTGATTAAATTTGCATTAACTGGGGGTCAGCTGGGTAGCTCAGTGGATTGAGAGCCAGGCCTAGAGACGGAAGGTCCTAGATTCAAATCTGGCCTCAGACACTTCCCAGCTGTGTGACTCTGGGCAAGTCACTTGACCCCCATTGCCTACCCTTACCACTCTTCTGCCTTGGAGCCAATACATAGTATTGACTCCAAGATGGAAGGTAAGAGTTTAAAAAAAAAAAAAGAATTTGCATTAACTGGCAAAGCTTTATTAGGTTCTTTCAGTAGTTTTCTGTAGCTAAGGATGAGAATCTTCCATTCACTTCCTTGTCAAAAAATAAAATAGAAAAATTGGAGCTGGCAAAATAACTCTTTAATCTTAAACTTATTGGTAACTAAAGACAGAAATGGTAATCGCCATTTGCAGTGTTACCTTGTAATAAACTTAATTTTTAAAAAAGCCTCATCTTGGAAGGAAAACAAAATAAACTTGTAGAATTGTGACACGGACATTTTATATTTTCTTTTGCAAAAATTTACATATGTCCCTGGAAGAAATGCATTTCTATAATGAGCCTAAACCTATGATGTTTCATAACATATTCCATCCTGGACAGTTTAGTAAAGGATCCAAAATTTATCCATTCTTCTGTCATCTTAAAATTGAAGTTCTTTGTTGCCATGTGTATGGCACACAGTCAATCAAGGCTTGGTTGTCTCCATGTACTTTTGTTAGAAAACTATAAGTAGGGAGAATGCTGTGTTTTATCTCTTTGATTTCAGCCATCTTTTCTCTTTTCAGGAGTGAGACTTTGGAAAGGAAGAGTAAAGATTTACAGATCACATGTGATTCTTTAAACAAACAAATTGACACAGTGAAAAAATTGAATGAATCACTCAAGCAACAAAATGACAGGTAAATTTAATGTTTTTTAAAAAATTCTTTTTGAGGTACTCTCTTTAAGTTATTTACTTTCAGAGAAGCTGATATGATTTTTGTTTATTGTGATCATTTCTTTTTTTTTTTTTAATTTTAAACCCTTAACTTCTGTGTATTGACTTATAGGTGGAAGATTGGCAAGGGTAGGCAATGGGAGTCAAGTGACTTGCCCAGGGTCACACAGCTGGGAAGTGTCTGAGGCCGGATTTGAACCTAGGACCTCCTGTCTCTAGGCCTGGCTCTCAATCCACTGAGCTACCCAGCTGCCCCATCATTTCTTTTTAATAACCATACTTGGTAGATAAACTGTTGGTTGGTTGATTACTCTTACCATATAATGCAGTTGTTTGGATTTCAGGTAAATGTTTTTTCCAAAGGACTTCTTAAATAGATTATTGAAAAGAAACCATTAAATAGGAAATCATTGACTATTTGAGAGTTTTTTGCAATACTATTTTTTTAAATTTCAGAACTATTGCTCAATTAATGGAAACAGAAGAGCAAAGAAAAGAAATACAAAATCAGCTAGTGGAGAAAGAATGTGTAATAGCAAGTAAGTAACTTTTTAATATATAAACTTTGTAGAATTAAAATTCAGAAAGAATTCGCAAGTCAACATAAATGCTTCCTATGACTGTTGTCAGGTTGAAAAATTTAATCATTACTTGTTTGGGGCCTTCTCAATAAAGTCAGGAATTATTTTATTCAGCTTTTCTATTAATTTCAGTTTTGTCATTGACTTTTTTATGTTTTTATTTTTATTTTGAATATTTTCCCATAGTTACATGTTTCATGTTCTTTCCCTCTCACCCAAACCCCTCCAGCCCCTCTTAGCCAACGCACAATTCCACTGGGTTTTACATGTGTCATTGATTAAGACCTAATTCCATATTATTGATAGTTGGACTAGAGTTATTGTTTAGCGTCTACATCCCCAATAATATCCCCATAAGCCCATGTGTTCAAGTAGTTGTTTTTCCTGTGTTTCTCCTCCCACAGTTCTTCCTCTGAATGTGGCTAGTTTTCTTTCTCATAAGTCCCTCAGCCTTGCTCTGGATCCTTGCATTGCTGCTAGTAGGTCACTGACTTTCCATTAACCTTAAATCATATACCACATAGTTTCTTCAGTGATTCTTTGTATTAGAAATTGATTGAGGCCTGGCAGTGCAAATGTTACATTCTTTGAATGCAGAAAAAAGTCTAGTACTTTGCATAAACATTCTTTTGTACTTATATACATATCTATGGTGTCTTTGACAAACTTGAAGCAAAATAGATAAAAACACATACAAAGTTGATTGTTGAGTCAAAGTATGTTTTATATCCCTTTGGCCATAGTTCAAATTGTTTTCCAGAGTGGTTAAATCAGTTAATCACTTCACCAACAATGCAGTAATGTCTCAATTTTCTAACATCCCTTCCAGCATTTGTTACTTGTCCTTTTCTGTCTAGTCAATCTGATAGGTGTGAAGAGTTGTTTTAGTTTGCATTTACCTAATCAGATGATAATTTAGAGCATTTTTTTTTGGTATAACTATTGATAGCTTTGATTTCTTCTGAAAATTGCTTGTTCATATCCTTTGACCATTAATCAGCTGGGGAATGACTTGGTTTCTTATAAATTTGACTCATTTCTCTTTATATTTCTGCAGAGGCCTGTATCACAGAAACTTGCTATGAAATTTTTTTTCATTAGTTTTCTGCTTTCCTTCTAATCTTGGTTGCATTGGTTATGTTTATGCAAAATCTCTTTAATGTAATCAAAATTATCCATTTTAATCCTGTAATGCCCTCTTTCCCTTGTTTGGTCATAAATTCTTTCCTTATCCACAAATCTGACAAATAAAATATTTTGTTCTGCCCTAATTTGTGATATACCCATTATATCTAAATCACATACCCATTTTGACCATATTTTGGCATACAGTATGAGATGTTGGTCTATATTGGATTTCTGCCAAACTGTTTTCCAGTTTTCCTAGCAGTTTTTGTCAAATAATTCTCCCAGAAACTTGGATCTTTGTGTTTTCCAATACCAGGTTACTATGGTCATTATTACTGTGCATTAACACAGTCTATTTCCCTGATCCACTCTCTGTTTCTTAACCCAGTACCAGATTGTTTTGATGATTACTTCTTTCTAATACAGTTTGAAATCTTGTATGACAGGGCTACTTTTCTTCAATTTTTTTTTCCCATTAATTCTCTTGTTATTCTTGACCTTCATGAATTTTGTTATTATTTTTTCTAGTTCTATAAAATAATTGTTAATAGTTTGATTGGTATGACACTGAATAAGTCAATTAATTTAGGTAGAAGAGTCATTTTTATTATATTGGCTCAGCCTACCCCGTGATATACTTTCACAGTAGTTATGGGGTGAAAAACTTCTTACAGTGTAATCCTTAGCAGAAAGTAACAGCAGGTGGCAGCACTAGGTAACATTTAGGTACAACTATATAATAGTTTCTATAAATCAGCCACAAAAATAGCAATGAATAAACATTGAAGCATTAAGAAGATCCAGATATGGAAAGGGAACTTAGAAAATCATTTTTTCACATCTCCCCACTTTCTATATGAGGAAATCTCACCAAACAGGATTAGGTGATCTGCCCAGGCTGGTACAAAGTAATATGTAGTACTATGTATTCACACTTGAGTTGTCTGACTACAGATCCGCTGCTCTTGCATTGCTTGCCCAATTCCCTTACCCTTGAAATAAAACATCTTTTATTCCTTTCTGAAATTGTCTTTTCTTCTCTCCCATCACTCCCCTCACCCTCATATTCCTGTGTCAAAACTTTCTAGTAATTTTTCCTTTTGTTGTATCTTGACTGTGAGGGGAGGTAAGAGGGAAGAGATGTGGCATTAACAATGAAGTGAGAAGCCTAAACAGTGTCAAAATAGCTACTGTAACCTCAGAGAGAAAGTCCAGAACCAAACCAATCTCCACAGTCAAAAGTCAAGAAATTAAATTTAGGCTGTTTTTAGTTGCATATAGCATGTCTATCAATTAATCATGACAGTCGAACTTTGAACCTATAGTATAACAATGATTAGTGGTTGAATTATAGAGAATATTGTAGTTGTTTTTTAAATTGAAGCCTTAATAGTTGAAGAGTACACATTTTATGACTAGGAATGATGAATATACTAGTTTTTCTTCTTTCAACACTATAAACTGTCTCTAAACCTTCTCCATAGGGTTACTTTTGATCATCCTGGTTCTGGGGTACTAACCTTCTTAAACCAAGGTCTATCCTTCTAACTGTTTATTCTTATACATTTATAATAGATAGACATATACTTCCATGCTTGATAAGCCCATAATCAATTTTTAAAAACTCTTTGTGTTAAATCTAACACAGAAGAGCAGCAAGAACTAGGCAATTGGAGTAAAGTGACTTGCCATAGGGTCACAAAACTAAGAAGTGTCTGAGACCAGATTCAAACCTAGGTCTTCTGAATTCCAGGCCTGATGCTTTATCTACTATGCTACCCAGATGCCCCCATAATCACTTTTAATATCCATCATTATAATGCCATTTTTTTGATGTACCTGGACATGAAACAAATTAATGTTTCTACAAATTTTTCTAAAGACTTAGAACAAAAAACAAAAGTACATGAGGACAAATTGAGAACTCTGCAGAAAGAAAGAGAAGATATGGAAGAAACTATTGAATTTCTGAAAAAAGAATTAAATAGAACAGAGCAGACAAGAAAAGAGTTAAGCATTAAGGTAAGGATTTATTAGGGTTATTATTTGTAGTACATTGGAGAAAAAGTAGTGTCAAGTAAGAGGATTTGGTGGTAATGATCATATTTCTTTAGTAATATGATTCTACAAAGTAATAAAATCTTGAAATGACTAGAACTTGCTAAGAAAAGGATTTCTTGGAAGGAATACCTTTATGGTATTAAATCAACACTTTTAATTTTTCAGTAAAGCATGATATTAATAATTATATTATTTTGTATTATTTGCTTGCCCAAACTAGTTATCTGAATTACCAAGTTAGAGGAAATAATGTGAGGGAAGAAGATGTAAATAAGAAGGGCTAAGAGGCATTGACCACTTAGAGAAGAAAACCCATATTTTATTTTGGCTCCATATGTCACTGATAATCCTTAATGAATAAGGGACAGGTTGGTGTACATACCTTGGGCATATAGTGAAATAGTGAAAAATTAAAAGTCAGATACAAGTGATTTCAGCTTATGAAATTATGTTATATGGTTCTCTTATTCTAATTGTGTGTGAGGGTGTGTGTGTTAAAAAAAAAAAACTAAGTTTATTACACTGACTCAATTCATGACTTACTGATTCCTAAAGTTGCCAGTTATATGAAAAAGATGAGGTGGTACCTACAGCCTGGAGCTCTTTAACATCACTCTCCCATTAGAGAGTTCTGCTTCCTGGCTTGCCCACTGCCCCAGAGCAAAACAGGCCAGGCCTGACCAGGCTGTAGTCCTATTTCAGCTACAGCGACTGCAGCCATGTTTCAGTACAACAGGAGAACAAAGATACAAAATTCAAGGTACCATTTGTGATCATAGTATTTTTTGGTAATGCTTCAATTCTCCTGTATCCAATAGTATTTTATATAATGTGTATTCATATACATTTTTCAATAGAAAATTCATTTTTTAAGCATTACCAACATGACAGGTTTGAGTTTTCATAACAATGCAATAAAAAGATTGATTATATGCTAAAATTGATAATCATATGGTCAGACTATATAACCACCATTTAATTAGCACCTTAAGGTTTGCAAAGCACTTAACAAGTATTATCTCATTTGATTCTTACAACAGTCCTGGGAGGGAGGTGTAATTACTTTCCACATTTTGTGGATGAGGAAACTGAAGCAGGCTAAGGTTAAATGACTTGTCAGAGACACACAGCTAGTAAGTTTGTGAGACTCAGTTTGAATGCAGACTTCTGGACTCCAGGTCCAGTGCTCTATTCATTTTCTTAATCTAGTTGCCCTTCTCTTACAGAGTCTGTCATTATTCTGTTTTTAAGCAGGCACAGCAATTCTATATCCATTTGGAAAAAGATGCTAAATCTGTATTTCTATTTATCCCATAGGCTTCCTCCCTGGAAGTTCAAAAGGCACAACTAGAAAGTCGTTTGGAAGAGAGAGAGACTCTGGTAAAACAGCAACAAGAGGAGCTGAACAAGCATTCTCACATGATAGCAATGATCCACAGTTTGAGCGGTGGGAAATTGAGTCCAGAGACAGTGAACCTCAGCCTCTAAAGCTTTGGCTGACCACATGTGGTCTTGTGCGTGTGTGTGTATGTATGCATGTGTGTATGTGTGTATTTGTCTCTTGTCCCCCCCAAAGGTCAGTAATGACTTTAAAATGACAAGGAAAATCATTAATTATTTTCAGTCTAGTAAAGAACCTGACATGATTCATGTGTATAATATTTGGCCTTTTGAATGGAACAAATTAAAATACTTCTCAGATGATTCTATTCTGATCAAACTGAGAGGCAGCGTGACATAGTGGATAGAGGATTAGCTTTGGATTTGGGAAGACCCGAGTTCAAGTTCTGCCCCTGACTCTGGGCAAGTTACCTAACCTCTTAGTGCCTTCCTGATTATAGGTCTGGAGCAAACAAACAAATTGGTTGACCTTATGGATGCAGTAACTGATGCTTTGACTCAGGAAACTTTTATCTTTTTCCCTTTCAACATTTAAAAAATAGATTGTTTTTAATGCAATTTAAACATACACCTTTATGAATATTCAAGATAAATTTAAAATATCTGAACATTTTAACCAAATTAAATGCATTTGAACAGTTCATAAATTATACAAATTATCCTAGAAACAAGTATTTTAAAATATAAGGATTGTTTATATATATTATATATACATACACGCACATATGTACAGTTTTACAATTTATCATTGATATCCACAAGATTTGAAAAATAATCATTCTATATATGTATGCTTTATTGTCCTTGGTAAATACATAGAGATAGTATTTTAATTATCTATTTTTTATTTATTACACAAAAACAAGATAGAATCATTCTTGACCAAGGTTTTGCCTAAGGTCTAGGGGCAAAAGAAGCCCAAGTCATAAAGAAGAATCAATCATTGAGCTTTCATAGAATTTAAAGGATTATCTAGCCTAGAGATGGGCAAACTAAGGCCCGTGGGCCAGATGTGGCCCCCTGAAATGTTCTATCTAGCCACACAACATTATTCCTAATCTGATGAATACAATGAGTAGGATACAATACAATGAAACTGCGAAAGAGTTGCCTTAGAAACAGACTGACAGATGAGCATTTCCTTTCCTTTGGCCCCCTCTTTAAAAAGTTTGCCCATCACTGATCTAGCCCAATACCCTCCACTACCCTGGGTTTAATTCTTATAATATACTTTTAATTCTAACATTTATTACAACTTTTCCCTAGTTTTTCCCATTACAGATATATATCTAAACCATATGATACATTTGGTAGTTTCTTATTTCTTTAAATTTTCAGGAATAGTTACCACATCTCTTTTTTGGTAGGCTATAAGTCTAGGTACCAGAATTTCAGCCTATTTTTTCCAATTGTCTTTTCATTATGTGGAGGTAAGCTTTTAATAGGTGTAATATTAATCACTTCTTATCTTTCTGTCCTTCTTATTTTTCTATCCTTTGTTAGGGTCCTCTGTTTTGTTTTTTTTCAAATAGTCTCCTCCAGCCCCCTTAAAAAAGAAAAGTAAATATTTGTTGTTTTTGTGTTACGATTTTTGGTTACTTCTAGACCTAAAAGCAGCATCGACCAAGCCAAACATTGGTTTTAGCTGAAAACTATTTTCCTATTTTTAATATTTTGAGAAATTAGCTGAACATGATATTTTAACTAAAGTTTCTTCTTCTATCCCTTTACTAATAATTAAAAATTCTTGGATGTTTTCAATGTTTACTTGAAAAGTTTGCAAAAAATATTAGCAGATTGTCATGACCCAAATGGTTTCAAAAGTGTTTCCTGACAAAACAAGAAACAAAGACAAACCTCAGTAATGACTTCCTTGTTAATATTTGAACTAATAACAACACAACTTCTTTTACCTTCTAATAATTTAGTCAGTGTTAAAGCAACTTTATTTTGGTCTTTAAACAAATGAGATTTTTTTTTTTTTTACAATGTGATATTATTTCTCTGTTGGCACTTCTGACCTCTATTCTTTTGGTATGTGTATAGAAGTACCCATTAAAGACATACCAAGGAAGAGTAATGATTGAATTTATACCTTATAATTCTATTTGCTTGACTATAATGAAGACTCGTATTTTTAGAAAACAGCTTCTGTCTTCATTAGAAGCCCTAGTAAATGAAAAATGCCCTCAAATTTTCCCTAGTCTTACTTTTCATAGCAGAGACTGATCCTTGGCTTACTCAGCTGCCAAAATTTCTAATCAGGGTTAATACTATGTTTTAATTATAACCTTGAAAATAGATGTGTAACTATAATCATAATTATTTGCTTTGCAATTTTTTTCCTGTTGTAGATATTAGGTTGTATTTTTTTGTGTGTGTGTTTAAAAGAACAGGCTCAAATCACTTAAAACCTTATTGTATTTTTCTTGATTTCTTTCTTATTCCAGAGATATAAAAATTTAAACCAGTCCTTAATTCAAGGTGGTTATAATTAGGGTGGTATATTTTGAAGCTTGTAGGTATAGACCTTTTAGTTATATTTTGATCCATAGGAACTTCAACTTACAATATGAAATAGCAACTAGGCAGACATAGATAAAACATATCTCTGACCACAGTGTATTTTAGGAAGCCCTTTCATATTCTTTTGGTAATCCTGAGGTTCTATGAAATAAAATGAAAAGCAGTGACCTTGTTGGTAAACTGGGATGTATACCAGGAAAAGTTTCTTAATTTATCCACAGACTGGATTATGACAGTGACTGAATTGCAGGAAGAATAATTTTGTAGCTGTTGGCTTGCATCTAGCCCCCATACATTTCTTCAGGCTCTCTATCCTTGCCATTCTGTAGTTGAAATTCCAGTATATAAAATGCAATGTGGAAGAGTGAATTCCACAACATCAACATTTAAAAACCAATGAAATGGATGACACCTTTTCCATTCTTAGTAGTTGGAGAAGTACAATAATAGCTTTTTATAGTTATCAAGATACTGAGAAATTGATACTATGAAATTGGAGGTTTCGCACTTTGGAAAGTTTCTTTCAAAAAATGGGTTGGGATGCAATTCAGTGATAAGCCTGTGTTATATCTTTTAGATGTATGTTTATTTTCATAGGCTGTATGCTATCCTAAATATCAAATTCATTGCATATGAGCTGAAATTTGCTCCCTTTGGGGGATGACTTTTTGGTTTTCAAATCAATAGATTTAATCATATCACTTCAGAAGAATTTCATTATGTTTTTGGCAATATTTGTATGTCTCCATTAAATCTGTGATTGAAATTGTGTTTCCATCAGGCATTTTGTAGTGGTGTTTATATATAAAACTGCTGACTTGAAGGTGGATGTTAAGTTTATAGATAATATACCAGATAAACATTACTGAGATGTTGAAGAGAAAATTAAATGTTTTATAGAAAGAGAACACTTCAGAAGTTCATATCAAGTTTAATGTTCTCTTTTCAGGAAAAGTTTTATAAAACAGATTGGCTTGATCTAGCTAACTCAGTCATCACTGACTAGAATTTTTCCTTTTCTAGATACTTTTTTTTTACTCAACCAGATAACATCTAAATTCATTCTATATTATCCCTTGCTTTTTTCCTGAAACCTTGTATCCTTGGGAGGGAAGAAGAAGAGTATGATAAAGTTTCCTCACTTCACCACTAAAATCCTCAAAGCTTTATTTGGATTTGAAATAGTAAAAATATTACTTAGAAAATTAAAGGTGTTTTTTTTTTGTCTTTCTGAAGTCACTGTTTTTTGCATAATACCCATAATACTAAAGCACTTACTAGGATGTTTCCATCACTATAATTTATCTATACATCATATAAGTCAGCAGATCTACATAACTTTAAACATGCAGGTGAAATTTTTAAAGACTAGGAAAAATTTTGAACTATAAAGCTAAACCTAAAACCAAAACTAGAATTAAGAGTACGGCTTTAGTTCACTCCTTTGAGATGTATACGGCTAAATGATAGGTATAGGAACTGTAGGTAATGGTTCTTTAACACTGATTAAAGGGAAAAAATTTGGACTGGTATTCCCTTCATTGGTCTATATGGGAAATCTTCTCTATTAGTACTGTAAAGTAATAGATTATTTTTACAAACAGGATCCTCCTTAAAGGTTTCATTAAATGAATTGTTTTTATACTTGTAGTAATATTTAATGAACTGCATTTCAGCATATTTAAATAAAAACCCCAGCTATCTAACTACCTGAGCTACTAATCCTCCCAGATAATGGTTTGGTTGGATTTATAGTCTCTAAGAGCAGTTAGGATGTAGAGCAGTTAGGATGATCCCTTTATTTCAGGGATCCAACCTCTTCGGGCTAGGCCCAAGATGGCTTCAGGCCTATCTCACAGACAGTCACTGGCTGGCCAGTAGGGATCTTCATAGCAGTTGGGAACACTCTTTCTGGATACAGGAACACAGTTGGATCACAGGTATGAAGAATAAATCTCAATAGGATCACAGGATCTGAAGCTTTGGCTTCAAGAGAAAGGAATTGAACCCCCTCCTCAGTTTATAGAGATCCCAAGTGGGAGGAAGTTGTCAGCTTTAGGCTTTACCCTTAACAGGAAGTCCAAAAGCCCCTTGGTAGCTCTCTATGTCCTTTTTCATAATGTCCCCTCATTCTTAGAACATAGCCTCTGGTTCCAGGGCATGCAGCCAGATACAGCACCCTGATCTCTGTGCAAAATCTCTCTTACTTGTTTGCACTCTTTTCTCCATAACACTATCTACCCTACTCCTAACCACTTCCTTATGCTAGGGACAAAAAATAGGGGGAAAGGGAATTGCAATAAACAGTTACATCGAGCAAAATCAAAATGCAAACATTTGCAAAACCAAAACAATAATAGAAAATGCAGAATGTAAAAGAATACAATAATAAATTCAAAACTGCAAAATGCAAAACTTTTCCACAAATAATTGTTACAAAGAGTAAACTATCACACCAAGGTTAATACAGAAAAAACAAACATCAAAAAAAATAATCTCACAAAAATCTAACAAAAATTGAAAAGAGAAAATACAAAAAACCCAATGCAGCTTATGCTTTTACATAAAACAAAATGTCTAAACATGAAAAAAAAACTTATGCAAAGTGTATCTAAAAAGAATCCTAGTTAATTCAAAGCAAAACTTTTCCTTATGCTAAAACCTATTTCTATTACAGAAAACAAAATTGTCTACATAAAACTTGAAAACTGAGTCTCCTATTCTAAGAAATGTAACTTTTGCAACATTTTAACTATTCATACATCTAATTTGTAAAAATCTATGCATATTTACATATATGTACAAGAATTTTTTTACAAATATACAAATATGTACAAATTTTTAAAAATTAAAAAAACTACTGCAACTATTCACAATCATATATATATAGCAATATATAGCAATATACTATATATACACTTATTTACATATTTATGTACACATTTGCCTATTCTATGTATGTTATCTACAAAAATATTACAAATTATATACATGTATGTACAAGTATATATATATATGTATGCATCATAAAGATCTCCGCCCTCTGAGAGTAATAAAATCTCTATAAAGACCTATATGTGTTCTGATAACACCTGAATGGAATGCCATAAAAACAAATCTTCCATTTAGGTAAGAACTTATGGAACTAAAGTGTATAGACATTTTTCTGTTATTCTGTGCAATTCATAATGTATCCATTTATTTGCATAGATACTTTTACCTGGTAAAGCTCTTGTGATCAATGTTTCCTAAAATATGCATGCTGCATGTTAACAATACTTACCAGATGTTCAGATTCTCCTCTTCTTTTGTTGTCTGATGTCCTATTATCTTCATACTTCTTGGTAGTGTTGGATGGCACTAAAGTAGAAATGTGCAATGTTACAATGACACAAAAACCTTACAGTTTCATGTCCATTATCGTTCTGTTCCTATTCTGTTTTGGATTCCTATGCAAAGTCTCTGTTAACATCAGGTCTGGTTTGTTATTCTCTCCTGTCTGATCTGCTTTTCTGTCTTCTGTCTTCATCCTCTTCTCTTGGAATCACATCTTCCCAATCTTTTTTACTGCCCACTTGTTGTCTGATGCAATTTTCTCAGTCCTCTGTTGAAAATCTGTCTGCTATGTCTTCTTCTTCTTCTGGAACTCTTTTTTCTTCTTCCCTAGGAACTAATTTAATGTGAGAGCAATGGAACCAAGAATCTTTTTCTAAAACTTTTATAACGGAAGGTAACATTAACACTACTGTGTAAGGAACATTCCAAGTCTATTGTGTGACAGATATTTTGCTAAAGTTTTTGATGTACACGGAATCACCTGGCTTTATGTTGTGCAGTGAATAGTCCAGAGGACCAGTCTGGACTAAAACTCCCATGTCATGTAGCTCTTTAAGTCCGTCTTGCAGTGCAGTTATGTACGAATCAATCTGTTATCCCCTCCTAACATTGACACAAAAGCAGTTTTGCAAGTTTTTGCTTGCAAAGGTGGATGTCCAGAGTAACTTATATGGTGAGATATGTAAGTCAGCATGTGGTCTAGTTCTTATATAGAATAATGTTAGAGGGAGAATATCTGACTATTTGAGGTGTGTCTCAGTACAAAGTTTCCCTACCATCATTTTGATTTCCCTGTTCAGACATTCTACTTGCCCAGAACTCTCTGGATGGTAATGTAGGAATATAGTTAGGGATAGTCTGGTTTTCTGAGGTTAATTGAAAGAAGGGAATTTTGAGAGAAGCCCTGAGAAAGAATTCTGGGTAAGAAAGGAATTGTGGGTCTACAACTGAAAATAACTGAACTTCACTTCCTTCTTGGATTTTGATCAAGCTGGAGGGAGGTTTTGTCTCTCTGTCTGCAATTCCCATCAAGCTGAAGGAGGGTTTTTCCTCTGAGAGATTCTCCCCGGAGTGTCAGGGATCTTGTGGAGAAGTCCTTGGCATCCAGGTAGAGTATTTACTTGGAGGGAAACAATTTCCCTGAGTCCAGGTTTCATTTGCCAGTGGTCCAGTTGCCAGAATTCCTATTGGTTAAGGCTTTCCATCTATAACTTTGGTTACTTAATAGAGCAGCCAAATCCAGGGTTTCTCCCCTTTCTTTCTTATTAATTATTGGTAGTGAGTTTAGATTAAGTCAGATAGCATTGGGGGTGTTTCTTAGATAGCATAGGGAGGATTAAGCGCTGCTTAATTAAGCAGAAGGGTTAATTAAGAAGAAAATGAAGGCTCTCCTTCAACAGGAGACTTAGAAGTTGGGGTGGAATTAGTTTGGATAGTGCTAGGGTCCTACCTATCAGTTTCTTCCCTTTTTAAAATAAACTTTATTTTCATAAGCCAAGGGTTTCACTGGCCCTGGGGAGTACCTAGGTGGGTTGTAACATCCAACATCCCTCTAGGACTCTTCCATAATACAGTATGGTACATGATATTTGGCTGTAATCCCTAAATTCTCATATACTTGATTTAAAATACTGTCTGTAAAATGAGAACCCTTTGTCAAAGTCAGTTTTAACCGGGACCCCAAATCTTGGAATAATTTCCCTTAGCAAGATCTTAACTGCAAGTTTTGAAGTCCAATGTCTCTGTCTTTCCCAGGATGATAGACCAAAATGACTGGCTTCAGACCTGGATATCTCAATGCAATCTGACTTCCATATTAAATTGACAAAAGGTTTATTATAGTAAATAAAATAAAGGAAGGGAATGGGAAGGAGAGCTGAGCTATTTCCCTAGCACTAAAATTCTCCTCCCACCAACCTATGAAGTCCACATGGATCTGCCTTATTTGACTTGCTACTATTTGTCAACCTAACCTCTCTGAATTGTATCCCAAAATCCCTAATATCTAGCTTCCCTGACTAAGCCCACTCCAAAACAGTACTTGGGAAAGGTTGAATAGTTCAGGTCTACTGGATAAGGGTGGTGACTAGATGATAGAGTCATCAAGGCCTACAGGCAACCACCTACAGGTTTCTTGGAATACAGACAGATAAAAGTCTATGTTCAGGCTGACTTTCTTCTCAGGAATTCAAAGGTAGCTTATAAATATTATCAGGAACAAAAGGCAGGAACAGAGGGAAAGATAAGTCCAGAAGCTGGAAAGCTGGTCTGATGTCTCCACTGCTCCTTTCTGGGCAGGTCAGTTAACTTGCCATGCAGTTAACCCTCTAACTTTAAAAGGAAACAGGAACCAGATTCCTGCTTCAGGCTTTAAGTCCTCTCCTTATTCTGTTCTCACATTCTTTTGGGATTCTCTTCTTGGTATTCCATCCAGGATCCATTTTCTTTGCACCCTGTATCATTTTGCAACTTACCTTCCTCTTAGTTAATAATGATATTTGGCCATAATCCCTAAATTTTCATATACTTGATTTAAAGTACTGTCTGTAAAATGGGACCCTTTGTCCAAGTCAATTTTAATCGAGACCCCAAATCTTGGAATAATTTCCCTTAGCAAGATCTTAACTACAAATGCTGTCGTATTTTTAGCAGATTGAAATGCTTCCAGCCTAGCCAGTTTATCCACCAATACTAAACAAAACTTGTATTTTCCTGCTTTTGGCACACTTATATAATCTAACTGCAGATGACCTCTGCAGTGTATCATAGCCATTTGTTTTTTAGATAGCCACCAGAAAGTCTGTTATAATCCCAGCCTGAGCTATCTACTTCCCTCCAGATGTTATAAACCCTCTGTGTTTCCAGATTGATCTAGTCACATGGCAGATTGAAAATGCATATCAAGAATCTGTGTGAATATTTGCTATCTTGCCCTCAGCTAATGTGCAAGTGTGTTTTAATGCCATTAATTCTGCCCCTTGAGCATTCATACTTGTGGGTAATGAAGCATACCATAGGGTCTCAAACTCAGTTACTTCTGCAACCCCTGTGTAATGAATACCATTTTGCACAAAGGAAGAGCCATCAGTGAAAAGCACAGGATCAGGATTTTGAATTGATATGTCTTTCAAATCTTGTCTTGGCTGTTCTGCTAGCTCTACAACTGTTGTGTATTAATGTAGCAGTTCCATATTAGTTGGTAAGTCAGGTAGTAGAGTTGCTGGATTTTAAACACTACACCTTTTAAGTTGTATGTTTTCATTCCCCCAAAGAATTATTTCATACTTTGCTATCTGTTGGTCAGAGAATGCTTGGGTCTGAAATTTAAGCATAAGGACTTCTATTTGATGTGAACAATATACAGTTAAAGGGTACCCAAGAACTAAATCTGCAAACTTCTGCACCAAACAGTGCAGCAGCTGCAACCCCCCTCAGGCACAGTGCTATCCCGGCTGCAATTAGGTCCAGCTGTGCTGTGTAATAAGCTATGGGACAGTAATTTGGTCCTAGGTTCTGTGCTAGACCTCCCAAAGCTACCCCTTTATGCTCATGAATGAATAGTTGAAAAGGCTTAGAATAATCTGGGATCCCAAGGGCTGGAGCAGAAAGAATGACCTCTTTAAGCTTTGTTATTGCTTGCAGATGTTCTGGCTTGAGTTTGAGAGGTTCAGGTTTTGAATTTTTGGTTAAATCAGTGAGAGATTTGGACAATTCACTATCCTACAATCCATTGGAGACAGAATCCCATTGTGCCAAGTATTGCCTTGAGTTGCCACTTTGTTTTTGGTGCACTCAGCTTTTGGATGTCAGCTATATGCTTTTGGGAAATACTTCTATAATCTCTGGTTAGTATGAACCCTAAATACTCAACTCTTGGCAAGCACCACTGAAGCTTTGCTTTGGAGATCTTATGTCCTCGCTTATACAACTCACACAAAAGAAATTTGCTAATCCTATAAGCAAACTTTTGCATTTAGAGACACTAGAAGAATGTCATCAACAAAATGCACTAGCTTCATTTCCTTAAACCTTAGGTCTTTGTTTAGGATTTGGGAGAACAAGGAAGAGCTTTTGCAGAATCCTTGTGAAAGATGACTCCAACAGTAAGAATTTCCATCCTAGATAAATGCAAAAATCTTTTGGGAACCTTTATGTATAGGGATGGAAAAGAAAGCAGAATATAAGTCTACCACTGAAATTTCTTGCATGGCTGGGTATGGAGGAGATAGATAATAGTAGCTAGGCTTGGGACAATTGGGTGGGATTTTACAATATACTCATTGATTGCTATTAAATCTTGTACAAATTTGTAGGTTCTGTGTCCGTTTTCATCTAGTTTTTTTTTTCACTGAGAGTATAGGTGTATTGAATTCTGATATGCAGGGTACTATAATGCCTTGCTGCAACAATGGTTCGATGATTGGTCTATTCTTTCTTTTGCTTTTTTGCTTAAAGGATACTTAGGGATACAAGGTGGAGAGCCCCCTTTTGTAATCACCCTAACAGGAGTTGCTAACTTAAATAATCCTAAATCTGTAGAAGAAGATGCCCATAGACCGCTTGGTATATCATCTGGTATAGGGTAAACTGATCCTCTTTCTCCCTCTGCTTCAACTGTGTCTAAGAATAATACAGGAAACAGGCTTAAGGATTCCTCTGGAAGTTTTAAAGACATGTCTTCAGAAGGTGTGCCCTGTATGGTAGCCCTTGATTTACAAAGAAGATCTCTGCCAAATAAGTTCATAGGGAAATTGGGTATCAAAAGGAAGGAGTGTTCCACAGCCAAAGGACCCAATGATATCATTTTGGGTTGCAACTTCTTTACTTTTTGTGGTCTCCCAGCTACCCTCACTACCTCCATCATTTCTACAGAATTGCACTCCCCTGGGGATGTTTGTAAAACAGATCTACTAGCCCCTGTGTCCAAACTATCATAAATCTACTCCCCATCTTTCAAAGTAACATAGGGTTTAGTGCTATTCAGTGGAGAATGTGTTTTTATTACAGGTGCCAAAACAGATGGGTCTGGGAATTGCATCTCTAATTCCTGTCCATCACATTCCACCTCTCCAATTTACTTCTGCACTACTAATTTGCCAGGATTTAATAGTCCTATCACTTTGCCAGGATTTACTTGCTTTACTACACCTTCTATTAGTTACTATTCCATTGCTCACTTGCTGTTACAATATCCATGTATTCTTTCCCACAATCTTTATCTTTGTATAACTATGCTGTCCTGTTCACACTTTTGTAAAAAGGTAGAGGTAACACTAGGTTGTTGTTATAGTTGAATGGTCAGGTGGTTTGGGTAACCTGACCTGTCAGGGTATTCCCCCCCTTTAGACAGAGAGCAAATGGCTACCCCCGTCTCCATCCAGAGAAGAATGGTGGGCAAGATGATGCAGCAGCGTGTATCAGGATAGAGAACACCTCAGGAAAAAAGTACAAACTGCTGGCTAGGAAGTTTTGCTTTGACCCAGCCCTCCTTTTGTGTACTCCTCTGAACAGAAAGCTGCCAGAGAGAGAGAGAGAGAGAGAGAGAGAGAGCGCAGTATTGGGTGACTCAGGAGTTTGACTTAACCTGGTCTGAGAAAGCTCTTCCTTCCAGGGAAAAACATCCACCCACTAGTCTCCCTTTATTCTTCTTCTATGAAATCAATCTGACTACTTTCCTATATATTTGTTGAAGTTTATTAACAGGGTAACAAGGGATGAGGTTTGGGGAAGAGGGTGATAACGGTTCTCTTACTGAAGGCCCTGATCAGGAGTCAAAATCTTTCAGTCCTCAGCTAAAGCTGAGGATGGCCTGATCCCTCTCTGTCTGCTGGTAAATTCTGTACTGGTTACCCTAGGCTAAATATGAGCAAAAATATAGTCTCTAGGATTAGCTTGTACAAGAGAGATTTGTCTTCAGGTTTGGTCCAGTCCCCTTCAGGATAATCCTGTTGAGGTAACTGGCAGCTGATCAGATCACACAGATATCCTCTCAGTTTAGCACTGCAAGATGTCTTCAGGGTAGATATATCCTCTGAATAAGTTGAGAATCACTTTTAGATAGGAAATGCTGGCTAGATCAGGAGAATTGGTCCAGAGCTGTTTCCCACCAGAGTTCAAGCTCAAAAGACCCTTCTGGTTTCCCAAAGGTCACCTTCAGGTTCTGTTGCTCTCAGAATTCTCTTCCACCAACATTCCAAACCTTCTCTCCTTCCTTTTCTGTATTTTTACTTTGCTTACTTGTCCCTGCAAATTCCTTCCTTTGCCTTCATAATGCATATGCCCCCCTTTGCATATCCCCATTCTGGCAATTGCCCCCTGCCACCTGAGAGTAATTTGGATGAACTCCATTCTTTACATACTCCTGCATTGTAAGTCAGAGACTTGTTGTGATCCATGGCAACATCCATGGTTGCAGCATTTATTTTGGTCCTGTCTTTGGTATGAATTATTAAATCTGTTGTTGTAGCTAAATGAACTCTGCCTATAACCATTGTTATTAAAGTTGTTAAAGTTGTTGCCTTGGTTTACCCTAAATGCTTAGCCAGAGAATTACCCCCTCAATTGACACTCCCTCATGAAGTGGCCCATTCATTTAGGTGGACTTTGTCTAGTTTGGGGTTAAAGTCATTTTTAGGTCTAGAGCAGCTACAGCTTTTATTTCCTTTATTTCACTGTCTTTAAGCTTTTGATTTGCTTCCCTTAATTGCTTTTTTAGATCATCAATTAGGTCATATTTGTCCTCTGCCTATATTATCTTTTTCAGCTTGATAGATGTAACTAGCTGTCTTTTTAAGTTCTTCTAGACTCATTATAAACCAATTCAGGCAATTCTGAAAAAGTTTCTCACAGAAGTGCAAGCATTCTTGACAAATTGATGGCGAATATGATTTACATTTTCCTCCATCAATAGGTCCATCCCAAGTCATTGTTCTCCAGAGTCTATGATCCTATCCAAAAAGCTTGCAGATGTTTCCTCAGGCTCTTGCCTTAGTTTTTCAAATTTGGACCATGTGTCAGGGTGCTTTGAATTTGCCTTCACAGTCTCTAAAATTGATTCCTTTGCCTTGCTCAGATATCCATGTGCTTCTACAGAATTCATCTCTAATTGAGGACCCTCAATAGGCCAGGGTGTTAAAGCAGGTTGTTATTTGTCTGCTCAATAAACTGCTCTTTCTCCATCTTTGTTAAAAGCTCCTCCATAAGTAATTCAAAGTCCCTAAAATCCAGGCCAAAGATCTTGATCACACTTTTAAACTCGTGAATCACTTTATTTGGTTCTTTGTCAAATTTGGGAGTTCTTTTCTTAATTACATCTAAGTCAGCTGAAGTAAATTTTGTGACTTAATATGCACAATGCCTGTATCTGGAACAATATAGGACCTATCACGCAAAGGAAACATATTGGCAGGATTATGTTCTAATGCCTCAGTTTCCAGCTGAAGCTTGGTACGTGCTTGTGATTTTTCTGCACCCACTTGCTTACCTGCTTCCTATGGCACCATCCCTTGCATTGTCCCTTTTGCTTTGGTTGGTTCTAAACATTGAGACTCCACTTGATCAAGCTTTTCTTGTAGGGTTAAAACCAGTTGCTTTAATTCACTGTTCCTTAGAGTCAACCAACCAGTAACAATGAGTCTTTTAAAAATTGCTACCACAACCTTTTTAAATTGGTAGAGGCAGCCCAATAATAGAAGCAGGAGAGGCAAATAAGACAAAGTTTTGCGTATAGTCATGTCAGTAATTGGAAGTAAGACTTTGAATCCCAACAAATAGTGTAGGTGATCTGGCATTATTATCATAAAGATAAAAGGTACTATTGTAATATGATACCAAATCACCTCCATTGTGCTATATTCAGGCACACTGGAGAAGTGAATTTCCTGAGTAAAATGAATTTCCTCAGGGAAACAGTAAAAATTGTTGCCTTCCACTTTTACAAAAACAAAGCAGTCTGTTTGAAAGATGCTTGTGAATAGCTGTGTGAGTGACAGCTAAGTGGGAGAGAGATTATGGAGCTGTTAAAAGGGAGAAAGGAACAACCCCTGGGGTGATGGCTCTCTCCCTGTTAGGTCAGAAAACTGATGATGGCCCTCTGTTCTTAAACTAATGTAAGAAAACTCTCTTACAAAGGGTAAATCAGAAAGGGAAACCCAGGGAAGGTGTTACTGTGGTTAGCCAAGAGTGTTGATAATTGTAAGATCAGAGCAGGCAGCTGTCCGGAAAGATTCAAGCGGGAGGGGTGGGTGGGAGTGGGGTGTGGGGGCAATGAATGAGTAGAAGTGCAGTTAGAACTCCACTCCCCAGCCAGCACAGAGCCTGTCTACTGATCTAACTGAAGTAAGGTGGGCCAATGACTTTCCTGTGTCAACTGACTAAAACTTCCTTCACAAGCTGGATTAGATATCAAAAACCTTTTCAACTGATTCCTTGGATTCCCAACTGCCACTGGAGCAGGGTAATAGAGGATGAGTCAAGGTAAGTAAATCTGACCACAGTTGCCTTGATCAGAGGATTCCCATACCAACTGACTTAGTTATATTAATTCTTTAATGACTCGAGGGGCAGAGGGATAAAGGAAATGTTAAAGTGAGGAATAAGAAAATTCTCTCTAATAATCTGTGGTCATAAAGGGATGGCTTCTCCCACGCAGGGCAGAAGCCCCCAAGAGAAATCTAACTAAGTCAGTTGGTATGGACCCTAATGATCTAAGCCCTAATGTCCTTTTCCTTGGGGAGCCAATTCTAGCTCAACCCAAAGGTTCTCCTTCACTTCCCCCTATATCTGGTTTCTATCCTATTATCTGAATTATAATTATTTAAGGTAGGGTCCCTTTGTAAGGCAAGGTGAGGATTCGGAGATTGGGAGTCCACTCTTGGTTTTGAGTGACTCCCCAGGGATCAAGTGATTTTGATCTCGTTGATGTCAATGGACGCTGGTAGGAACAACAGGCTTTTGGGGAATAAGACGAGTCTGGGAAACCCTCAGCTTTGGCTCTTGAATAGTCATGAGAAAACTCCTCTCCTTCCTTCCACCTTGAGCTCCTCAATCCAAAAGCCCCTCTTCTAGGAATCTCTCTCTTGATCCTTTGCTTTCTCCAACTGATGCTTCTATCAATCAGCATGCAACATTCTGAGAATTTCTTTCCTCATAACTTGCCTTTACACCTATGTTACATGTATTTATATATGCACAGTTTTTTCATCAATTATATACACTATACAACAGTTATGTTATTTCTTACACCCTGGTGTTAAGCAGAAAAAATTTTGCTTTTTCTGTTGTTTTGCTTAAAACCTTATGCATTCTAGCTAAGTATTTACACATTCTGCATTTTTTTTTTTTTGCAATTGTGGACTCTCATTTATCTACATGAGGTTAACAAATAGTTTTGAATTGTGTATATGTCCTTTTTTGTGTACTATTTGCATGAATACTTACATCTTCCTTCTTGGCTCCTCTTCATTATTGACTGAAAACATAGTTTTCTTCCAAACTATGTGTGTTGCATGTTTTCCTTAATATGTGAAGTTAATTTTTGTTTTATGCTATTGCTCCCCTATCTTATGTTTATCATCTGTCCACTTCTCATATGTACAAATTTACAAAGTTCAGAGAGATTTTACTGTCTCTGTTATCAGTTCAAAGCTTTTCTTCTGTCTTGTCTTACTGCTTTTGTTCTTTCTTGTCTTTTCCTCTGGGCTGGTTTGTCTTTCTCTAGTTGTTTCCTCCCCTTTGGGTGTATTTTTTGATTGTTGTCTAGACTTTACTGTAGTCTGTACATGCCTGATGATGTTTTCTTTTATTGGAGTTGTTTTCTGGAACCATGACTTAGTAGGACTTGTTTCTACTGTTTCTAACTGATGTTCATTCTCAGCACTTTGTTTATCACTTTCAGTTTCACTGTGATTTTCATTTGTGGTGTAAGGCTTGTAAAGTTTTGAGTGGGAACAATGGATCCATGAATTCTCTGCTATCTTGATTGCTGTTGGAGTAGTTAATAAAACTTGAAATGGACCAACCCACTTTGTGTCTAGCTAACTTTTTGCTAAAATTTCTTACATACACTTTATCTCCCAGTTTGATGTTATGTAATGAATAATCCAATGGTATAGCTTGTTGGATCACACCCATTTCATGTAGTTCTTTTTTGCAAGGCTCATATGTATGATGCCAAAGTACAGTCTCCTCCTTGCATAGAGATATAGGCTTGTTTATAAGGTTTCCCTTGCCAAATTGGATGACCATACAGTATCTTGAATGGAGAGAGATGTAAGTCTCTGCTCGTGAATGTTCCTATATGGAATAGTGCTATGGGTAAAATCTCAGTCCATTTCAAGTGAGTCTCTGAACAGAGTTTGCTAAGGAGCGTCTTAATCTCTCTGTTCAGTCTCTCCACTTGACCTGCACTCTGAGGATGACAAGCTGTGTGTAAACTAGCTTTTATCCCCAGGTTTTGATATATTTGATTCAGTATGGGCTCTGAGAAATGAGAACCCCCATCAGATCCTATCCTGGAAGGAATTCCAAATCTAGGAATGATCTCTTAATAGCACTTTGATCACGAATGCTGCTGAGTTTTTCTTGGCTGGAAAAATTTCTGGCCACTTGTATGCACTCAAATGGTGTGTAAGCTAAAGGTCGACCTCCCAAACCTTTGTTTTTGAACACTCCCTGATTGAATTTCATATAAGTTTTGCACTTCTGACAGACTTTAATTGCATATGAGGATATTCCCGGTGCAAGCCAAATTCATCAGACTACATCTATTACTCCTTGGGTCCTATAGTGTCCCTTGCTATTGTAATGATGGATATATTTGAGAGTATTTGAATGGCAAGGGGAGGTCAGACTTGGGTATGAGTGCCTGTCAGTTCTCTCTCAATATACCACTATTACTTGGACAATGGAGGGGATTTCTCTTTAATGATGTCTAACCAGAGAAAGGAGCCAGCACTAATGGCTAGAAGGAAGACTTTCCTAGCTGGTGAGGTAGGTGGTATCTCTGAATGGACAAGCATGGACCCTCCTCAGGCAGAAGCTTCCCTCCTTGGGTAAAGCCAACACCACAGGAGAACTCACTCAGAATGGAGTTTGACCTGAGCAACTCGGACCCCCTTCCCTTCTCTGTCCCTTGGAATAACTTCTCTTTTTATTTGACTGCAAACTGCTTATTAAGGTGAATCAAGGTAGTTGAAGATGGGGAGGATACAGGTAATCAGGAAAGCCCTAAAAAGTCTAAAATCCACAAGGTCCTTCCTCTTGACCAGCCCCCAAATGGCTGAAACCAGAGGTTCACCTTCCCTTCCCTTTAAATCTTGTTTCTACCTATGATCTATGCTATTTGAACTAAGGTAGTGTACTTCTGTGAGACAGGTATAGGTTGAGCCCTCAGGGTCCACTCCCAGAGTCCCAGACCCCTCAAGGATAAAGAGATTCCAATCTCTTTTAATTGGTATTAGATGTTGACAGGAACACCAGGCTTTGGGATATGACTGTCCAAAACCTTTTGAATCAGCTCTCAAATCAGTCACCAGGTGAGCTACTCCACTCCTCTCACCTCGAGATCCCTAATCAAAAGCCCTTCCTTTAGGATTCTTCCTTCCCATGATGCCTTGCTTTCTTCCAATCTACGGTCTGTGTCAATCAGCTAGCTTTCAACATTCTAAAAGGTTGATTTCCCCAACCTGTCTTTATACTATGTATGCTATTGCATACATGGTAAAATAGTTTTCTAGGCAAAATGGGTTTGCCCAACTCTAAAAACCATATGCCTTCAAATATAGCCAAGTAATACCAGGAAATATAGGAGACCAGAACAAAGGGACATGTTCATTATGAAGGTGTACCCTGAGTTCAAAAGTTTCGAACAAAACACAACACTTATTTTCTCTATTGTAATTGTTATTGTATTTGGAGTTTGTGTAAGTATTGCTATATGACTTTCTCTTGTTTAGGTTCAGTTGGGCTTTGTAATGGCAAAATCTGACTATGTGCCCTAAACGCCCACATAAAAATCACCTTTTGTTGTTATTTGCTTGTTTGTTTCCCTGGTATTGATTTCTTGAACGTTGTGCTTGCAAAGTTGCAAGATTCTTTATTCTTTTATCTCTCTCTTTTTTTTTATGGTGGATTTTGCTTCCTGTAGCTGTTTTCTTTAAGTCTCAGATTATCTCATCTTTCCTCTTATCAGAGTCTCTGTAGTCTTTCTGTTCTCTGTCCCCCAAAAACATAAGAGGCTTTTTGTGTAGGTCATCCAGGATGTAACAATAAAGAGAGCCAATAACCAATGTTTGATAGAATGGGAGATAAAGTCTATGGCGAGTCTATCTTCCAGCTCTCCCCTAGGGCTGAATATACACTGGGAGACTTTAAGGGGATGTCACCCCAAAACTGGGGTATCTGGATGGTCGTGCCACCCCACAGGAGTTGGGGGCAAGGCTTCCCTACAAGAGGAGGTATGTGGTATCCCAATCTGATTCTGAATAAGGGTGAGGTTCACACAAACCTCCCCTGATCAGTTAATTTCACAATGGGTGGTCCAGCTTCAAGATGGAGGCAGTCAGACCAAGCTGTGCTTCCTCTCTCCCTTGTTGTCTCTCAGGCACTCTGGAATGCTATCTGACTGATGAATAGCTTTTATTAATTGCAATTTAGGGATTGGGGAAAGAGGTGAAGGGTTGAGGGATTTTGGGGTGCCCTCTTCTCTATTTCTGTGGGGTCTGTCACTTGGGTGGGAACATTTGAGGTTCCTACTCCTAAGCTTCTTTCCCCTCCCCTTCTCCTTCTATTTCTCTATTTCTATCCTTTCCTATAATTGTAAGTTTTGACTGAAAGGGGGTCTCTCAGCAAGGTTGGATAATGGGAGAAGGAGACTAAGAGATCGCTCTCAAAATGGAGTTCAAAAACTTAGCTGACTCTATTATTGAAGTCTTGATGGGAGAGAAGTGATGGAATGGCTTTGATCAGGGAATCAGGGTTTCAATTTCCAAAGAAAGATCCTCAGGAAGCCCCCAGGACTGGATCCGGGCTGGGATGACCTCCTCCTCTTTCCTCCCAGTTCCTTCACCCCTAGACCTCTCCTCTCCTTCCTCTCCGGGAATCTCCCAAAATTCTTTCTGATCTCATCTATCAGTAACTGTCACCAACTGCCTTCTTCTGGCTCCTTTTGTCCCATCTCCCTTGCACAAATCCCATTCTTACAAGGATTAGTGCCTCCCACCCAGGACAATGCAACTTAAAATTGGTCTTTAGACAAATTGCTCCCTTTTATAAACTGCCTCCTAATATGCTGGAGATTGTCCTCAGATAATTGCTGGAAGCCCAAGATGTTCTTTCCTACCTCAACCAGTCTATCTAAATAATTATTTGGATTCTCCCCTGCCTCCTGCCTTAGGTTTTCAAACCATCCCCAGCAATCAGGTTGCTTAGCATACGCCTTCATAGCCTCTATAAGGTCTTTCCTTCATCTTCTCAGGTAAGACATGTTACCATGATTCGAAATTTCCAAGTCTTTGTATTCCTGGAGCCATGAGGTCAAACTGGGGTTTCTACGAGTCTTGTCAATGAATTGAGTCTTTTTAACTGGCATGCATAATTCTCTGAGAAGTATCTCAATGTCCTTAAAAGTGGGGTCATACAGCCTTATTGCTCTTTTGAACCCCTTTATACATTTGAAAGGGTCCAAAAAAATTGAGGCATGCAACGTTTTAGGCTGTCCAAATCCCCAGATGTGAACAGTTTGTGTGTTTTGAGGTGGACCACTCTGGCATCGAACTGTAGAGTGTGTGGTCATGTAAGGAAGAATTGGGATTGGTGCTTTTGCCCCTTCTGTAGTGGTTTGAATGGTTTCATGGATTGTGTTCATATTTTGAGTTGCCATCTGTACCCCATTCCCTAGGGTGTTGTCTTTTCCCTCCATTAGCTTTTTGTTTGCCTCTTGCAACTGTGCAATCTCCCTCTTCAAAGCAAGAATTAATACGGTATTGTCATCCCTATGTCCTAGCATTTTCTGTATTAACCTTTTCAGGGACCAGTAAAACTGCAGAAAAGAGACCATTTTTGCAATCACAGTTGGTAGGAAAGCACAGACATGACCTATTTCCACTTTAAGCCCCTGCTAACTGTCATATAGATGATTTATCTCAAATATGTATTATGGGATCATCACCACCCATAAATTATATACCATTGAACAGAAGCTATACAGTAGGATAGCACAACTTTTCATGGTAAAAACTGTTCTTCTCACTAAGGTATCCATTAGAAAATTTTATTTTCAAGTGCTTTTAACACTGTGCCTTTAAGGTTTGTCTGCTTTTTTTTGTTTGTTTTTTCCCTTGTATGTTACCGTAGGAGAGAAAAATAAAGATGGCTGCCTCTTGGTTTTCACAGAGGCTTTTCTTTTTATAGATGTTATTTCAGTATTTATTAGGTATAGGAACCTACACTGGCTTAGCCAAAATGTAATAATGGCCCAATTTGAGAGGGTTTAAGTGGGAAAGAGAGATGGGTCAGTGTGGTAACTCTCTCTTCCCTGTCTTGTGGTGCCACTAATAGTAGAGTAACTTGAGAGGGGGTTTCTCCTAATGGTGGTCATCTGGGGAGGGTGTGTTGGCCCTCAGAGGTTAGAGACAAGGCTTTCACACAAGATGAGGTATGTGAGGACCCTGTTTGGTTTAGCCCAGAACCAGGGTTCCCACAAGCCTCCCCTTATCCCATCATGGGCTCCACAGGGGTTTGGGCTCTGAGATGGATTTTGCCAGGCAAATGCTATGAGACCTCCTTTCCTCTAGTCTCTCTCAATAAAACCCAGAACACTATCTGACTGCTATTGCTTTTTATTAAGATATCAGGGTGATCGATGAAGGTGGTGGTCAGAGGGAATTAGGTCACCCTAAACATCTAACCCAAGGTCCTTCGCTTTGGGGAGCCAAATCAGGCTACAACCCAAAGCTTCTCCTTCCCTTCCCTCTATCTCTATCTCTATCTCTATCTCTATCTCTATCTCTATCTCTATCTCTATCTCTAGCCTATATACTGAATAATAAATATGTTGAACAGAGTCTCTCAGCAAGACAAGGGTGAGGATGGGGCAATTTCATTGGGACTTGATGTGACAGCATGATGTTTTTTCACAAAGTTGTTGACTGCTCTTGGATCTTGTATTAGTCTCCACTGAACTTTGCCTTGTGCGTCAAGTTTGTTCTTTATAGCCAAAATTGGAGTGTTAAAATCTGAAATAGTTGCAACTAGGATCTTCTCTTGCAAGAGACTCTCTATAATTGGTGTTATGCCCTCTATAGCTTCTTTGCTCAGCCTATATTGGGGAATCTTTGGCGGTATCCCTTCTTTGACTTCTATGTGTGTGGCTGATTTTAAAATGCCCATATCACTAGAGTGTTTTGCCCACACCTCTTCTGGTACATTATTAGGGATTTCAAATATGGATCATATTTTCTGCTCTTGGGCATTTTCTGCTCTCTGCTCTAAGAACAACAGTGTTTGAGTGATTGCTTAGGCAAATGCAGATAAATGTCCCCAGACTGGTCACATTGAATGGTAACTCCAATTTTGCATAAAAAATCACATCTGATTAAGTTGGAAGGGCATCCAAAGATCACTAGGAATGTGTGATCAATGCTAAGGAGTCCTAGGTTTACCATTTTTGTTCTTAGTTTTGGTACCCTTTGGATTTCCCCTGTAGCACCTTTCACTTGTAAAGTTCCTATGATTTTGCTATCCTTTGGAAATGTTTTGAGGACACTCCTTGTAGCATCTATGTCAATTAATGCAGAATATATTTAATTTCCAACCCTAATCGTCATGTGTGGTTTTTTATTTTCATTTTCTTGTTGGACTTGTACCACTGGGTTTATTGTTTTTATGGTATCACAGTCCTTCCCTTTTTCCTTCCCAATCCAGTCTGTTTCCCTCCAATAATGTTTGCTTTCCATCTGGATTTCACTTCCCCTTTATCTATTTCATTCATTATTGGTCGTGTTTTTGTATGACTGCTGACCTCAGTAATGATATTGATTGGTACTCATGCTTTATGCAAAGTGTTGTCATGCTTGTTTGTGTGTGCATGTAATGATGATTCTCTGCAGAACAACTTACAGATCCACAGCTCAACCTGTGGGTTTGGGCAGTCTTAAGGCTAGTAATAATCAGTCCCCCAGCAGGCAGGAACTAGAGACTCCTTACTAAGAGGGCCAAAGCCCTATAATTCCCCTATGGATATCACCTGAATACCTTACTAGATGTTAAATATGGCTAAGATGGTATATTGCCAATAGTGTTGATATCTTAGCTTGTTGGGGAATAATTCACAGGTTAGAGTTTGTGTGGGAAGCCTATGAAAATCCCCTATAGCAAGGAGACTTCCCCATCTGCCAAATCCAGACAGTATAGAGAAATTTCTCTGAAGCTGATGGATGGATCAAACAGCAAGATAATTAAAGCTTCTTTATAACAAGTAACTTCTTTAATTGACTAAAGAAGGTATAAACCGATGGTATTTGGGATCATAGGTATGACGGAGAAGGCGAGAGGATTAAGGGAAATCTAACTCTAAATCTTGATGAGTAAGAACTAGGCTGTCCCTTCTCAGGGAAAACCTCTGACGGAGTTCCACACAGCTTGATTTCAGCTTCTATTCACTAGCTAATGGAGAGATGAGCTAGCAAGGCCAGATGATGATAAGTAGCTGTTGTTGATCTTTTGTGATAGTTAGTTGAAGTTGATGTAGATATTATTTGATGATAAATATACATACATACATATATGCATATATATACACACACACACACATATATATGTTGCAGAATGCAGGTTGTAATAGAGATTGAGAGGAACTTCCAGACACAGCACTGTGGATCAGGCAATTACAATCTTGGTGAGAATTACTAGGCTTCAATGGAAACCTACTCAAAAACCTCCCTTCCACCCTTCACCCTAAATCAGAACTGAGTTGGTTTGCCTGGGGTTTCAACTTTTTTTATAGTGCTGTTCTAATGGTCTTTCAACTGTCTCCTGGCTTCTTTGGGGTTCTAAACTCTGTACCCCATGTTGATGCTGCTTGCAAAAAATGCCACTTGCAAAAGATGGCTACAGTACATCATGTGGGTTTGTTGCTGTTTTTGTTTCTGGGTAAGGAAAAGATTCTTCTTCTTCCTTGATCATTAGTTTTTGGTTTGATTCAAGGAAAGCTTGACTATGATTAAAGGTTCCCCACAGTGTTCTTTGGTTTCTTTGCAATATGCATTAGCAAGTTTGAAGTCTGGTAAACTTGATGGATTGCTTTTTGCTTCAGTAGATAACAAACGTTTTGTATTGGTTTTGTTTCTTTTTGTTGCTACCTCAACTTTTGCATATGTTTGTGTCTTGCTTCTCTTTTCCCTTTCTTTCTCCCTTACTTTTGCATAAGATTGTCTGCTTGTTCTTGAGGTTCCTTTAATCTACTTGATCTTTCTGCATGCATTTCTGTGTGTTTGAAAACTGAAAGGATTGGTACACTTGGGACAGAATCTATCCTGGGAAATGTTGCAGGAATAAATTCTTTGCAGTTTGGGTTTAGCTTAGAAGATACTATGAATTCCCAATAACTCATTTCCATTATTACTTTTCCTTTCGTCTTGGGGGGATTGTTTGTTTGCATGTCTAAAGATCTCATTTCTAAACTTTCCTTCCCAGTCCCATATGTAAAGATTTGTTTTGTTTTGTCTGTTTCTGTAGTAGTTTGTGTTTTAAGTTTATCAGAACATCTGAATGATTTGGTTTTTCTAGGTTTTGTGTTTTCTTTGGTTGATAAGTGATCTTGTGATAAATTTTCTATCGTTGTGATTTGATTCTGCATGTCTGTAGATTCTTTTTCTGTTTATGTTGAAGGCTTAAAGTTTGTTTTTGCTTTTTCTTGTGATGTGCATTGATTAATGTCTTTGATTTTGCTTTTTCCTAATAAAATATCTCTTGTATTTTTTCCCCATGCTTTTGTAAATGCAAGTATGTCTATTTGAGTATTCCTTTGATTTTCATCTATTGCTTTGTTATTTTTGTCCTATAAATGCCATTTTTGATATTTTGCAGATCTTGTATCTTGCCTTCTCGCTCTTTTACTTTTCCCACACCCAGTTATTTTTCCATCTTTGAATCTATCATCTTTTCAAGTTCCTGTTTCAGTGTGCCTAATGTGTATTTTTCTTCAGTTTTGTATCCTACAATTTGTCTGACTAGTTTTTACAATGTCCAGTAGAATTATAAGAAGGATGTTATGGCTATCATCACTGTTGGGGTATACACAAACACTCTCTCTATCTCTGTCTTCATCCATTTGTAAGTGTCTACCAGGTGCACGATCTATGTTGAATAGTATGGAATTGTTTCCATCCATAAGCCATAAATCATGGACCAAAAGGAATAAATTAACAAGGAACTACTGATGAAAACAAATAGAGTTTGCCCAATTTCCCATTCCATGCTTGTAAATATCTTTTTCCCTATGTCTTTGCTTGTCAGTATGGTTCTTGCTTTGCCTTTTGTCCCTATGAGGCTTCTGTAGTAAGGGGTGGGGCTAATCCAAGATGGCTACCATCTGACTGCTTCTCAGGGCTTTGTCTATTAAATTGGCTTTTCTGTTTAAATTTGGTTCTTAGATTTAATTTTGGTTCACCACAATGTAGGAAGGGGGTATTGATGATAGATGGGGTATGCTCTGATAACCCCCACCTGAATGGAATATATGGGTCAAAGCTACTCACTACCCCCTCTTACTGGGAAAACTTTTGAGGGGGTGTCATTGGTGAGGGGGCTCCCCAAAATGGAAGGGTTGTAGAGGGGATGGTGAAGGAAGATGTTAGGAATCGTTTGAGTCCAAAATGGGCTTCATCCAGTACCCAGAGCCATAGATATATACACAAACCTCCCCAGGTCCCCTCCCCTTGGTTTTCCCTCAAAGATGGAGTAAAGTGTTCTTTTCCTCCCATCAGTCACCCCACAAACCACCCTCTTTGAAGTCACTGTTCCAAACTCTAATATAATTAAACAGGTATTTATTTGTGGATAAAAGAATTCAGGGATTAAGGGAAGGATTTGGGGGTTCAGGATAGAGGGTAAAGGGTAAGTGTTGTAAGCCATCAAGAAACAGCATAATCTGTGAATCCCATCAGATCTAGCTTTAGTTAATGGCTATAACCACTCCCTGTGACTTTTTTCATTAATAAAAGTTTTGCTATATAATAAATCACTTCAATTTAAACGAAAAGGGTGAATATGTGGGAGGCCAGCAAGAGAAACAGAGTCTCAAATAGACATTTTTATCTGGACCCCATCAAAAGATCAATGCAGCCCGGCAAGGCCCATGTTTTGACGTTTTTGGCTCTAAAATCAAAGCCAGATTGGATGGGTTATCTAAGATAAAAATCTTGACTCCTCTTTTGACTCCTTTTCTGATCCATACCTTTTCTTATTGGAAAAGCAATATAGTCTTATTGGAAAACTTTAAGTTCATAGCAAACCAACAGTCAAGAGATTAACACTCTCTTTCTTGGTCAAAAATGCAGCTGCTTAGGCTCAAAGCTGCTTTTTAGACTGTCAAGGCCAAAAATTCAGGGGCTTTCCACCCTAGAAAAATATTCCCAGGGGGCAGCTGGGCAGCTCACTGGATTGAGAGTCAGGCCTAAAGATGGGAGGTCCTAGGTTCAAATCTGGCCTCAGACACTTCGCAGCTGTGTAACCCTGGGCAAGTCACTTGACCCCCATTGCCTACCCTTACCACTCTTCTGCCTTGGAGCCAATTGACTCCAAGATGGAAGGTAAGGGTAAAAAAAAAAAAAAAAAAAAAAGAAAAAGAAAAATATTCCCAGACTTAGCTTACTGATAATAAGGTGGCTAGAATTCTAGCCTTGTGTTTTATCTTCACCATGAAACTTTGAGGCCTCTTTCTATTGTCTAAGTTGTAATTGCAATTTCTGTGCAGCTGTAAAACTTCCTCTGTGCTTTTGGGTGAAAGGGAGTTTGAATTTCATGTATAATAAACTTGTGACTCCATGGTACTTTGGAATAACTTTGAGCTATTAAGCTGTTACCTCCACTCTATTTCATTCTTTATTATCCAATGACCACCCTAGGCCACTCAGAAAATCCCTGGTTTATAGAGTTGGCTCTCTATAAATGGTGCCTCAACAGGGACTTTTTGAGCAGAGCAAATCCTTTCCCCCCAGCCAAAGCACTTTCTAGATTCAGGTGGGTAGGACTCTCATCTATCCATTTAGTGGCAGCTCATGGAGAAGAGAATGTGAGGGATTTACAGGTGAGTAACTTTGATCTTTGATCTTTATACTTTGATCTCCCAAGATAACATCATGGGGCACACTGAATCAAAGGAGAGAAGTTTCTTCATTGACATAATTAAGTACACCCTCCAAAAGCGAGGAGTAACAACAGGTAAATGGAAGATTACTAAGTTCCTTGCTTTTATTAAAATTTGCAGCCCCTGGTTTCCAGAGGAGGGAACTATAAATGTAGAGATATGGAATCAAATTGGTTGTGATATGCAAAATTATTATTCTAAGCACAGACCAGAAAAGGTGCCAGTAGAATCATTTGCCTTGTGGTCCTTATTTAGGGATGCATTTGATCCCACCCATGAGTTTAAGAAAATGGAAAAGGCTGTTGTTAATATATCAGCCAAAGAAAGAACATCTCTGTTATCTAAACAAAAGTCCAAGACCGAAATGTATAAGATCTCCTTGTCAGATCCAGAATCTGATGATAAGGAAGTCGAGTTAGAGGAAGAAGACCTTTTCCTGGAGGATAAGGCATTATTAGAGGAGGAAGTGGCTCACTTTCAGGCTAACTGGAGATTTAAAATTCCAAAAATGAAACCATTAGTAGCAGGCCCTCCCCCGCCTGACACCCCCTCTGCAATTAAGAAAAGAAAAAAGATATAGCAAAGGCTCCCCCACAGCTCCAGAATATAGGTTTTAAAGGAGCCCTAAAAAAGGCCCAGGAGGACAGGGACATGTCATTTTGTTTCCCTGTCATTTTTAAAGGAACTGGTTCTGATGAAAGTGATGAAGAGGAGGAGCCTTCATGGGAACCTCTCCCTTATAAAGTGTTAAAAGAAATTAAGACTGCTTGTACCTCTTATGGCCCTACATCTCAGTTTACATTAGCCTTAGTGGAAACATTGGGAGGTAAATGGATTACACCTTATGATTGGAAAAGGACAGCTAAGTCCTCTCTAACAAGGGGAGACTATCTACTCTGGAAAGCTGAATATGATGAAATTGCTAGAAAACAGGCTGCTCAAAATAAGAGGAGAGGTGCTAGAATTACTAAAGAAATGTTACTTGGAGAGGATGAATGGGAATTACAAGCTGATCAGATTAAATTACCTAAAGAAGCTCTAATTCAGTGTACCTCATGTACCTTAGAGGCATGGAGAAAAATCTTGTTATCCAAAGGACTGGCTACCAGGTTAGCAGACATTAAGCAAGGTACAGAGGAAAGATATACAGAATTTTTAGATTGGCTAATACAACAAGTCAGGAGAGCCATTACACATGAGTATGCTGCTGATATCGTGATAAGGCAATTGGCACAAAAAATGCAAATAAGGCTTGTCAGGCCATGCTTCACAATGCTAAAAAATCTGAGCCTCTCCATGACTATGTGAAAGCCTGTGAGGATTTTACACCTGCTTATATACAATGTATTACCATTGCAGCAGCCTTGAAAGGCCAAACTTATACTGAAGTGATTTATTATACAGCAAAACTTTTATTAATAAAAAAAGTCATAGGGTGTGGTTACAGCTATCAACTATAGCTGGATTCACAGATTATGCTGTTTCTTTATGGCTCACAACATCCAGCTGCTTTTTTGACCAAGAGAGAAAGTGTTAACCTTTTGACTTCTGGTTTGCTAAGAACTTAAAGTTTTCCAATAAGACTATAATGCTTTTCCAATAAGAAAAGGTGTGGATCAGAAAAGGAGTCAAAAGAGGAGTCAAGATTTTTATCTTAGACAACCCATCCAGGCTGGCTCTGATTTAGAGCCAAAAAGGTCAAAACATGGGCCTTGCTGGGCTGCATTGATCTTTTGATGGGGTCCAAATAAAAATATCTGAGACTCTGTTTCTCTTATTGGCCTCCCACATATTCACCCTTTTCAAAACTTTTATTAACGAAAAAAGTCATAGGGAGTGGTTATAGCCATTAACTTCAGCTGGATCTGATGGGATTCACAGATTATGCTGTTTCTTTATAGCTCTCAACAGGTAAGCTTCTCTTATTAAATGTGAGCTTCTCACTGGGGTGAGCAGTACTGGATTTCTTCTGTAACTTATATCACAGTAACTGCTCCAAACCCCAGCAAACTTCTATCCACTAAAGTAATAACTAAATTGAGGGAATAACAGGGTTAACAGATCAAGCAGATTCTGAAAGGCCCTCAGAGCCCACTCCCCCAGAAGTCCAGGCTCTTTGGCCAAAATGGAGTAACTGCTATATTCATATCTTCTTAGATGGTAAAGGATGTTAGTAGATCATTGACTTGATGGCTAATTGTATCAGTTGTGTTTCTCAAGAAAATCCACTATTTTGGGGGTTCAGGAGCACCAGATTCTCACAGGATCACCACCACCCACCTCCTTGGCCCATCCAAGGTCCAGTGAGCAGTGACAGTTGGAAAATCTTCCACAGAATTCTCTTCACTCTGGCCCCAATCCTATGGTCATTTCCTTAAGATTCTTCAGAAGAAGGGCTTCTTCTGAATTCCATTTCAGAGGTGCATGCTTTGCCTGCATTTCTTTGCTTAAATCCAATCAGTCTGCTCAACCCACAGGTTTACATTCCCTTCCCAAGTAGATCTGCTTTTATTCTGTTGTCTATCCTAAAATTGTTAAGGTAGGGTCTCTTAGTAAGGCAAGGTGAGGATTTGGGGAATTGGGGGGATTTGCTCCCAAGTCAGAAGTTCAGTTCTCCTCAGGGGATCAAGTGTTCTTGAACACGAAGTTGTCAGTGGCTGCTGGCAGGAATCACAGGCTTTTGGAAAATCACAAGAGTCCAGTAAACCCTTAGGTTTAGCTCTTCAAGGTTACAAGAAAGTTCCCTTGCTTCCACCCTCCTTGAGCTTCTCCCTCCAAAAAGCCCCACCTCCAGGGTTCTATTCTCCCACAATCCTTTGCTGTCTCTCCAACTGTTGTTTTTGTCCTCTTTTCATGCAACATTTGATTTGAAAAATGGTCTTCCTCAGCACTTGACCTTATAGTTGGTATATAAACTCAGAAAAGATTTAATAAACTAGTAATCAGGAAAGGATTGGGAAAAGGAAACAGGAGCGTCCTAAGCTATCAAACACAGAGACTATTGAAGGGCCCTTTTGGCTTTGTCAAAAGCCAAATGGCTGGCTTGAAAGCTTCCTCAGCTTTTCTTCTTGACTATACTGCTAACCTAAGTCATTAATGAAGGATCACAAAAGTCTTTAGATAAAGTTAGCACTGAGAGAAAAATGTTTCTTCCTCAAGACTGGCCCAGTCTATCCTCCAGGATAAATTGTCTAGGACAGCTGATGAATTCTGCCAGTCTACCAAGGTTTGTTGTCACAGATTCAGGTTCAATCTACAATGTTGAAGGCAAGGATGTGGTAGAGAAATCCTCTGGGACAGGTGAGGTTTTGATCTCCCTAAGGGAAACTGAGCTGCATCTGGTTCAGGGCTCTGAACTGAACTCCCCTTAGGGACAGTTCTTCCCACAAATCTTTGCTCTCCTTCCAACTCCTATGGCTGTCAGTCTTATCACATTCCAACATTCCATTTCAATCTGTGCAAAATCTCTTTCTCTCAGGTTGGAGGATTTAGAAATGAGGATGTCCTAATCTCCAAGTTCTATTACTTCCTTCTTCCCTCTACCTCCATTGTGAGATGGAGTCTTTGAGATCTTGAAGCTCCCTATCACTCCCTGATTCTGGCTAAGTATCCCCAAACCCTCTCTATTCTACCTGACACTAAAATTCTCCCTTGTTGCTTTATCTAGTTGTTAACAGTTTCTCCAAGTTGAATGAGGATGAACTCAAATTGACTGGGTCCACCCCAGGCTGGACTGGGCCTCAGGCAAACACCTCAGCCACACATACCAATGGACTTTGGATAACATTTCTTCTCAGTCAGGGTTGATAGAATAGAGGGATCTTCTTTAAGTGGGTTTCTTCTGTGGAAAAGGTACCTCCAAAGGAATTTCAGAGATTTCCCTTTTCTCACAAACAGGCTTGGATAGAAAAGCTCAGCAGTGAGCAGCAGCTCCTTCCTTTCCAGCTTCAGCACAGGAAGAAAGTGAAGTGATCATTGCACCTTCAAAACTCTCCCTCCTCTCTCCCTGCATTCCAGAATCCTTTCTTCAGAGTTCCTAGCATGTGCCCATACTAGTCTCTTAAAGACAACCTTCAACTTCACTTAACTCTCACTTGTATTTCTATAATCCTATCTCCATGGTATCTCCAGGATGTAGATCATTAAGAGAAAAGCCTATAGGTCCAGTTTGCACTTCAGCTCCTGATTCATGAAGTTCTTTTATTTTAGTTTGTAGATCTCTTATATGTAGCAATAGTTGTATTTCCTCCTAACAATGATGTACAGAAAGGGTTAAATGGCTTTGCATGTATAGGTGTATGACCAAACAGCATCTCAAATGGAGAGATGTGTAGATCTCCCCTTGATCTATTTCGCAAGCAGAATGAGGGTAACGAATGGTAGAGCATCAGACCATTTCAAATGAGTTTCAGTACATAATTTTCCTATCATTGTCTTTAATTCCCTATTCATTCTTTCTACTTGCCCTAATCTCTGTGGATGGTACGGCACTTTAAATTTTGGTGTTATACCTAGGCAAGAATATTTTTGTGATAAAACCAAATCTGGAAAATGTGTTCCCCTGTCTGAATCAGTTCTTGTTGATAAACCAAATCGAGGTATAATTTCTTTTAGTAATATTTTGGATACAAACGCTGCCATTGCTCATGCTGTTGGAAATGCCTCCAGCCATCTGGTTAGCTGGTCTAGTATAGCTAAACAAAATTTGTAATTGAAATAAGTGAGTTGTTTCACTTATTGCGATGATAAATGAATAAACCCTCTGTCTCTGTCAGGTCTCAGACCTGAAGATGGTATTAAGGCTATCTTACTAACTTCTTTATAAAAATAGGTTTATATTACAAAGTTCAAACAGGGAAAGGGAAGGAGGGCCAAAGGAATGTCCCTAACACTAAATTTCTTAATCTCCTACCTCCAAAAGCTAAAAGACTCTCACAAATCTTTCTTCTGTTGCTTGATGCTATCTGCAAACTACTCTGACCGTCTTTTCCCAAAATTCCCTAATTTAGCTTTCCTGACTAATGCCCTCTCCCAAAATAATATTGGTAAAGAATAAAGTTCAGGTAAAGTTGATTAGGAGGTGACAGGATGATAGAGTCACTCAGAGCCTCTAGTCGAAAGGCTGAAGGTTTCTTTGAGGTCAGACAGGTATCAGTTTTCAGGTTGGCTGCTTCTCAGGAAAATGATGATATTTCTCAATCAGGAACTCAGAAACATAGATGATAAATCAAGATAGAAATCTATTGGAAATTCTCTATTAGGAGACTGGATATCTGAGCTGAGAGACTTCCACTGCAGGGTCCAAAGATTTTCACACCAGAAAGTCAGTTAACTGCCTCACAGGAAGTTCACTTTCCCAGTTCCAAAGAAACAGGAACCAGAGAGCCCTCTCCAACCCCTTGTCCTTCTTTATATTTCTTCCTAACACTCTTTCCCCCTAATGAAACCCTCACCCTTCTAGTCCTTTTCCTCTAAAACAGTGGTTCCCAAACTTTTTTGGCCTACCACCCCCTTTCCAGAAAAAAAAATTACTTAGTGCCCCCTGTCACATACTATCACCACCCCCTTACAGTTATTCACTGCCCCCAAATGCACCTGTGGTCATCACCACCCCCCTGGATTGCTGCAGCACCCATCAGGGGGCAGTGGTGCCCACTTTGGGAATCATTGCTCTAAAATGATTATCTGACTGCTTGTTATTAACAAGCAAAAGGGTGGTTTAATGAACAGGTTCAAGGGAAGGTTTTGGAGAGTGGGAACAGGAATGCCCTAGTCTAACACAAGTGGTTTGGAATCCCTTTTGGCCTAAGCCAAAAGCCAAAAGGCTCTGGCCAGAAAACCTTCTTGATTCCTCCTTCCTTCCTATACTGTTAACCTAATCTGGAAATGACAGGTTGCAATGTCTATATAGTTGGCACAGAGAGAGAAGTTCTTCTTTAGGACTGGTTCAGCGTGCTTTTTGGGCAAAGCCCCTCAAGCCACTGTAAATGTTCAGTCAACCCTCTTAAGTTTGTTGTCCAGGAGAAAAGGTACAATCACAGGTGTTTGAAATACAAGGAAAAGGCTGGGAAATCCTCAGGTATTCAGGGGATTCAAAACCTGAGGTGAGGTATCAGCTCCGAGCAGTTTAGGGTCCAGGAACTCCCCACCTCATTACAGTTCCTTTCCCAGAGTTCTCTGCTGTTCCTTCCAACTGCCTCTCTTGTCATTAAAGTTTTTCTCTTTCTGCAACATTCCAAAAGATCCTCTGTGCAAGATTTACACTATCCATACTTTTTTTTTTTACCGAATCTACAATGTCTTGAGTTCTGTGAAGGGTATATTTTTGGGGTCAGGAGTTTGATCAGAAGCCAGTATGCAGTTTATTAAACACAAAACACTTAGTTTATTATTAGGAAATACAGATAGGAAATAGGAAGGAGGAAAATGAAAGTAATCTTATAATAGTTTGTAACTATACTTCAGATCCCAATCCTAACTAAAATTTTCTAGAAACCCCTACATCTATTTGCCTTAGAGGGCAGTATTTTCTGCTAGGCTGAAGTCCTTGCCCACTCTCACTACTTTCTCTATCTGATAATATCTATCTACCTACATTATCTATCTACCTTATCTACCCAAGTTAATTGATAAATCAATAAGGCTATTAAGGCCTTAATTCAGTTCTCTGTTTCCAACCAGAGAGATTGCTAGCAGCATAACCTCTCCCCAGGAGACTGAGACAAAAGCCCTTTCCAATGGTCTGCAACTTATAAACCACACTCCTCATGTCCTTCTAACTGTCACCAACTGCTAAGTGGCTCAGTGGGGGTCTCTTCCTGAAAAAATACTATTGCTCCTTTTCCTCTTAAATATAAAAAGGAGAAATTAATAAAAACTCTTAACATATCCCCCTGAAATATGTGGATATTCTTGATGGTTGGTAATAGTAAGATACCAAAGCTTAGTTGATTCCTTGGTAACCAGGAACAGGGGTTTATTTTAAAACACGGTTTGATGGAGGGGAGGATTAAGGACTTGGGATACCCTAATACTAAGGGGTCTAGCTAAATTCCTACTTTCTACAACCCCCACATGGGGGTTTCTTCATTTTCTTCCAAGCCCCTTAGGCCTTATACTGTCTGTCTGAATTTCCTTAGGCTATCTGATTACCTGACACTATTAATTCTCCAAACTACTTTTGGTAAGATACAGTTTTTCAGAGTAGTTTAGGTAGAACCATTTATGTGTTAAAAGGATAGAGGGAGAACTCTGGTGTGATGGGTTTGTAGGTTGTTTGAGAGAATCAATGAACAAACCCCTCCAAGGAAACTCCCTCCCGATCTGGGTAAAGTGCTGATGGTTGTCCTCTCTCCCAGATAGTTCTCTAGGGAAGGGAAGGAAATATTAAAAGGAATGAAAGGGAGTTCCCCTAGTAGATGTTGTTTGGTCCTAGTCAAGATGAATTGGCTAGTTGACCTATAGGGAAACCTCCTTCCTTCCTGACAGAGAGACAATTGGGCTTCACTCTGATGGTGTTGGATATGGTGGATATGAAAAGGCAAGCAGGAGTCTGGCTAGGGCAGAGACACTGAAGGAAATAGGTTTTGACTGTTGGTCAGGACTTTACTTATGCCTGACCTTCCCCAGTGTCCCTTCTGGTCAACTCCAGCTAGGGTGAAAAGCAATGAAAGGCACCCCAAGATTTGACAAAACTTGGGGCTACAGAGAACTCTTCACCCCTAAGTAAACCCCTCACCCTGCAATCCCTTTTTCCCTCACAAAGGATTTATCTGACTGTGTATTATTCACAGGGGTGGTTTAATTAACAGGTTCAAGGAAGGGTTTTGCAAAGTGGGAACAGGAAGGCCTTAGTCTAAACACAAGGATGATATGGAGTCTCTTTTAGCCTAAACCAAAACCAAAAGGCTCCGACCAAAAAACGTTCTTCATTCTTTCTTCCTTCTAGCTGCTAACCTAATCTAAATGACAGGTTGCAATATCTATCTATAGTTGGCACAGAGAGAGTAAATCGGCTTCAGGCTGCTCAGCTTGCTTTCTGGGCAAAGCCCCTCAAGCCACTGTAAAATGTTCAGCCAGTCCTCTTAAGTTGTTGTCCAGAAGAACAGGTACAATCACAGGTGTTTGAGATACAAGGAAAAGGTTGGGAAATCCTCAGGTATTCAGGGAATTCGAATCCTGAGCTCCATCCAGCCCAGGGTCCATGGACGAACTCCCCTGTTACCATTCCTTTCCCAGAAGTCTCTGTTGCTCCTTCCAACTGCTTCTCCTGTCATTCAAGTCTCTCTCTCTCTCTCTTTAACATTCCAAAGCCTCTCTCTGTGCAAGACTTCTCTTACATATGGTAGGGTTCAACCCTAGCAGGGTTGGGCCTAAGATGGCTTCAGGCCTTCCCACTACAGACAGGTATACTGGCTTCCTGGCACAGATCTTCAGAGCAGTTGGGAACACTCAGTAGGCAGGAAACACTGTTGGAAATCAATGACTGTAGGATTTCTCCAGTCAGGAACACCAAAGTGGGTAGCTTCAGCTTCAGGGAATAGAAAACAAACCAAACATCTTCAGCTCATAGAGAGAGCAGGAGAAAATTTTAACTTCAGGCCGTCCCCCCAACAGGAAGTTCAAAAGCCTCTCATGTAAGAAGAGGGGTGAGAGAAATGATGAGGTGTGGTATGGTAACCCCCTGGATGATGAATAAGGGCCAATACTTTTCCACAACCACCCTTCCTTTCTAGAGAGACAAAATGGAGGTTTCTAGAAAATGGGGTTCCCCGGATGGTTGTGCCAGGGCTAGGTAGTTAAAGGAAAGGGTTTTCTATAAAGGGAAACAAGTGGGACCCCAACAAGTTGTTCATGCTTCGTGCTGGGCAGTACCCACAGAAGCCTCCCAGATCCCTAGTTGGATCCAGTTTCAAAATGGATGGCTGCTTTCTTTCAACCCACAACCCCACACATTCTGTCTCCCTCCCAACTCAATTACACGGATCTGACTAAAAGGGCTTATTCAGGAAATGAATTAACGAAGGGATAAATGATGAGGGTGTCAGGGAAAGAGGGGGTGTAGGTGATTCCCTAAAATCCCTTTTTCAGTCCTTCACTGGGTTAAGTAGTAACAGAGATTCTTCTGTATTCCCCAAATCCCAGTTTCTCTGACTCACTCCCCAAATATTTCTCTTGCACCTATAATTATAATTAACTAATAAGGAAATGTAGTAAGGCAATGTTCAAGGCAAGATTGATGAGCCCCCAGGGGCCGGCTCCCCATGGAAGTCCAGACCCCTTGGCCAAAGTGAAGAAATGGTTGTTCAATAGTCTCTACTGCCTTAAGGAATTGTTGGAGATCAAGTAGCAGGGTTAGTTTTCACTGAAGGTCCCAGGAAAACTCTTCAGATTCACTTTTAGGGTGCTGCAGCCCCCAAATCTACTCTTCTTCCTTGGCTGTCCCCAAAGGTAGAAAGAGATCCATTGGTACTCTTCCCAGAAGTCTTTGCACTCAGCCCAACTGACATTCTCTCCCCCTCCTCAGTGTTCCATCTCTCAATTCCAAAAAGTAGGTTTGCCCAAACTCTTACACTCAGCAACTGCTGGCGTCCACTTCTATCTGTTCCCTGCTTCCAGAATTCATATCATCAGTTCCACAGCATGAGGTCTGATCCAGCACACTTCTCTCTTCGCAAAATCCTCTCTGTTACCTGTTTGCAACCCATTTCTGTTCTTCCCTCATTACACCTCTGAGATCCATTGGGAGACTTGTCTCCCCAGTGAATCTTTCAAATAAAACTATCCTATACTCTATATCAATGATGGGCAAACTATGGCCTGTAGACCAGATGTGGCCCCCTGAAATGTTCTATCCAGCTGTGCGACATTATTGCTAATCTGATGAATACAATGAGTAGGATACAATACAATGAAACTTCGAAAGAGTTGCCTTAGGAACAGACTGACAGATGAGCATTTCCTTTCCTTTGGCTCCCTCTTTAAAAGTTTGCCCATCACTACTCTATATTATATACAGGGAGAAGTAAAGAGAGAAAGTAAAAAACAAAACAATTCTTGCAATGTGCAATTCTCAAATAATATTCAATTCCAAATATTTAGTTACAGAAATTATAATCACAAAATTCATACTATAAACAAAACCTATTCTTATTACACTCTACAGAAATAAGAATCTAAAAATATTTATTCAAATATACCTTATAATAACTATACACACAAAAAATTAAACAAGAAAATAAATAAGAACCTTATATACACATTATATACCTCTAAAAATAAATAAGAACCTTATATATGCAATTAATATACATCTAATATTTACCTTATATATGCAATTCATATATCTAATGTATATATACATCTAACACTATATGACTAATATATATACATCTAATATATCCCCCCTGAGGTGGATCTAATCTCAATATATACATTTATACATCTAATATATATTTTAATATATTGTACAACAAAAATATGTTGGTTGTAGGCTTGGCATGTTGCACAAGATGCACAGACTTTACAATTCTGTTTCCATTTCTTTATTTCTTTGTTATTATAAGCAAGGGACAAGTCTGCTTCATTTATAATTATTAAATTTAAAATTAATTCAGGTCCTATGGCAGTGAGTTTTGCAGCTACCTCTGCCCAATGGTTTCCTTTTGAAACAAAGTTTGTTCCACCAGTGTGGGCAGAGCAATGTGTAACTGCCAGGAATTCAGGTCATTGTAAAGCTGCACGAACTTCAGTTATGATTTTTGCATTGGCAGTAGTTTTGGCAGATGATGTTAAGAATCCCCTTTGAAGCTAAAGGGTACCCACAGCATGACATATACCAAAGGCATATTTGGAATTGGTATAGATAGTTGCTTTTTTGTCCCTTGCTATCAGACAGGCTTGCTTTAATACTATTAATTCCGCTGCTTGTTTATTATTATATAGGGTTATATTACCCTAGGTATTGATTAGAATTTGTGGTATTGGCCAGTAGTTATTAGTGGCTGTGGACAGGATCTTGAATTGAGTTAGATCCTTGGTGTGGCAGCTGAAGGAAATAGCTGAGCTTAAATTCTGAGTTATCCACCAGATATATTTAAAAAAAAACCAACCTATATATTATAATTAAAATTTAGTGAAAAAGGAAAGTAAAAGAAAGGTAAATGGTGAAAAAATACTCCGTAAAGCTAATAAATTCTCTATATAAAGCAACTCAACCAACTGTCCCGCAAAGGACACCTTCTTTGTCTACCAGGGTAGACACTACACTTACTACACTTACTCACTAAATTTGGCAATCCAGTTTACTAACCTATTTCCAAAAACAAAATTATTAACCAAAGTTATAATGATCTGCCACTTTCCCTGTTTCAGCCAAAGATTTCACTGTGCCTGTTAGAGTGACAAGATGTTTTCTCAGTAGCTGCCCTCTAGAGCCATCAGATAGATTCCACAGAACTGCTCAGTAATTTTCAGCTTTTTTGATTAGACTCCTTTCCAGCTTCTTCAAACAAGATGTTAAACTCTTTCAGAAGTTTACCAAGGCTGATCAGCAGCAAAGCCAAGAGCAACTAAATTCCAAGTCTCTCTCCCAGAAGTGGTTGTTGCTTTTTCAATTGACACTCCTAAGGCACCCTACAAAATTCTCTTCCTCTGACATCATCAAGGTTCTATGAAAATTCTTAAAGCAGCCTAAAAAGTTTCAGATCCCTTTTATAAATCCTATGTCTGACTATTCTCTATTCTTTAACTATGCTAATTACACTTTTATTACAATTATCATTACAGCACTCAGATTAGATTGGAATGATGCGGACCATATAGTTTCAAATTCTGTTACTACTGCTAACCCAGTATACCTTATCCCATCTCTCATAAATGATGACTCATCTCTAACACCATATATGGATTTTCTAAAGGTATATCTACTAAATCTTCCCTCGGTTTCTCTGACATTGAGACTATGGATTCACAATTATGTAGTGGTTCACTGTCAGTTGGTAAGTTAGGTAGCAGTGTAGCAGTATTAAGTGTTGTGCAGCGTTTCAGTGTTATATTTCTCATTTCCCAGCAAAGTAATCTCATATCTAGCAAGCCTTTGATCTGAGAATGCCTGTGTTCTGTGTCTTAAAATCAAAGCTTCCACTTCATGTGGGCACATAATAGTAAGTGAACACCCCAACACTAAATTAGCAGTCTTTGTAACTAGCAGAGCTGTTGCAGCAATACCTCTGAGACACGGAGGTGCAGCTGCAGCTATGGGGTCTAACTGTGCTGAATGCTGGCCTGGACCTAATGCTTGTGTTAGAACTCCAGAAGTTACACCTCTTCTTTCATGCACATGTAATGTAAAAGGTTTGTATAATCAGGCATGTCTAAAGCAGGAGCTGACATTATTGCTTATTTTAACTTATTTATTGCTGCCAAATATTCTACACTCAGTTTCAGTAGTTCTGAGACTATCTTTTCTTAATTCTGTGAATGGCTTTGTAATCTCTCCATAACATGGAATCCACTGTCTGCAAAACCCACTTGTTCCCAAAATTGCTCTAAATTGTTTCTTAGTTTTAGGGGCACTCAGCTTTTGTATATCTGCAATTTTTTCTGAGCTATGTAATGCAAACCTTTAGTCAACACAGTCAACACAAAGATACTCCACTTTTGGGTGATACCACTGTATTTTAGATTTATAAATCTTATGTCCTCTCTTGTATAATTCTAGGAGAAGGTGCTTACTATCTTCTTGACATGCTTCAGCAGTGGGCGATGCCAAAAGCAAGTCATCTACAAAATGGATTAATCTGCTCTCCTTAAATTCAATATTTGCCAAATCTTGGTTCAAAATTTGGGAAAATAATGTAGGACTTTTTACATAACCCTGAGGCACATGGCACCACATATATTGAGAGCCTTTCCATATGAAAGCAAAAATATTTTGGGAATCTTAATGGATAAGTATTGAAAAAAAGGCAGAACAAAGATCAACAACTGTGAAATACTTTGTATTGCTTGAGATAAAGGAAATTATAGTAGAGGGATGTGATACTACGGGATGTTCTTTTAATTACATAGTTGTTAATTGCTCTCAAATCCTGGCCAAAAAGATACACTGGTTTTCCATTTTCATCTAATTTTGGTTTATTGTTGGCAATATCAGTGTGTTTTATTCTGATTTGCGTGGGGTAATTATCTTTTGTTTTAGCAACAAATCTATCACTGGGGTAATTTCTTTTATGGCTTCATTTGACAATGGATATTGCTCTATTGATGGAGCTGGACCACCTCTAGTTCTTTTTTTAAAAAATCATTTATTAATATTCATTTTTAACATGGTTACATGATTCAAGCTCCTACTTTCCCTTTCACCCCTCCGCTGTCCCCCCACCCATAGCCGACGCACATTTCCACTGGTTTTAACATGTGTCCTTGTTCAAGACCTATTTCCAAATTGTTGATATTTGCATTGGTGTGGTAGTTTCAAGTCCACATCCCCAATCATGTCCTCCTCAGCTCATGCGTTCAAGCATTTGTTTTTCTTATATGTTTCCTCTCCTGTAGTTCTTCCTCTGAATGTGGGTAGCGTTCTTTACCATAAATCCCTCAGAGCTGTCCTGTGTCATTGCTTTCTGCTGGTACAGAAGTCCATTGTATTCAAATTTTACCATAGTGTATCAGTCTCTGTGTACAATGTTCTTCTGGCTCTGCTCCTATCGCTCTGCATCAGTTCCTGGAGGTCTTTCCAGTTCACACGGAATTCTTCCAGTTTATTATTCCCACCTCTAGTTCTAATTTGGATGGGGACTGATGATTTTAGTAAGCCAACATTGGTAGAAGACGTTACTCAAAGAGCTTCTGGTAGATCTGCAGAATTTTGTAAATCTGAGTTTTTTCTATTTCTGATTGTCCAAAATTAATACTGGGAACTGATTCAATGATTCTTCTGGTAATTCCAGAGAAATATCACCATTTGGGGCATATACTATTGTTGCTCTTAACTTGCATAACAAATTTTTCCTTAGCAGATTCACAGGGGAGTTTGGTATTAATAGGAACAGATGTTCCACAGATAAAGGTCCAACAATGAAAGAAGTGAATTTTGATCATTAAAGATTGGTGAAATCAAAACCGTGTTGGTGTTGTTTTCTTCCCAGGCACAAAGGGAAAGATAGCTACCCTTAGGTCTGGAGCTCTAAACATGCAATCTTACTGTTGTAGAAGTTTCAATAAATTTTTTAATACAGTAATAAAACAGAACTGGTTGAGGGAGGAGAGCTAAAAAGAATCCCTAATCTAATTGAACTAGTCTTAACCCACCTCTAAAAGGCCTGCAAAGGCCTGGTTTCTGGTCACTATCTCACAACCCTGACCTGACTAAGCTATAAACCTCAAATTCCCAGATCTAGCTTTCCTAACACTATAGCCACTCCAAAAACAGTTTCTGGTTGAGGTACAGAGCAAGTTGGCTAGATCAGGGTCAGTGACCACAATGGCCTGGTCACTAAGATGCAGGAAAAGCCTGTGGAGATATAGATACAGTTAAGGTTGAGGTATGCTGACTTCTTCTTCAAAGTCTCACATATAGAAGCAATCTTAATCTAGAAAAGCTTACTGGAATCTCTCAGGGAAGGACAGGAACCAGAATAGGAGGACACCAAGGATCACAAACTGGATCAGAGGAGAGCCAAGTCCAGAATTTGTGACCTCTGTCTCTGCTTCCAAACTCCCTCCTACCAGGCTGGCAGTTACCCCCTCACTAGTCTCTCTCTCAGAATTCTGAGAAAGCCCAGGAATATTCTTTCCCTTGTACTCCATCCAAATCTTGTATTTTCACCGTGCACCTCATTTCATTTTTCTTTTTTCTCACACTCCTTTCACTCAACAGACACCATTTGTGATGAAAGCTTTTGGACTTCCAAAGGTGTTCCAGATGTACCCACAACATTAATAGAGCCAATAGTATTACAGTTTGGATCATATGTACTCATTAACACAGATCTTGATGCTCCAGTAGCTAAAAGACAATCATAAAATGTATTCCCTACTTTCAGTATTACATGTGGCTTGTTGCTGAATGGGGATAACTAGTGACCTCATATGTGGGTCTGGAAAATCAAATGTTTCACTATTTGATTCCAGAGTCCTTTCTCCCCTGGCAAACCTTCATAAAGGACCATGTGCACCCCTCTGAGATTCCTCCCATTAAGGAGGAGTTACAATTTGGCTATTATGTGGATGTAACCCATTTCAATTATATTGTAACAAATTATTTGTTTCAGTTTGGTTACTGTTTCTATTATTCCCATAATTTCCAAAAAAACAGAAACAGAAATTGTTTCTGTTGTTATTATTATTTCTAGAATAGCTATTGTTTCTAGAGTAGTTATTATTAAAGTTCCCACCATTATTTCTAAAATTGCTGAATACTTGATCCCAGCATGTGCAATTTATCATTGCGCCCACTTTTTCTGCACTAATAGCACATTGGCCTCTGGTTTGTATATTCTCTTTGACTTGTATATTCACACACAGGAGCAATAGCTAACCCAAAATTAGTATCACCTTTTTCAGGCCTTTCAATTTTTCCCGTTAGTGTTTTTATCTCCTTTCTTAATGTATCTACTAAATCACTATCATCGTCATCTTTCATTTCATGCCCATTATAAACATAAACGGCCACTCTCCTTAATTCATCAAGACCAATATTCATCCAGTTATGGCAACTGTTTTTTTGTTTTTGTTTTTGAAAACTTTATCTTCCATCTTAGAGTCAATACTGTGTATTGGCTCCAAGGCAGCAGAGTGGTAAGGGTTAGGCAATGGGGGTTAAGTGACTTGCCCAGGGTCATACAGCTGGGAAGTGTCTGAGGCCAGATTTGAACCTAGGACCTCCCATCTCTAGGCCTGGCTCTCAATACACAGAACTACCCAGCTGCCTCCAATGGCAACTGGTTTTAAAATAGTCCTTGACTACTTTGCAACAGTTTGTTACAAACTGCCTTCTCAATCGTCTAATGTCTCTTTCTCTTTTTAAGTTAATGTCTATGTGTCTTCTTCCCAGTTCTATAAGTTTGTCCATGAATAATCAATAAGGCTGTTAAGGCTTTAAATCCATTTCTCTGTCTCCAACTGTGATAAAAACAGCCTGTTCCAGAGAGAGGGAGCCACACACTCCTCTTCCCAAGGGACCCAGAGACAAAAGCCCCTTTCCAACTGCCTACAACTTACTAACCAACTCTCAGCCATACGCTTCTAATTGTTACCAATTGACAGCTTGCACTGCAGGGGGGCTCTCACTCAGAAATCTTTTTTGCTCTATTACCTTTTAAAGAAAAAAAAGGAGAAATTAAGAAAAACTCTCAACAGTAGCTAGTAAAACTAGTAATAGGAGAATTTATATTTAGTGTTTTCATCCAAGTCACTGTTAAAAACATTGAACAAGACAAGACACTGGTTGGAGCACACAGCTAGAGATCTTCTAGTCTATCTAGTTCTATCCAGATTACTTTTTCTCTTGCTATTATTATACAACCAGATTAGAACCCAGAAAATTGCTACTATCAGTTCTCAGTTCTTTACTTTGTCCATAAGAATATTGTGTGCATTCAGTTAAATACCCTTAATCTGTAAAATATCCGGAAAGACCTGCCTTTGGTGCAGGGAGGAAGACTCAATTTCCAGAGTTCAAATCTGGCTGCTGATATTTATCAGTTGTGTGATCCTGGTCAAGTCACTTAATCCTGTTTCCTTCAGTTTCCTTAGCTTTAAAATGAGCTGGAGAAGGAAATAACCAATTGGTAATTTTGCCAAAGAAACACCAAATATTGTCACAAAGAGCCAGATACAACTGAATCAACTGATGTAAAGACAAAAATTCAGCCTGATCTGTTGGTCTAGTAGCCTTGTCTTCTATACTATCCCCTTCCCACTATGGCTGCCCTCATTCCACTTCTATACTCCTCTGCAAAGGTGTTGAGACTCATATAACTTGTTATACTGGTTCTTGGAATTATTTTTCTTTCACTACAAAATTATAAATTTGGGAATCATAAGATTCTAATTGTAGGAAGTTGGTTCCATGCAGTGTTTAATAAATATGGAGACAAGATAATTGAAAAATCCAAGCACATACAGTTAATTTTTTTTGTTTTTAATTTTTTTATTTTAATAACAAATTTCCATGTAAGTTTTCCAAAGTCATATGATATATAGTGTCTCCCTCCATTCTTCTCTTCCCCACCCTGGGGCTAACAAGCAATTCAATCAGGGTTTTACATGTATCATCATGCAAAACATTTCCATATTATTCATTTTTTATGAGCAAAAATTTTATGAACCAAACCCCCCAAATATATACACAATTAAACAAGTAATAAATCATTTATCTTCACCTGCATCTCTATTTCAATAGTTTCTCTGGAGGTGGTGGGATAGCATTCTTTTTCATAAGTCTTCAGAATTGTCCTGGATCATTGTATTACTGTTAATAGTAAAGACTGCATTGCATTTGATTGTTCCATAATATTGTAGTTGCTATGTATAATGATCTTCTGGTTCTGCTTACTTTTCTCTGTATCAGTTCATGTAGGTCTTTCCAGTTCTTTCTGAAATCATGCTGTTCATCATTCCTTATAGCACAATAGTATTCTATCACTGTCATATACCACAATTTGTTCAGCCATTCTCCAATTGATGGACATCCCTTTAGTTTCCAATTCTGTACCACCACAAAGAGAGCAGCTATAAATATTTTTACACAAACAAGTCCTTTCTGTTTTTTAAAAATCTTTTTGAAAAAGAAAAATCAATCATTTTCCCTCATTGCCTATTTTAATACTTTCAATTTCTTTTTCTTCTCTAATTGCTACTGCTAGTGTTTCTAGTATAATGTTAAATAATAGGGGTGATAATGGGCATCTTTGTTTCATGCCTGATCTTATTGAGAAGGCTTCTAATTTATCCCCATTGCATATGATGCTTGTTGATGGTTTTAGATGTATACTGTTTATTATTTTTAGGAAAGGTCCTTCTATTCCCATGCTTTCTAGTGATCATTTTTCTTTACTGTCATATTGGCAGATCTGATAGGTATGAGGTGGTAGTACCAGAGAGTTGTTTTAATTTGCATTTCTCTAATCAAAAGGGATTTAGAACATTTTTTCATATGCTTATTGATAGTTTTGATTTCTTCATCTGAAAACTGCCTATTCATACCCTTTGACCATTTGTCAACTGGGGAATGACTTACATTCTTACAAATTTGATTTAATTCTTTATTTGAGAAATAAGACTTTTATCAGAGAAATTTGTTATAAAAATTTATTCTCAATTGTATCCCTTCTAATCTTGGTTTCATTGGTTTTATTTTAGAAAACTTCTTAAATTTAATATAATCATGTAATGTTCTCTATCTCTTGTTTGGTCATAAGTTCTTCCCTTCTCCATAGATCTGACAGATAAACCTTTCTATGTTCCCCTAACTTACTTATAATATCACTCTTTATGTTTAAATTATATACTCATTTTGACTTAATTTTGATATAGGGTGTGAGACATTGATCCAAAACTAATTTTTTGCCATAATCTTTAACAATTTTCCCAGTAGTTTTTGTCAAATAGTGAATTCTTATCCCCAAAGCTTGGATCTTTGGGTTTATAAAATGCTTGATTGCTGAGGCCATTTACCCCTACTCTATTCCATTGATTCACCCTTCTATTTCTTAGCTAGTACCAATTTGTTTTGATGATTACTGCTTTATAGTACCACAAAGTTAATTTTTGCTAGTCACATTTTGTATATATTAGTTCTCTGAGACTAACATAAAATAAAAAGGGATTTTTAGGAAACCATTTTAAAAATCTTTATAGCACTTCTGTAAAGCAAGTGGTAAATATTGTTATTTCCTTCTCCCCTTCTTTGGTTGTCATGTCAATTTTTTCGTGACCACCATTAGCTATTAAAACTGTATGCTTGGTGAACTTAGTCTCCTGGTTTCAGAAATTAATTGAAGAAAAGATATTTTCTCTTGTCACTAAGCTTACATTTAAGGTATTCTGTTAAAGGGATTAGAACAACAAAGTGCAGCTAAGCTACATGATCAATATTAAAAGACAAGTGAATCTTTTATTTATGTAATGTAGATAAACCTACAATTTTGGGTTCCTCAGATGAGAAATAAGAGTTACAGATGTTGAGTGAGATTGTGCAGTATAGATTCTATTCTTGAATATTCAGATTACTAGAAAGATCTCAATTTAACAAAAATTCATTAAATACTTACTTAAAAAGACTATGTAGGAAGAGTATCTGTGTAGATAGCTCATGTATCTCCTTATGGAGCTTAGTACTTCATCCATTGCAACATAACTTTCTCATCGCTATTTTAAGTAGGGTCATTTCATTCACTCAGATGAATATAATCATAAACTCATCATTCAGGAATTCTAAATGAACTTAAATATATCCCAGAATTTTCTCCCAGTTTAATAATTCTTCAATATTATTGCATGTTTCATAAACTATTAGTAGCCAGTCATGGACATCATTAGGTATGTACAGAAATCATCTTCCTAACTGACCAAATACATATTCTATTCTAGTTTTTTTCTTGACTTTTGTGGGGGGATGGCATTAAATGTAGAAACAGTCTTTGACTATTGTTCTCTAACATTTTATGATTCCAATTCACTTTCTTCCTCCCTCCTCCCCCATCCCCAAAATTATAAATAGCCTGATATGGGTTATACCAGTGTATTAAAGTAATACATATTTCCATATTGCTCATGCCATGATGGAAGACATATCAAAAATACAATTAAAAAGCTCATGAAGGTAATAAAATGGAAGATTCTTTGACCTGCAGTCAGACGCCAACAGTTTCTTCTTTGGCTGTGGATAGCATTTTAAAAAATTTATTTTACTTTTAAAATTACCCTTTATTAATTAATTAAAAATTTCCCCCATGATTACATGATTCATGTTCTTTCTCTCCCCTCCTCCCACCCCTTCCTGTAGCCAATGAGGGATTCCACTGGGTTTTACATGTGTCATTGATCCAGACCTATTTCCATATTATTAATGTTTGTACTAGGGTGATTGTTTAGAGTCTATATCCCCAATCATATCCCCATCAAACCATTTGATCAAGCAATTGTTTTTCTTCTGTGTTTCTACTCCCACAGTTCTTTCTCTGGATGTGGATAGTGTTCTTTCTCCTAAGTCCCTCAGAATTGTCCTGGATCATTGCATTGCTGCTAGTAGAGGAGTCCATTATATTCTATTTTGCCAGAGTGTCCCATGTCTGTGTATAATGTTCTCCTGGTTCTGCTCTTTTCACTCTGTATCAGTTCCTGGAAGTTGTTCCAATTCACGTGGAATTCCTCTAGATCATTATTCCTTTTAGCACAATAGTATTCCATCACCAACAGATACCACAATTTGTTTAGCCATTCCCCAATTGAAGGGCATCCCATCATTTTCCAATTTTTTGCCACCACAAAGAGCAAGGCTATAAATATTTTTGTACAAGTCTTTTTCCTTATCTATTTGGGGTATGACTGGATCAAAGGGCAGGCAGTCTTTTAAAGCCCTTTAGGTATAGTTCAAAGTTGCCTTCCAGAATGGTAGGATCAATTCACAACTCCACCATCAATGCATTAATGTCCCAATTTTGCCACATGTGGATAGCATTTTTTATCATGAGTTCCTTGAATATATCTTGGAAACTTGCTTTATTAATAATAGTTTAGTCCCACAAAGTTGGTCATTGTATGATATTTCTGTTACTCTTCATGGTGTTCTGGTTTTGCTCACTTCACTTTTCATCAGTTTACATAAGTCTTTCCAGGTTTTTCTGAAACCATCCTGTTCATCATTTCCTATGACACAATATTATTTCTTTACAATCATATACAATAACTTGTTTAGCCATTCCCCAATTGAGGGGTACTTTTTCAGTTTCCAATTCTTCACCACTACAAAAAGAGATGCTAAACATATTTTTTCACAAGTAGATTCTTTTCCTCTATCTCTGATCTCTTTGACCCAGTAGTAGTATTGCTGAGTAAAAGGGTAGGCATGGGTTTATTGTAATTTAGGCATGGTTCCATATTGCTCTCTGGAATGACTGTATCAATTTGCAGTTCTGCTAATAGTTTATTAGTAGGGCAGAGCCAAGGTGGTGGTTTTGTAGTAATGAAAGGTGAAATCACTCTAAGAATTTTTCCAAACCAACTATAAGTAGTGCCTCAAAATGACTGAAGTCAGAGATCCAACAAGATGAAGTGAGGGGGCTCTCCTGCAGAAAACAACTTAAAGGTAGGCAGAGAGAGTCAATTATCTGGGAATTAAGGGGAACAAGAAGTAAAACTGCACACAGAAGAGTGCCAGCTGACCAGCCCCCACCTACTATGCCAGGTTCTGAGCCTGGGCATAGGCCAACTTTGGGATCCTAGGACCCTGCCTAAACAGCAGAGCATCCCTCACCCAGCCCTGAAGTCTGTAGTGCAAAATAGCTCACAATACTCTAAGCCATCAGTTTGCCATCAGCAAGTCATCAGCAGAGGAGATAGAATCATCTGTTTTCTGAACTCCCAGTCCACAGGCAAAAGAAAAGGCTGGGAAAAAGAGCAAACAACAAGAGAATCAACCTAATTATAGAAAAGTTTTATGGAGACAAAGGGCTAGACACCAATTCAGTAGGAAACAATTAGATCAAGACAACCACATGCAAAAAACTTCACAGAAAAATGGAAATTAGTTTCTGTCACTGGTAGAACTCAAAAAGTGATTCACAATAATGGAGGGGAGGATGAGTATGGTGATTAATAATACTTAAACTTTACTCTTTTTTTTAAAACCCTTTGTACTTCGGTGTATTGTCTCATAGGTGGAAGAGTGGTAAGGGTGGCCAATGGGGGTCAAGTGACTTGCCCAGGGTCACACAGCTGGGAAGTGGCTGAGGCCGGGTTTGAACCTAGGACCTCCTGTCTCTAGGCCTGACTCTCACTCCACTGAGCTACCCAGCTGCCCCTTAAACTTTACTCTTATTGGAATTGGCTTAGAGAGGAAATAACCAGATTCTTTGGGTTATAGAATCATATAGAGAAGTAGAAGGGGAATAAGAAAGGAGGTGTTGGGGAGGGGAATAATAAAAGGAAGGGGGATGTTGAGGGGTGATTGAAAGACTATAGAGCAGTAGGAGGTGAATGAGAAGGGAGGTGGTGGAAAGGGGAGTAATATAAGGGAGGGGGAATGGGAATGACTAAAACAAAACACTTGTGTGGAGGGATAAAGTGAAAGGAGAAAGTACAGGATTAAAAGGGGAAAACAAGAGGGAGGGGAACACAAAGATGGTAATCATAACTGTGAATGTAAATGGGATAAATACTCATAAAAGGAAGGAGATAGAGTAGATTAAAAACCAGAATCCTACAATATGTTGTTTACAAGAAACACATTTGAGGCAGGTAGACACACAATAAAGGTAAGGGGATGGAGCAGAATCTATTGGGCTTAAACTGAAATAAAAAAATAAAAGCAGGAGTAGCAATCATGATCTCAGACAAAGATAAAGCAAAAATAGACCTGATTAAAAGATAGGGAAGGTAATTGCATCTTGTTAAATGGTAGTATAGACAATGAAGTAATATTAATACTTAACATATATACACCGAGTGGTATAGCCTCCAGATTTTTAAAGGAAAAATTAAAGTTTGAGGAGGAAATAGTAAAACTATACTAATGGAGGATTTCAACCTTCCCCTATCAGAACTAGATAAATTAACCACCTAATCACCTCTGCTAAATGTTGCATTCAACAATAGCATCAATAAAATGAAATTTTATAAAATAAAACTTTAGAATATCAAAGGAAATAATGAAAAAAAATGTGAAGGAAGGGGGCCTAGCAGTACTAGATATCAAACTATACTATAAAGCAGCAGTCATTAAATCAATATGGTACTGGCTAAGAGATAGAAGGGAGGATCAGTGGAATAGACTTGGGGTTAATGATGTCAGCAAGACAGTGTATGATAAACCCAAAGAGCCCAACTTTTGGGACATGAATCCACTATTTGACAAAAACTGCTGGGAAATTTGGAAAACAATATGGGAGAGATTAGGTTTAGATCAACATCTCACACCCTACACCAAGATAAATTCAGAATGGGTGAATGACTTGAATATAAAGAGGGAAACTATAAATAAGTTAACTGAACACAGAATAGTATGCCTGTCAGATCTCTGGGAAAGGAAAGATTTCAAAACCAAGCAAGAGTTAGAGAAAATTACAAAATGTAAATTTAATGGTTTTGATTATATTAAGCTAAAAAGCTTTTGTACAAACAAAAACAATGTATCAATAAGCACATGAGAAAGTGTTCTAAATCTCTAATAATTAGAGAAATGCAAATGAAAACAACTCTGAGGTATCACCTCACACCTAGCAGATTGGTTAAAATGAAAGAAGGGGAGAGTAATGAATGCTGGAGGGGATGTGGCAAAACCGGGACATTGATGCATTGCTGGTGGAGTTGTGAAATGATCCGGCCATTCTGGCTGGCAATTTGGAACTATGCCCAAAGGGCTATAAAAGACTGCCTGCCCTTTGATCCAGCCATACCATTGCTGGGTTTGTTCCCCAAACAGATCATAGATAAACAGACTTGTATGAAAATATTTATAGCTGCGCTTTTTGTGGTGGCAAAAAACTGGAAAATGAGGGGATGTCCTTCAATTGGGGAATGGCTGAACAAATTGTGGTATATGCGGGTGATGGAATACTATTGTGCTCAAAGGAATAATAAACTGGAGGAATTCCATGCAAATTGGAGAGACCTCCAGGAAGTGATGCAGAGCGAAAGGAGCAGAGCCAGAAGAACATTGTACACAGAGACTGATATACTATGGTAAAATCGAATGTAATGGGCTCCTGTACCAGCAGCACTGCAATGACACAAGACAGCTCTGAGGGATTTATGGTAAAGACGCTACCCACATTCAGAGGAAGGACNAATGCATGGGCTGAGGCTTACATGAATGGGAAATAGACCCTGAACAAGGACACTTGTTACAACCAGTAGAAATGTGCGTTGGCCATGGGTAGGGGGAGAGGGGGGGGGGGGGGGTGAAGGGGAAAGTAGGGGCATAAAGTATGTAAACAGATTAAAAACAAATATTAATAAATGTCTAAAAAAAACAAAAGAGGAATAGAATACTTAAATAATCCATTCAGAAAAAGAAATGAACAAGCCATAAATGAAGTCCCTAAGAAAAAGCCAGGGCCAGATGGAGTCCAAATGGAGTCAGAATTCTATTAAACATTTCAAGAACAATAGCAAGACTGTATAAGCAAAGAAGGAGGCCTGCCAAATTCTTTTTATGACACAAATATGGTGCTAATGCCTAAGCCAAGAAGACCAAAAACAGGAAGAAAATTACAGATCAATTTTCTCATAATGAATATTGATGCAAAAATCTTAAATAAAATACTAGCAAAGAGATTATAGCTATCATAAGGATTATCCCCTGGCATTTATACTAGGAATGGTTAACATTAGAAAAACCATTCACATAATTAACATTATCAATAACCAAACTAACAAATCACATGATTATCTTAATAGATACAGAAAAAGCCTTCACCAAAATACAATACCCATTCCTATTAAAAACACAAGAAAGCATAGGAATAAAAGGTCCTTTCCTTAAAATAATAACTAGTGTCTAAAACCATCAGCAAATATCATCTATAATGGGTATAAGTTGGAAACTTTTCCAATAATATCAGGAGTGAAAAAAGGGTGCCTATCATCACCACTATTATTTAATGTTGTACTAGAAATGTTAGCTTTGGCAATAAGAGTAGAAAAAGAAATGGATGGAGTTAAAGTAGGGAAAGAGGAAACTTTGTGGATGATATGATGGCATACTTAGGGAATCATAGAGAATCAACTAAAAAACTAGTCGAAATAACTTTAGGAAAGTTGCAGAGTACAAAATAAACACATAAATCATCAGCATTTCCCTATATTTCCAAAAAAGTTCAGCATCAAGAATTAGAAAAAGAAATTCCACTTAAATTCACTCTAGGTAATATAAGATGCTTGGGAATCTATTTGCCAAGACAAACACAAGAATTAGATGATAATTACAAAACACTTCTCACAAAGTGAGATCTAAATAATTAGAAAAACATTAATTGCTTGTGGCTAGGCCAAGGTAATATAATAAAAATGACAGTCATACCTAAATTAATTTGTCCATTCAGTGCCATACCAATCAAACTACCAAAAACTGTTTTATAGAACTAAAAAAAATTCATCTGGAAGAACAAAAGATTAAGAATATCAAGGGAACAAAAAAAAAAGTGAAGAATGGTAGCCTGGCAGTACCAGACTTTAAGCTGTACTATAAAGGAGTAATCAAAAAATCTGGTACTGACTAAGAAATAGAAGGGCAGATCAGTGGAATAGACTATAGGTAAATAACCTCAGCAATCTAGTGTTTGTTAAACCCAAGCATACAAGCTTTTTGTATAAGAACTCACTATTTGACAAAAACTACTGGGAAAATTGGAAAACAATATGGCAAATATTAGGTATAGAACAACATCTCACACCCTATACCAAGATAAGGTCAAAATGAGTATATGATTTACACAAAAGGGGTGATATATTTAAATTAGGGGAACATAGAATAGTTTACCTGCCAGATTTTGATTTTGATTTTAAAATCTTTTTCCATGTTTACATGATTCATTTTCTTTCTCTCCCCACTTCCCTCCCCACTCTCAGAGATATAGCTGTCAGATTTTTAGAGAAGGGAAGAATTTAAGACCAAGCAAGAGTTAGAGAATATTACAAGATATAAAATGAATAATTTTGATTATATTAAATTAAAAAGGTTTTGTATAAACAAAACCAATGCAACTTTTTGAGATTTGAAGGGAAGCAAAAAAACTGGGGAAAAGTTTTATAATGAATTTCTCTGATAAAGGTCTCATTTCTCAAATAAAGAATTAAATCAAATTTGTAAAAATACAAATTGTTCTCCAGTTGACAAATGGTCAAAGGATATGAATAAGCAGTTTTCAGATGAAGAAATCAAAACTATCAACAAATATATGAAAAAATGTTCTAAATCCTGCTTGATTAGAGAAATATAAATTAAAACAACTCCGAGGTACCACTTCACACCTATCATATTGGCAAATATGACAGTAAAGGAAAATAATAAATGTTGGAGGGGATGTAGCAAAATTGGGACACTAATGCATTGCTAGTGAAGTTGTGAACTGATCCAACCATTCTGGAGGGCAATTTGGCAATTATGCCCAAAGAGCTATAAAAAAATGCTCTTTGATCCTGTAGTGCTACAATTAGATCTGTATTCTGGAGAGATTAAAAAAAGGGGAAAGGATTTACTTGTACAAAAATATTTATAACAGTTCTCTTTGTGGTGGCAAAGAATTAGAAACTAAAGGGATGCCCCTCAATTGGAAAATGACAATAAATTTTGGTATATGATAGTGTTGGAATACTATTGTGCTGTAAGGAATAATGAAAAGGATGATTTCAGAAAGACTTACATGACTTGATGCACAGTGAAATAAGAACCAGGAGCACATTATACAGAATAACTGCAATATTGTGGAATGATCAACTGTGATAGACTTTGCTACTAACAGGAATATCCAGAACCTTTCTGAGGGACTTATGAAAAAGAATGCTGCTTACCTCTAGAGCAGTGATTCCCAAAGTGGGTGCCACTGCCCCCTGGTGGGTGCTTCAGTGATCCAGTGGAGTGGTGATGGCCACAGGTGCATTTATCTTTCCTATTAATTGTTATTAAAATTTTTAAAAATTTTATTTCCAGGAGGCTAAGTAATATTTTTTCTGGAAAGGGAGTGGTAGGCCAAAAAAGCTTGGGAACCACTGCTCTAGAGAAAGTATTGTAGGAGTCAGAAGGCAGATGAAAACACAATTTTTCAATTGTTTATTTGAATTTATGTTTTGGATTTTTTGTTTTATAAGATTACTCACTTAGAAAAATGAACAATTATAGAAACATGTTTTACATGATAATACATGTATAACCTACATAAAGCCATCTGCTAGCATTGGGATGGGGAAGGGAAGGGAGGGAGGGAGGGAGAGTAATTTGATCATATAACTTAGGAAAACTATGTGGAAATTTGTTATAATGTAACTGAGAATAAAAAAAGAAGTGTATTAGTAAAAAATAACCAATTTTCCCACATCCCCTCCAACATTTATCTTTTTTCCCTTTTCGTCATATTAGCCAATCTGATGGGTATGAGGTAGTATCTCAGAGTTGTTTTAATCTTATCCAGTTTTTCAAAGAACTGAAATTTGTGAGCATCTGGAGGATTTTTGACATAGAGATAGCATGTAATCTTATGATATTTAGCACAAGACTTTTGTTTAAGGGCCAGTGCTGCCTAAAATATTGATATTTTCAAAGTATGTTGATTTTACAATTTAATTTAAGTTGTAACATCAAACATATTATGTAATTAAAAACTAATTTTCCAGTAAGTAGCTGAACTCTTGACTGAATTTAGCAGAAAATATGGATTTCTTCCATTACATTATCTAAGTTGATGTTCCAAGATTTGTGTTTCAGCTGGCATTTCTAGAATAGCTAAGAAGTCCAAAGCATAAGGCTACTCTATTTTTTCTTTTTTAATACAAAGGCTTATGGTAAGCCCAGGAAGAAAAAAAAACAACACTTGATTTTCAATTAAGCTAGATTTTGAATTATCCTGCCTGGGACAGACTCCTGCATACTTATTTATATAAAAGTGCATAGTTATAAAATAATAGGACATTTCTAAAAGAGAACCTTAGGGAGCAGTAGTGTAATCCCTCAATTTATGGCCATAGCTGCTTTTTTAAAATTCAAAGTTAGAAATTGATTTGTTAGTTGATTTGCCTTCATATTCTTTTCCAAGGATGAGTGAGGCATTGCTACTTAATGATTTCTTTATATTTAAATTAATTCAAAATTCTTTACAAGTTATTCTGAAAGCTTCAGAATTGAAAGTTGTTTCTATTATTTTCATTATTACTAAGGCTTTTTATCATTTACTCATCCTCTTCCTTTGTTCTTGTGTCCTCTTTTACTCTGACAAATGAAACCAACACTTTTGTGATAGAGCGGAAAGTAAATGTTAAGGAAATATTCTCCTAGGCAAGAAATTTATGCAAACTTCCTGCAGGGAGAAAAATTTGCATGACAGATATTAATGGAGGTCAAAAAATTTTTAATTTGTTAAACATTTAATCTCAAACAAAACCCTAGGTGTAGAAAAGGAAATTTTTAGGGGACCAAGCTATTCTCAATTTCCTCTGCTACTCAATGCTATTCCATTAAGCTAAAGCTATTAGTACACTATATTAAGTTTATGTTTATCTCTTCCAAAGAAGCATTTCTCATCTGCCCTTGCTTATGTATCAGCCTTTCTAATTCCTGAGCTTGTCTTCAAACTCACTGAGATGTATTCCATCATTCCTTTAGCTGCTCTGAAGAGATTATGGGGGAAAGGAATAACAGAGGAAAGTGATAGTTTTCAATAATGAAACAACTCATGTCTAGAATTTGGGTTCGATTTGGAGAATAGACCCATATTTCTGGCACTTCATTAGACTCAAGGATAAACAGCTTAGAACAAACATTGTTAGGGACTTGGTTATTAACACAGTTTATTTAAAAATTGCTTCGTTGCATTTAAATTTGATCTAAATAACTCTTGAGAGTCCTAATGTTTGATATAAATACTTCTGTTTAGTCATGTCATTATCCTCTTTTTAAAAGCCCAAGAATTTTGGTGCCATTTATCCCAAAGGTAAGATTATGCATTGTGTTTATAGAGATAATGAAAATGGAAGAAAACTTTGTTTGTAATACTAAGGGAGTTTAACAAAAATATTACCAAGTTTACATAGGCTCAAGTGGAGAGATAAGTAGGTAATAGATGTCTATGACTGCCTGTAGAAAAGACTTTCAGGGAAATATAGGCAAGGTCAGTGTGTTCCATTTATTCAAAGTGGCAGGGCTATGAACCTATTTCATACAAATAGTTACTCTGATGATTAGAATAATTGAAGCCACAACTTGAACTGTCTTTTTTCCTTTGGAAACTAATCTGAATAAGAGAATTCAGATATTGGCATTATAAATCAATCCAAGCAGAGTCTTATCCCCACTGGAATTTGAGGGCACTGCCTTGCCTGGGGAACTGGAGCTAATGTGCAAGTCTCTGTCCTACTCTCTTAGCAGCTAATAAGCTAAATAGGGTGCTGTGGCCGCCATGTTTCCAGAGCAGACTGCATTCCCACATTGGGAGCTCCTCCCTCCTGGAAGGAGGACTTCCAGCTTCCTTTGTGTCTTGTGACAGACAGAACTGTCAGATCTGCATTGTCAGCCATTCTGTGAATCCTGGATTTTTTAGAACAGGAAGGAACCATAGAGATTATCTTATTCCTACATTTTATAATTAAGAAAATTGGGACCCAGAAGGGTCAAATGACTTGTCAAAGTTAATATAGTTAATAGGTAGTAATGCTTATAATTGCTTTTAGATTTGCAAAATACTTTGCATATAACTGTAATAGATTCTTCTGAGAGTGTGTTCTATGATTTGTAGGCTTAAAACACCATTTGGAAAATATTTTTGTCTTTGATGGCAGTTATTTGGGATCATTGAAAGCAATTTCCCAAAAGTAGTTCTTTAGGTTCTCCTTCTGGTTCCTTCTGGATGCTGCCTGCTGTTGATATGTAACATTTGCCTAGTAAATTTGGGCAAAACATGCTTTTCATCCTCTTCCAATGTGGATGGATACACCAAACTCTTTAAGGAACCATGGATACTAATGAGGAGATGTGTTCTAGGGCTTAATACAGTGATAGAAATGCCAACTGCAAACAGAAGCATACAGAGAATTTTGCCATCCATGGCAAAAAAAATTCCTTTTCTGTTTCAGTTTTCCCCAGGACATTCTCCATGACACTGGTGAACAATTTTAACCATATTTCTCACTTCATGTTGTTACTTAGAGATAATTGAACTTTTATCTCCAGGCTCCTGTCATCCAGTATGAGCTACTGTTAGTAATATAAAATACATGGGTAACAAATTCTTGGAGGAAAGCCTTTTATTTAGTTGCATATTTTGATGATCTATAACATACAAGATCTAGTTTTTTCTGTATTTCTCAATTGTATCTGTGAGCATGTAGTATTTTGTCAATAAAGTAAAAACCTATCCCCTTTACATGGTCATTAATCATACTTGTACCTGTATAAACTATTCCAATCAAGACCTTTATACTAGTGATAAAGGTATTTAGACCTATTTTCTTGGTCACCATTCCTTATTAATATTACTATCTGTATTTCCAATTTTTTGCAATCTACTTCTTGATATATTAAAAACTGATCTTTTTATACATCTTTAAAACCATGTCACCTCCAACAGGATTTCTTTTGTTTGTATCTGGTCAGATCCTGATACTCTTTCTGACATAATCTAAATGCCATTTCTATTTTCTCAAATGCCACCAAAAGTACTGAGGCGTAGGGTTTCACTATCATTGATAAAGATAAACTGCCCATATGTTCATTTTGCATCTATTTTTGCCCCACCCTCCTCCACTGTTATTAAGAAATGTTCTTGGGATAATTTGCTTTGAGTCTTAAATCATGCTTTTTTCCAGACTCATTTTGTCTTTAATTTTTTAATGTTTATGAAGTGATGTTGCTCATAATCCTATTGCAATGAATTTGTGCTCTATGTTGGTATTTTCTCTTTTCTGTCATTCTTTTCTATTTTGATGTTAGGATAATACCATCAAACCTTATATGCCATTTTTTTTACAGTTCATACCTCATTTAAACCAGTTGATTGAAACTGCTGTAGTTATGTATACATTGTCATCTTTGTATCTTCTAATTCACGATTTTTTCACTTTAAATTCCTTTCTTTAATTATGTGTAGAAACAATTTAAAAAAAATAATTACTTTCTGACACTTTATAATCCAAATTCTTTCTTCTCTCTCTCTCTCTCTCTCTCTCTCTCTCTCTCTCTCTCCTCCCATCTTCCCCAGATGTAAACCAAATGATAGATTACTCTAGTGTTGTCATGCAAAACAAGTTCACAAATTCCTCATGTTGTAAAAGAAGACATATCACATATATAAGAAAAACTCATGAAAGAAATAAGGCAAGAAATGGCATGGTTCAATCTGCATTCATACTGTCAGCTCCTTCTATGGCTATGGATAGCATTTTTCATAAAGAGTCCTTTGAAATTGTCTTGGATTCTTGTATTGCAGTTAATGGTTTATTCCTTCACAGTTGATCATCATATCATATTTTGGTTACTGTATATAATGTTTTCCTGCTTCTGCACACTTCATTTTACATCACTTCATACAAGTCTTTCCAAGTGTTTCTGAAACTGTCCTGTTGGTCATTGACCATGGCACAATAATATTCCATTACAACCATATATCACAACTTGTTCAGCCATTTCCCAATTGTTAGGTATCTCTTTAGTGTCTGATTTTTTGCTACCATATATAGAACTGCTTTTGATATTTTTGTGTATAAAGGTCCCTTTCCTTTAACTCTGATATCTTGGTCAAAAGGTATATATAGTTATATAGCCCTTTGGGCATGGTTCCATATTGCTTTCCAGAATGGTTATATCAATTCATATCTCTACCAACAAACAGCATATTGATGTCCTGATTTTCCTACATCCTCCCCAACATTTAGTATTTTCTTTTCTTTTTTTTTTTTTCAAATTAGCCTATCTTATATATTATGAGGTGTTATTTCAGTGTTGTCTTAATTTGTATTTCTCTAATCAACAGTGTTTTGGAACATTTTATAGATATTTTTTATTTCTTCACCTGAGAACTGCCTGTTCATACTCTTTGACCATTTTATCAATTGGAAAATGACTTGTATTCTTATAAATTTGCCTCAATGTGTGACCCTGGGCAAGTCACTTGACTCCCATTGCCCACCTTTACCACTCTTCCACCTAAGAGCCAATACACAGAAGTTAAGGGTTTAAAAAAAATTGCCTCAGTTCTCTATATATTTGAATAATAAGGCCTTTGTCAGACATACTTCCTGTAAAAATTTGTTCCCAGTTATTTGTTTCCTTCTAATCTTAGTTGTATTGGTTTTGTTTGTATAAAACATTTTTAATTTAACGTAATCAAAATCATCCATTTTACTTCTCATAATGTTTTCTATGTCTTGTCTGGTCATAAATTCTTCCCTTATCCATAAGTGAAGCTGTCCACCAACTTCACGAAGATTCCTAGTGGGTTGGACACTCAGAAAGGGGAACCAAGAACTGAGTGAAAATGGGTTACAGGTTAAGGACTAATGGAAAGAGAATATAAGGTGAGAATAAAGACACACAGACACAGAAAGTTTTGGCATAAGATAGACAGCGAGTAAGCTCTGGTGGTCAAGAGCTTCATGGTTAGGAGCTCTGATGCTTAAGAGCTTCTTCACTAACTCATTTCTTGTCACCTTTATTGGGGTTACAACAGTATGGGGGGAAGGGGAGAGCTCAGTGGCTTGATACATTAACATTATGAGGTAATCATCATAAAATACAAACTGCCAAAACCTAAAAGAATAGGTAGAGCTAAGATCTGATCCAGAGCTGATATGGTCTAAGGCATCTACTGATGTTTGATACCTGTGTTAATTGATCATTGAAGGTAAAGTAAGGAGACTGAGATAAGTGATCTGTCTACTGGGGTGTAGCCTTAGGGAAGGGCTAGAGATTTGGCAAGGTCGATGTTCAATTTGACTCAAGCTTACAGAGATCAATCATTAGCAGTATAAGAGTTAAGTTTTTTGAGCAGTCTTATAATAATATCACAATTAATGTATACCTGGATTGCTATAATAAGTCTAATAGATAAACTATTCTGTGTTCCCCTAATTTGTTTTCTGGTATCACCTTTTATTTCAAGATCATGTGTCCATTTTGATTTTTTCCTTGGTGTATGATATGAGATGCTGATCTATGCCTAGTTTCTGCCATACTATTTTCAAGTTTTCCTAGCAGTTTTTGTCAATTTGTGAGGTCTTTCCCCAAAAGCTTGGTTCTTTATGTTTATTGAATACTTAGTTCTAATTTGCTATTAATCTTGGTGTTTCCCCTAAACTGTTGATGATCTAATTGCATACAGCTAGTTTTAAAATGCCTCAAATATTGGTAACCAGTCATCATTTGATAAATTATTTTAAATGTCATTTTTTGAGGTGTTGTTTATTTTATTTTATTTTTTAAAAACCCTTACCTTCTGTTTTAGTATCAATTCTAAGACAGAAGAATGGTAAGGTTTAGGCAATTGAGCTTAAGTGACTTTCCCAGAGTCACAAAGCTAGGAAATGTCTGAGACCAGATTTGAACTCAGGTCCTCCCAATTCCTGCCCTGGCTCTTTCCTATTGTGGTACCTAGTTGCCCCTTGGATGTTGTCTATAACTTGCCTTATTCCATACCTTTAGACTCTTGAAAAACAAAAGTATATAAAGCCATGAGGCTTCTAGATAGTCTATAATCCTTGGACATCTTTCATTTCTTTATCCTATACCTTCGCTTTTTAAAAAAATCACTTGATTAAAACAGGTTAATTTAAATAGAAAAGTGTTTTACACAAACTAAAATATAATTAGGAAGAATAATAATAGTTGTTATACTGACCAATATGCTTAAAACTGTAATAAGGGGATGAACAGGCTGATAATAGGGGAGCTGGTGGTACCAGTGAGTCAGAAAGCCTACAACTATAGTGATTGATGATTGAGACAGCCAGGGATGTGTATGCCTGAGCTGTGATGTCCAGTCAGTCTCCCTGCTGTCTGTAGGCTCCTTTAAGGTGGAGAGTGAGGAGCCCCTTCCTCCTGGAGAGAAAGCAGTAACCAACAGGAAGTGAAGCTGACTCACTTCCTGAATAAAATGGTTGCCTAGCCAATACTTCCTTTGGAGACAAGTGGTTGCTATTCTCCCTCTTCTCAGCCCCTTAGCCCTGGATGATGTTATAAATAACTATAAAAGTTCACAGTATCAGGTTAAGGGTTTATTTAAAGCACAGGAGGGAAACTGAGGAAAGAGAATTAGGGTCTGGAGAAGCTGTTGCTAAAGGTGACTGGCCAGTGTTGGCAGAGTGCCTCAGAAGTTAAGATCAGGCTGAGGAACCAGCCCCTCAGCCAGAGATAATTTCCACTGCCCTGATTTTAAGTGGTCCACCAGCTAGACAGATGAGGTTGATGATTTGGTTTAGGGGTGTCCTTGTGGCTAGGCTGACCTAAACTAATTCCTGCCCATGATCCTCCTTCCACAAACCACACCTCCCTTCAACCTCCCTTCAAATATCCTGGGGTCCCCAAGGGGAAGTCAAGGGGTAGCTGGGTGTCTGGGTGAGGTCAAGGAAATCAGAACCCCCAGGTTGGTTCTCCAGGGGTATTTATAGTCCCAGCTATATAGTCAGGTCTTGAGACTGGCACCTGCTGGGCCAAAGTTCCATTCCCGAACTTCCAGGATTACCTAGGGTAATTTTGCAAATGCAAGAGATCTTGCATAAATCCTGCATTACAAAACATTCTGGCATCTAACTTGAAGGACATTCAGAGACATTTTTCTCCCTTCACCTTTCTTTTCAGTTTAAATTCTTTTAAAATGATATTTGTGAGACTAAAGGGCACAACATTCTTAACAACTCTTGTTAGATGCACTTTATACTAAGCTAGAAGGTTGTCATTCCTCTATTTTAAGCTGAGGTCAAGAAATTAAATCTGGTCTTCATTTACCATGTCCTTTACCAGCTATTGACTTCCCAAATCTTCCTTTCTCTCCTGAAGCCTTTACCTTCAGCAAATAGCACTCATGAAGATGCCCCCTGTGGCCTTCAGGTCTTCATTCTCTTGCCCAAAACGTTATGATCTTTGGCAAAACTTTTAAGGTTCCTTTTGGCAATATCATTTGTGCTAACATGAATCATCAAAAATAGATCTTCTGGGGCAGCTAGATGACTCAGTGGACAGAAAACCAGGCTTAGAGATGGGAGGTTCTGGTTTCAAATCTGTATTCAGATACTTCCTGTGTCTACACAAATCACTTACCACCCATTGCCTAGCCCTTACCACTCTTCTGCCTTGGAACCAATATTTAGTTATCAATTTTAAGACAAAAGATAAGGGTTTTTTAAATTGGATCTTCTCTTTTGACAAGTTTTAGGTGTGTTTATCACCTCTAAATATATTTTCTAGAAAGAGAGATCTTTCTATTGTTTTCAGATCAATACATAGCTATCGTAATAATGGCTTTTATTCCCCCTGACCCTTAGAGGATAATCTCCACTTGACAGCATTTATTGATCTCCATCATCAATCCCTGGAGGGCAAGCCCCTGCTTTCTCCTCAGAGTCTTGTTCTTTGTTCCAAGTCTTCAGGGTATCCTTTCTTTATGTGACAACCTTCCATATCCAAACCTTCTTCAAGCTGGGATTCTCTCTGCCTCCCTCAGATCTTTATGATACTGGTCCTTACCTTTGAATTTTTCCACATTTGATTTTCTTTTTTTTTCTCCTTTTCTGTCCTTCTTTTCCTCTCCTCTCCAAAAAGATTTAAGCTTTTATCTGTTGAACTTGTCTTACCTACAGAGAATTCAAGCACCTACCATCTAGATAATAAGATCATAGATTTAGATCTAGGAGGAACACCAGATGCTATCTCGTCTAATGTCTTCATTTTACAAATGAGGAACACGAGGCTTAGAAAGACAGGACATATAACTTGACCAAAATAAAGCAGGTTAACTAGTGACAGAAAGAGGATTCAAAATAAGGTCCTTTGGTTCCAAATACAGTGATTCCTCTGAAAGAAAATTATTTTTGTGAATTCTGTGGCCAAAAACATTACCTAGTGGCTAACTCTTTGGCAGTGAGCCTCTCCCCATGATGGGCTGGTTCTGGGATATAGAAATAAAGTCCAATATTCAAATTGTTTCCAGCTGGCTAGGACCTGCCAAAATGTATGTCCTATTAGATAAGGTCCTTAAAAAAACTAGGGTTGTCTGTATTCCATGAATTAATATCAGAATAAAATTACGGTGGAGGGTCCAATCTCCATAAAATTTTCAAGTTTACTCATTAGTCCTGGTCCACCTTAGCATTTTCGAACCAATTGTCAACTTTATTGTCTGTCACATAGTTTAAAGACCATTTCCTTTAATATAGACCAAAGCATTAAGAAAATAATTTGAACAGACTCACACAACTTAAGAGTTGGAAGAGGCTTTAGAGGTCACTGTGGTCATATTTAAATTTATTCAAGGATCTTTCTTTATCTCTGACATGCATTCATCCCCTGCCTCAGTGCTTCTAGCAATCTAGAATGTATTATTTTATGAGGCAATCCTTTCTATTTACAAGCAGCTTCTAAAAGTTCATTATACTGAGTTGAAGTTTACTTTTCTATCTCTTCAAAAAATTAAACATTTGTTAAGTACAAGGAATTGTCTCACCTGCTCATGTTCTAAAGACAAACCCATGTGTATATATATATATATATATATATGTATATATATATATATATACACCACATAGCAAAGCATGGTTTTAGGATATGAGAGAGAGAACAATTGCAAATATAGTAGGACCCCCTTATCCATGGAGGTTATGTTCTAAGACCTACCATGGATGGCTGAAACCACATATAAAAGTAAACTGTGGGTGACTGAATCAGAGGATTATTGAATCAGTGGCTATAGAGACACAATACACTATCAGCACCACCACTCTTGTGCTTTGGAGCCTTTATTACAGTAATTAAGGGCTTTCTTAAAGGCACTGTGATAATACTACAAAAATGCAAGCCACAAGAAAACTAGAGGCAGACTAGAGAAATCTTTTGCATGGGAGTATGGGTATGGGGACACAGGGAGGTGGGTGAGGTGAGTGGTTTGAAACTTATGAACCATCTATTTTTTATTTTCTGAAACTGTACACTTTTTTTTCCCTGTGGTTAACTGCAAGTAACTGAATCATCAAATTTGAGAGCACAGGTGTATCCTATAAGATTTCACAGAAGACGTGACATCAGATTTCAACTTGGAAAGTAAACAAGAAAGGAATTCATTCAGTGCTAAGAGATTGGCTTTGTCAAATGCACTGAAGCAGGAGATAAAATGTCAAATTCAGGGAATGGCTAAATATTCCATTTTGGTTGAAACATAGAACTAATGGAGGAGAGCAAGTAATAGGAAATAAATCTAGAAACATAAAGAAAAGCCAGATTACAGAACAAATGGTAGACTTCTTATTTTGTACTATATTAATAGGCAGCCACTGAAGATGGTTAAAATTCCTGACTGATATGTCACAAAGAATTCCTTCTTGGAAACCTCAATAGAAGTAGGTGCCCACAAATGTGAGGACAAGGGTCCCCAGTTCCCATACATTACCTCAAAGTCAGAATATTTATTAAACATAGAACAGCCTTATATTTCACCTCAAAGAAAGTGCAGAAAACACATCAAGAACTCAGTAGTCCCTAGACAGACAATATGATTAAGTTCTCTTTGGTGCATTTCACCTTTCTCTAGAGCCATATTCAATTCCCTAGGTCCATAGCAACATCTTAAGTACAGTTTAAACTTCCCCCAGAAGCAAAATGCATTTGGAATTATTTCCCCCAAACATTCTAGTGAATCCCATTTTCACTCCAATGACTCATAAAAATACCTGTTCTTATAATACTAGTCTGAGGATTAAACTCCCTCTGGAAATGAAAATAAAGGAAATAAAGTTGGAGTTGCTAAAAAGGTAACTCCTTTCCCATTGGGGTTTGTATTGTTTGAATCATTCAGACAGTAATGGTAGAGGGGAAAATAAAGATTTTTTAAACTCTCCCTTATTATGGCATATTTTACTCTCTGTTATCTTATAAAATTTTTTATTTTTATTTTTTAATTTTTTCCAGGGTTACATGATTATTGTCTCCCTCTCTTCTTCCTTCCCACCTCTTAGGGTTGACAAGCAATTTTACTTACTCTCTCTTATTTTTATTCCTGCTCTTCCAGCACTAGCTGGAATATGATTCACCCAACTGGTCGGCACAGCTCTAGTGCTGCTACAGCTTGGCAAGTCCTAGAATTCTTGACCTTAGAGTTGCTTTAGAGGCTGCCATGGTCCAGAAATTCTCTTTCTTGAAAACTGAATTTGGAATTTTGGGGTCTTGTAGGCCTTTTTTGCATAAGTGAGAACATATTTAACTACCATGTTTTTCTTCCCTAAAGCAGCCATTAGTAGTTGTAGATTATCTTGGGGCTAGAATGGGTGGAATCCCCTAAAGCACATCCTATTAACTCTGATTCTCTATCCTTCTAGAAAAGGCAAATTAGGAGTAAACCAAGTTTCCAGTGCAGGGTCCCTTTTATTGGCTCAGAATGAATGATGCGGGTCCAAACCAAAATGATCTCAATAAACTAGCTCACCCCTCATCATTTTCAATTGCTGGAACTCAGGCTTTCATTCTTAATGAAGTATGAATAGGTCAACCTGTGCCAGCAGGGAGAAGCAAAATCACCAATAAAAACTCTGTGCACTTAGAAAAGGAGTTGTAATCACTCAGGGCCAACATAAAAAAACAAAACAAAACAAAACAACAACAAGCTACCTATGCTATCACCTTATTTCCTTTATTAAAATTAATTTATTCAATAAGCATTCATTAGCTTTCTCTCCCACTGCTCCCTCATTCAGCAGTTTAAAAAAGAAAAAAAAATCCTCATTACAAATATTCATAGTCCACCAAAACAAATTCCCTCAATAGCCATGCCCAAAAATATATATCTTACTCTGGCTGGAGGTAGGGGCATGTTTCATTTTTATTCCTTTGCACTCATGGAGTAATCACTATTGATCAGAGTTCTAAAGGTTTTCGAAGTTATTTTTCTTTATGATATCAAATAAATTATTCTAGTTCTGCTCACTTCTTCATCAATTTATAGAGGTCTTCCTAGTTTCTTCTGAAACTGTCCATTTTGTCATTTCTTATGACACAATTAACATTCCATTACATTCATATACCACAGTTTGTTTAGCCATCTATCCAAAAGGTGGGCTTGCTTTTAATTTCCAATTTTTGGCTGCTATAAATACTTTTGGGCATGTCAGTCTTTTTCTTTGATTTCTTTGTGGGGTAGGCCTAGTAGTGGTATTAGCTGGGTCAAAGAATATGTATAGTTTAGTCATTTCAAGTAATATCAAGTGAATCCCACTTCTCTGAAATGAATAGTGATGGAGATAGACAGGCACCCAGAATTCAATGTAGAAACATATCAGAAGAAGTGGGTATAAAAAGGAAGGTGGTTAAGAGGGAGGACGATATTAGGAAGTCAACAAACAAACACAAAGACCTGATTCTGAAGAAGAAAAAAATGAAACTCAGTGGCTGTGCTTTAGATTGTCTCTGAGTCAATGGGAGAATGGCTGAACAAACTGTCATTCACGTAGTATATAAGTATATTCTGTGTGTCAGGCACTGTGCCAAGTGCTAAGGATTAAAAGGAAAAAACAAAGTCTTTGTTTTCAAGAAGCACACAATCTACACCATATGTAAATAGTTATGGACAACTTGCTTTCCCCAAACATTCTAGTGAATCCCGCTTTCACTCCAGTGAAGTATAAACTATCTCTTCTTACCATGCTAGTCTGAAGATTAAACTCCCTAAAAAAGTGAAAATAAAGGTAACAAAGTAGGGGTCGATAAAGAGGCAGCCTGTTTCTCATCGGGGCTATACAAAAACAAGTGTAGCTAATCTCAAAGGAAAGGCACTAAAAGTAAGGAGAACCAGAAAAGGCCTCTTTAAAAAAAACAAAACAAAATGGTTACTTTCTGTCTTAAAATCAATACTAAGTATAAATTCTAAGGCAGAAGAATGGTAAAAGCTAAACAATTAACTAAATATAAATATTTATCAAATATATAAAAATATCAAATAACTAAAATAATGTCTGAAGTCAAGATTTGAACCCAGGTCTTCCTGGTCTGGCAAACTATCTACTATGTTAAACCTAGCTGCCTCCTAGAAAAGGCTTCTTGCAGAAGGTGAGATTTGAACTGGAACTTGAAGAAAGCCAGGGAAGCCAGGAGATGAAGATAAAAGGGGAGAGAATTCCACACCCGATGGACAACCACTATAAATTCTGAGTTGGGATATGAGAATGCTATGTGCAAGGAACAACATGGAAGATCAGTGTCACAAGACCACAGAGTGTGTGGAAGGGAGGAAGGTGTAAGAAGCCTAGAAAGGCACAAAATGAAATATTATTTTGTTGTAAGAAATGCAATAACCATGATTTCAGAGAATCCAGGGTAGTATGAATTGCGAAGGTAGTAGAATTACGAGAACAATTTATACAAAGTCAATAACATTGTTAAAAAAAACCAAAACCTTGAAAGAACTCTAATCAATACAATGACCATGTCTCTTTCCAGAGATCCTTTGATGAAGCATGTTATCCATCTAATGGCAGAGAGGTGATGGACAGAAAAAAAAATATTTATTTATATATATATATTGAAAACCTAGTTGAGTAGATTTGTTTTACTTGTTTAATTATGCACGCTTATTACAAAGATTATTTTAAAGTTTTTTTCCCTAGGCTTTTAATTGGGATGAATAGGTAGGTCCAGAAGGAGAAAAGATTAACAATAGTGAGGCAGCTTTGTGTTAGAAAGACTAGTGTGCTGGGCCTGGAGTTAGGAAGACTGGAGTTCGAATTGGTCTCAGATACTTATTAGCTGTGTGTTCCTTGGGAAGTTACTTAATCTCTTTTTGTCTCAGTTTTCTCAACTATAACATGGGGATAATAAAGGCACCCATCTTCTAGGGTTTTTATGAGGATCAAATGAGGTAATATTTGTAAAACACAATGCAATGCCTGACACATTGTAGGTGCTATATAAATGATTATTCCTTTTCTTTCCTTTAAAAAAATCAGAGCCAGTTAAAACAATGAAGAATTAAATTGAAATGTAATTGTTGAAAATTTTAAATGATTATCTAAAATCATTCTTCAGGTACTTCAATTTTTAAAACATGCTTTTTTGTGGGTGTAGGTATGTGAAAACTGGCTTATACACATATGTGTGTATATACATATATATTACACATAGTGTATTTAATATATTATATTAATATATTTAATATTGATATATTTAACTTAATATTATAAAATTAAAATTAAACATCCAAATATTCCAAGTATTATTTTTATAAAATTTATTAATAATAATAACTTGAAGTAAAGGGAAGTAAAGTAAGAGAGAGAAAGAGTGTTTTTCCAGCCACTTTAGAAGGAAAAAGACCCCCAGGGCATGGTTACAGAAACATTTAACAACCAAATGTGGGAGGACGCAGAGGAAAGGAATTCTGGGGTATGTAGTTCTGGGATACAAAATGCCAACTACACATTCCCCCAGGATCCTTTGGGAGACTAGTCGCCCCAATGGATCATGTAAACATAACCAAACATAACTTTAACTAGAGGTATATACAATAATTTGGGGATAAAGAGAAATAAAAGAGAAAAGGAACAAAACCAATGTTAGGTGCACTGACAAAAAAACAATTAGGGGGCAGTCCCCTTTGGCATAAGAGTGTACATTAAAAATAAATGCATTCAACCCCACATGGTTCAACTTAGCACATCCCAAAGTTTACTTGGATCTTTGGTGCAGTATGTGATTCTTGCAGGCATCTTCGTGGCTGCCTTCTCCAAACAGTTCACTTTCTGGATTCTGGGAGGTAGCTAGTTTCTTATCCTAAAATTACTCTCAAAAGAATTTAAACTGCATTATAGGGTAATAATACATTCCCACCCTGAGGAGGATGGTGAAAAACACAGGGATCACCCAGGGATACATGGCTGAGTTATGAGGTATATGAATCAATTGGCAAAAGAAAATCAAAAACATTAAAAAAAATCAAATAAAGGAGAAAAAAAGTAGCTACTGGATGAAATATAAAATGTCAAAGTCTTATGTGTAAAAAATCTAAGTAAAGGAAAAATAAACTTCTAACAGGTTCTTGAATCAGGGCCCAGTTAAAGTGATTTAAGCAATTATGCACTTACCCAATCAGTAGCCAGTACTACAAAAAGTTTGTCACACTATGAAAGACAGAAAAGGGACTAGATTTTAGCAGCAAATTGGGAAATAGCATTCCCTGGTCTTATTTTACCTTTTCTCTCAGGGATACAGGAGCCAGGATGGCAGCCAAAGTGAGGTGGTTGGTAGAATGTGGCTCAGGGAAGTCCTGTGTCTAATATATGTCAAACAGCTGCAACCTCAAGCCTCAAACAAGTTCAAGTCCTCTGTGTCTTGGTGCAGTATCATCAATCCTACTGGGATTGGTTGGTCTCTTTGACTTTGTGCTTGATTGGCACTATGCAGGTTAGCTTTGTGCTTCTTTGGCACTGTTCAGTGGCTCTTTTTGTATTCCCTTCTCCTGGAATCAGACAGAATCATTAAACAAAGTCTCATAATTTTAAACAACAAATGGCAAGTTTCTATAGTCTAAAGCTTTTACGGTACACATTGACATTAGGGCTAATGGACATTTTAAACTTACCCTAGTGCAAAATCAAAAAACCTTAATACTGGTAACATGTGCCTTGAGTTCAAAAAAATGAGAGAAAAAATAAAACTCAAATACTGTATTGCACATACAAGGGAAAAAACAACAATAAAAATAGTTTAAAAATAAAAAATATATAGCTTACAATCAGTGACACACTGTGTCAGCCAAGGAGAGGTAGAATACAAAGATTTTTCACCAAAAATGAGATCCATTTCCTTTTTAACTTGGCCATGAAATAGGTAACTGCCTTTACAGTATAACACAAGGGTAAAACCCAGAACCAGGACACGCCCACACACCCACATGTGACAGGATATGCAGGATAACTGAGAACCTACACAAGCGATGTGTGAGTTGAATTGGTAGGTAAATGACAGTTGGAAGTTACTGGTCACTATTCAAGCTGAGGGAAGACAAGGGTTGAAGGCTATCTTTCTGTGGGATTCTTTAAACTGTTTATTAAGAGCTTAAGGGTTAGGTATAGAGGGAATGAACAAACTAAAACTACTTATATAATGGGTAAGTTCAAGGACTAGGAGGTAGGACAAAACTACACTAGTTCTAAGTTCAGGCTGACAGCTCCAGCCTGTAAGGTTAGGAGGGAATGTGGATCTCACTGCAGGGGTCCACTTCTGTTCCAGCAATGTTCACAGCCACCAGGAGTCACAGCAAGTAAATCCACAAAAGGGGTAAAGTCAAGGAGCTGAACTGGTTTGATATGTCCACCAATCAAATCAGATTCACAGCTCAACTTGATCTTTCCAAGGGTAGATGGTTTTACAGAAGATAGTTATTTTTCTGGATTATTCACCTCCAGCAGTTAAGAAAAACCTCTAACTGCCATCAATTGCATCCAGAGAGAGTCTCTCAGAAAAAAGATATCTTTCCCTCCACCATTCCATGCTTGGAACACTCCAGCACTTACCTGTCAGTCATTCAGTTAACTTATGTCTATTGCTAAACTTTCCCTAATTCTCTTATAACAGCCATGATCCACAGTGTGAGTGCAAATGGTTTCCACAAAGTAACAGCTTTATAAAACAGTAGTAAATTAGGCAATGCACATTTAAAGAAATACGAAATTTCTCAAAATCACAAAAGGCACATCAACTTTACCTAAAGGTTACGAATACAGGTTTTTTCCAACTAGTTTATGAGGTTTTATAATGGTATTTTCTCAAGTTCAAGTGTAGGAAGGTACAAATAAAGACAGTACAACAGAATATATAACCAACAGCAAAAATACAGTGGCTGAAAATGACATAGTGTAACAGAATATAGATTCACTTAATGCATAAACCTAAAAACAAAATTAAAAGCCGCAATGGCTTGAGCAGTAGGAAATGCTTCAGGCCATCTGGTCAGTTGATCTACTATGACTAGACGAAATTTATACTGTCCAATTTTTGGCATAGTGATAAAATCAATTTGCAGGTGTTCAAAAACTATGTAAGCCAGAGGACATCCACCAAAAGCTTTGCTATGAAAGTTGTGCTCATTAAATGCTTGGCAGGTAGGGTAGGCTATACACACATTAGAGGCTATGGTAGTTATGCCAGGGGCTATCCATATTCTTTTAACAGAAACCACAATGACCATTTTTGTAAATGAATTGGCAAACTTGGTGATAAAAACTTCTAGGGAGTAGCGGTTTTCCATCAGATGATACCTGTACTCCATTTATCAATTTTGCTTTAAATTTTTTCTTCCATTTTCCACTTCCTTTTCATTATAAGAAAGAGATAGATTTAAGTCATTAATAGTTGTCAGTGTTAAAATTAACTCAGGCCCTCTTAAGGCCACTAGCTTTGCAGTAGTATCTACGTGGTCATTATCCCTAGAGACAGGGTCAGAGCCATGTATAATGGACAGAGCAATGAACTACAGCTAGGCCTTCTGGGAGCAGAAGGGCAGAAAGAACTTCATTAATAATTTCTGCATTTGCTATACATTTTCCATCAGATGTTAAAAATCCCCTTTGAAGTCAAAGCATGCCCACTGCATGACATATTCCAAATGCATATCTAGAGTCTGTGTAAATTGTTACCTTCTTATCTTTGGTAATTTATACAGGCATGCTTTAGAGCTATCAGTTCTTCACTTTGAGCACTTATGTTTCAGGGCAGTGAAGCTGACCATAGAGTGGTAAATTCTGTAACTAAAGCATCTCCTGTATAGTGTACGCCATCCCTCATGAAAGAAGAACCATTGGTGAATAATGCTAGATCTGAACTAACTAAAGGAGTGTCCAGTAGATCATTTAGAGGTTTTTTTAGCCTTGGACACTAAAGATTCGCAATTGTGCAAAGGTTCTCCTGAAACTGGCAAATCAGGAAGCAAGGTTGCAGGATTTAGAATTGCACAGCTTTTTAAGATATTATTTCCATTATTTAACAAGGTTGCTTCGTACCTTGTAATTCTCTGATCAGAAAATGCCTGTATTCTATGTTGTCACAACAATGCTTTGACTTCATGTGGACACATTATGGTTAAAGGGAATCCCAATACTAAATCAGCAGATTTAATTATTAGCAATGTTATAGCAGCTATGCCTCTAAGACATGGTGGTGATCCTAAAGCTACTGAGTCCAGCTGGGCTGAATAATAAGTAACTGGGAGCTGAGCAGGTCCCAAAGTTTGAGTTAAAACACTCGAAGCTACCCCTCTCCATTCATGTACATACAAAGTAAATGGCTCATTATAATTTGGGATGCCTAAACAGGATAGCTTGTTTTAATTGTGAAAGAGCTGACAGGTGTTCTGCCTCTAATTTAGTGGTTCAGGGACCAATATTTTGTTAGTGCTAAAAGGGGCTTGGTGATTTCCTCATAGCAAGGGATCCACTGTCTACAAAACCCCGTTGCTCCAAGAATTGCTCTCAACTGATTCTTAGTGGAGGGTATGCTCAATTTTTGAATATCTTCAATGTGCTTAGGGGAAATGTAGCAGGCACCAGCAGTTAAAATAAACTCCAAATATTTCACTCTGGGGAGACACCACTGAACTAAAGCCTTTGAGACCTTGTGGCCTCTCTTATGTAGCTCTAAAAGGAGAAGTTTGCTATCTTCTTGGCATGCTGTGGCATTTGGTGAGGCCAAGAGCAAATCATCCACATATTGAATTAAATGGCTATGATTAAATTAAATTAAAGGCCAAGAGCAAATCATCCACATATTGAATTAAATGGCTATGATTAAAATTAAATATCTGTATCTTCACTCAAAAAGTGTGAGAACAATGTAGGGCTGTCTACGAACCCTTGGCAAATGAGTCCAGGTCTATTGGGAACTTTCCAGGTGAAGGCAAATATATTCCTTGAATTCTCATGAATTGGTATTGAGAAGAATGCTGAGCACAAGTCTACTACATTAAAGTATGTAGCTGTGCTAGGAATAGAAGAGACTGTGTTTGGGTTTGAAACCACTGGATGTCTTTTTATGACATTATTATTTACAGCCCTTAAATCCTGGACAAATCTATAGACAGTTTTTACATCAGTTCCTAATTTTGGCTTTTTTACAGGTAGGATGGGTGTATTATATTCAGATTTGCATGGAATTAGTATTCCTTGCTCAATTAATGAATTTACCACTGGGGTAATTCCTTCAATGGCCTCTTTTGGTAGAGTGTACTGAGGAATGGAAGGAGATGGGTCAGATTTTGACCTAATTTGAACAGGATCAACTGATTTAAGTAGGCCAACATCAGAGGATGGTGTGGCCTAGAGAGACTCTGGTATATCAGCTGAGATTTCAAAAGTGGGAGACTCCTTAATTTCCTGACTATCTGAAAAAAGTACAGGGAGCAAATTCAAGGATTCCTCAGGCATTCTAGTGACACAGAGCCATCTGAAGAGCAAGTTATAGTGACTCTGAGCTTGCATAAAAGATCTCTCCCCAGGAGATTTATAGGGGAGCTAGGCATTAGAAGGAAAGAATGTTTCACGAACATGGTGTCCTACAGACACCATTTGAAGGGAAAGCTTTGGGACCTTTAGGGGTGGCCCTGATACCCCCACTATATTTAGTGAGCCAATAGAATTACAATCAGAATTGGGTGTACTCATCAATACAGATGTGGAGGCCCCAATGTCTAAGAGGCAATTATAATAAGTATTTCCAACTTTCAAGGTTACATAAGGTTCATCACTATGGGGTGTGTGTGAATAGGGATAACTGGCATTAAAACATCAGGATCTGGGAAATCAAAAGTTATACCCTCTGATTCCAATGCCCTTCCCCCCACCCCTGACACCTTCCTAAAGATCTTTGGGTATTACCTTGGACTCCTCTAGGCTGAGGCGCATTCTCATCCTAATTATAGCATGGATGAGCCCCACTTTAGATATATTGTTGGGTATTTTGGTGTGTTACCATTTGCCTGTTTCAGATTATTATTTCCATAATTGTTATTATTTTTAAAGTTATTATTTCTAATTACTTGATTCCAGTTCCTACAGTTCATCATTATGTGACCATTTTTTGCCTAGAAGTGGCATGTAAATGATTGATATTTTGATTCCTGCAAAGGAGCAATGGCCACTGGTTGACCTTCATTCTCTTTTTCTTTTTTATCAAATCTTTCAGTTAAAGATTTTAGTTCCTTCCTTAATGTTTCTACCAAGTCATTGGTCCCCACATTTTTCTGTTCATGACCTTTTGATACATAAACTGCAACCTTCCTTACTTCCTCAAGGTCCATTTTAGGCCAGTTTGGGCAGTTTGTCTTAAAATAATCTTGAACCACTTTGCAACAGTCATTTACAAATTGTCTTCTAATTTGCCTGACACCCCTCTCTTTGGAAACGTCAAATTCTATGTATCTATCTTCCAGTTCAATAAGTCTATTCATTGAGAGGGAGTTTCATCATCTGATTGCTTAAGACTCTCAAACTTGGTCCATATACCTGGCCTATCAGAGCAATTTTTTCATGGCTTTTAGCAATGCCTCTCTAGCTCGACATAGTTGTAAATATTCTCCTTCATTGTTTATATCCCATTTAGGATCTTGCTCAGGCCAGTAAACCACATTTCTTCCTTGGGTTTTATTAACAAGAAAAGCAATTTTATTTTTTTCTCTTTCTGTCTAAAAGGCTTGGAGTAAATTTTGTGTATCCTGGTATGAAGGATCATATGTGGAAAAAATGTTCTCCAGCTTCTTTATGATTACTATAGGTTCATCCTCAAAAGTAGGAATATTTTCCTTGAATTTATTACTATCTTAGGGGTGTAAAAGGTGTGTGGTGTCTTAAGGTCACTACTTCTCCATCCATATTTAAGGTGGATACTTCCCATAAGGGGAAAAGGCCTTAACTGAATTAGTTGCCGTCTTTGTTTTTTGGCTGGATGTCTGTGTTGATACAGAGAAAATAAGGGTATGGGGAGGGGCTGGTGGGGTTATTCTGGGATGGGCAGGGCTGGGGGCTGGGAGAAAGGACAGAGGAAGGCAAGATGGCCAGGAGCTGGACAAGGTGAGAGAAAGGAGGTATTCCACCTGAGGCATAGGTGGAGAGGGATCTTCCTTTTGCATATTGAAACCAGGTAAGAATTTTTCAAAATTATCCATTCAGGTCTGTATTTTAAGTAGAGTATCTTTTTGTTGTTTAGTGTTGAAGCCAATGAAAATAAAGACTCCCAAGAACATCAGGGAAAAAAGCCAGTCTGAACTCATAAGGTTTTCAAATTGAATAAAAGTGGGAGTATAAAGTATTGTCAGATTTTGAACCATGTTTTGTAACATGTTTACTCCTCAAATAAAACTGAATGGGTTTGTTTATAGGAAAAACAAAGGACTCTGACTTGGAGGTTAGGAGAAGAAAAAAAAATCAGAGGCTTATTTTGCCCCCCAAAAAATTTGGCTTCAGAACCACTGGCTTGGTACCTGCTCAGGTGCAATGCTCTCTGCTAGGAGCATAGAGGAAAAAAAAACACAAAACACAAACCCCATTATCTGCTTAAAGTTTGGCTTGGAAGTCAGAAAGGGGGTGGGGCTAAATAGCTGTGGATGAGCTGCCCCAGCTGCAAACCAGAGGGTTCAAGCTGCTACCTTGGAGCAGCTACTTAGGGGTGGGGCTGGGGCTGGATGTAGCAGGATACCAGGAGCACAGGGTGTGGGACTGTGCACAGAACCACCACAGAGGAGATAAGATGGGAATGGAGTAGTGTGGACTGGCTGCAACTGGGGGTTGGGCAGTGCAGAGCCCAACCAGGGGTCGGGGGTTAGGGTGGGAGCGGGGAGGGGTGGGGAGATATATATTTTACCTTCTCCGTGAGAATGGGAGATTCAGGGACTCAGCTGTAGGAGAGAGCAGTCAGAGACAGCAGGGAGGCAGCAGAGACAGCAGGGAGGCAGCGCCAGGAGTGGGAAGGAAGCCCTGAGAGCAGCGAGTGGAGAGAACTGACTGCCTGACTCCCGTGGTGGGAGGGGGCAGGCAGTGAGCTCAGGGAAACTCTGAAGAGAGTTCCCTGGGCTGTTGAAGCCCATGGCAGGAGAAAAGTCCAGTTTCTTTACTCACTTAAAGGTTCTGAAATCCCTTCATGTCGCCAAATATTGTAAGATTAAAATTAAATATCCAAATACTCCATGTATTATTTTATAAGATTTATTAATAATAATAACTTGAAGGGAAGTAAAGTGAGAGAGAGAAAGAGCGTTTTTCCAGCCCCATTAGCAGGAAAAAAGACCCCCACGGCATGGTTACAAAAACTTTTAACAACCAAAGGTAAAAAACGGACCTGAGGATGCAGAGGAAAGGAATTCTGGGGAACATAGTCCTGGGGTACAAAATTCCAACTAAAAAATAGATATTACATGTATTGTACTTAATATGTATTATATTAATACAGCTATTTTTTTACTAAGACTACATGAATGTTAAGAGGAAACTAAAAAATGAAATTAAAAGTCTAGGGGAAAGATTTAGAAGGAAAAAAAGAAGAAAAAGTGGTAATCCATAACAAAGTAATAGACTACTTGAAAATTAGCATACATCAAATAGAAATCAATGACTTGGAGACTGCAAGAAATAATAGAATAAAATGAAATAAAAAATAGAAGTGAAAAAAACAGAAAAAATAGAAATGGTTTCCTTGCTGTTCCATTGAACAAGACATTCCATCTTTTGGCTCCAGGCATTTTCTCTAGTCTCCATTCCCAGAATGCTCTTACCCTTGACTTCTTTCAAGTCTCAGCTATAATCCAACATTTTGCAGGAAGCCTTTCCCAATCTTGCTGAATTCTAGTAGCTTCCCTCTGGTATTTGTTTCCTATTTATCCTGTATATAGCTTGTTTTGTTTGTATGTATTGTATATATTGTTTGCTCATCTCCCCTATTAAATGGTGAGAGGAGAGGCCATCTCACCTTTCTTTTTTTATCTTTATACTTACACAGTGCCTGCCATATAGCAAGTACTTAATAAATATTTGTCTGTTGACAGAATGTAAGGTTTCAAAAAGATCATTAGTCCCCCTCAAAAGCTTGGACACTAAGTGTCAAAAAATCATAAATAAAAACTGCCGAGATCTATTGGATCTAGAGGTCAAAATGAAGATAGAATCTACTCATTACTTTTGCAAAGGAAATCCAAAAGGAAAAGTCCCAGATATCTTGCAGCCAAATCTAGAGCTTCCATGTCAAAGAAAAAGTCTTTAGGCATTCAAAAAGGAGTTTAAGTACAAAGGAACTACAGTAAAAATCAAATAAAACCTTGAAGCTTCTACTAAATGGGAGATATCTTGGAAAACAATATTCCAAAAGGCAAAAGATAGGTTTACAACAAAGATAATATTATACAATACTGAGTATAATCTCACATAGAGAAAAAAGAGAATCTTCAATGGAATAGAGGACTTTGGGACATTTCTGATGAAAAGACTAGAATTGAATAGGAAGGGAAGGGAAGAGAATAAGCTTTTATAGGAACACCTACTATGTGTTGGGTCCTGTGCCCTTTTTTTCTCCATAAACCCTTATCTTCTCTTTTAGAATCAGTAGTAATTATTGGTTCAAAGGCGGAAGAGTGGTAAGGGCTAGGCAATGGGGGTTAAGTTTTGAGCAGGGTCACATAGCTAGGAAGTATCTTGAGGCCAGATTTGAACTCAGAACTCCCATCTCTAGACCTGGCTCTTCATCCAACTGAGCGACTCAGCTGCCCCAAGAAGCATGTTATTTACTTCCGACATAGAGGTTGGAGTCAAGGTGGAGAAAGAGATGTGCATTTTGTGGCATGACCAATATGTGGGCTTGTTTTAGTTGACTGTATATTTGCTTCAAGGTTTGGGTTTCTGCCTGATCCCCACTTTCTGTTTCAGATTGGGAGGGAGAATATCAATAGTGATGCAAAAAAGAGTCATTGAAATGGTTTTTTTTAATACATTAAAAAAAGCATGGGCAAATAGGGTAGTTTAGAAAATAACTGAATTAATTACATATTTTTTTAAAAAAGCAAATCCATAGAGATTCATGGTTTCATATAAAATCCTTTTTGAGGGTTTAGCTGTGTATATAAAAATAGTCTTTTTTATTTACATTCAGAAAAAAGATTTAAAAAGTCAGATTTTAAATTAAAAAGAAAAAGAAGAATCCACTCTTGCCTTTAGCCTATGATCCTATTGCACTACTAAGATTTCCACTCTTATCTCTCCTTCTAAATTCTACTTAGAACTCTGCTCATATTGTTGTCCCTATCTCTTGCCAAACTTGTCTGCAGAATTTGTTATACTAAGGGAGCTTTTGAAATAATCATTGGTATGGCCTCAAGTTTTATGTTAAAATGTTTTATTCTATTATTCCTCTAACCATTAAAATGTCAAGGAAATTCAAATGTTTCAATGGAAAATAAAAATATATGGCACATCAAGATGTGAAATTTGCAAAGGACTTTCTATACCCTACCTCATTTGATCCTCATTCTGGGAGGTAGACACTAATCTCCCCATTTTACAGATGATAGAAATACTGGAGTTGAGAGAGATAAATGCCCACGGTCACATGGCTACCAAGTACCCAAGAAAAGTTTTGAACCAGCCTTCTTTCCACTTATGCTTTCTAACTTCTGGATAAACCACATCAGTGAGCAAGACAATAAAAAATATTCCTTAGTTACAAAATATTGACTCAAAGTCTTGTAGATAACCTACACTCTTGATGATTTACATTTGTAAATTATAAATGCTTTAAAAAAATCCTTATCTTCTGTCTTAGTATCAATTCTAAAACAGAAGATCAGCAAGGACTAGGCAATTGTAGTTAAATGGTTTGTTCAGGATCACACAGATAGGTACTGTCTGAGGCCAAATTTGAACCCAGGTCTTCCTGACTCCTAGACTTGCACTCTGTGTACTGTGCTTCCTAGTTGCTTCTAAAACCTCTTTCTTAAAGAGTTGGAAGGTGCCTGAGCATGGCAAACATTTACCAACTTTACAAAAAGAAAGAAAGAAAGAAAGAAAAGAAAAAGAAAGGAAGAAAGAAAGAAAGAAAGAGAAAGAAAGAAAGAAAAAAAGGAAAAAAGAAAGAGAAAGAAGAAAGGAAGAAAGAAAGAAAAGAAGGAAGAAAGAAAGAAAGGAAGGAAGGAAGAGGAAATTGACTCTATCCTAAGGGAGAGAAAATAGCTGTTTAAGAGCATGGGAATCATTCCTGAGTCAATTGCTTGTGGATAATTATGGATAGGATCAAAATCAACACTAAATTAAAAGAAATGATAATGATGAGTAGACAGTGCATGCTGTTACAATAGTTCCAACATAAACAAATCAAATAAGCTATTAACACTGAACCCTTTATATCCCCATGCCTCATTATGTATGGCATGTTGGATTTTCAAAGACCAGTAGAGAACACATTCCAGCAGCTGAAAAGGCTTCAAATATGAGCCCAATGAAATATATCTGGCATCTAAGGACCAACCTAGCTAAGCTTGGATAAACCTATCAGCGGTTTGGTCTGGGATGCTGAGTTTTTCAGCAGATTCTTGATGACTGTCTGCTAAGTCATAGAGGGAGTTTTGGTCTCTATTAGTGCCCAGTATATTACTTTGCACTAATATCAATATCATGTACTAAATTAATAGTATTAGATGTCAATAATTTTATTGAATGGAATAAAGGTATCAAGTGAGAGAGAAGAGTAGTAGTAGTTGGTTTTTCTCTGCTTAATAGTTGCTTTTTGTCAACCGGATAGCAACAATAGATAGGTTTGTTGTCTTTCTGGGGCAGATATCCAAGACCTAATAGAGAACCTTTCGACACTTATCAAAACCAATGACAATAATCCCCTTTGGTCATTCCTGTGAGCATAAATTGCAGTACCAGGAGAAAACTAAAAAGTATTACTAATGATTGGTCTTGGGTAAGAAACAAAAAAAAAGGGGGGGGGCATAGGTTGTATTTTCCTTACTGTTTCCTATTGAAGGGAAGGGATTCAGAAGAGAAGAATTCAGAAAATGGAAAGCTGGCTCAAAAGGTGGTGGCCTAGAATGAGATTTGAATTTTTTACATGATATAAAGTTGACAGTTTCTTGGCTCAGTGGAACATACCTAATAAAGGATATATATGCCAGATGTCTTACAAATCTAAGCAAAAGTACTTTAAGCTAAAAAAAAAGATGGATTAAGAAGGATAAGACTGTGTGTATCTCCAAATGTTATATGAAGGAGCCTCAGAGAAGGAAAAAGAAGAGCAGCTGAGATACCCAGTAATACACAGGATACAAAATCCAAGAAAGGAGTCAGTTTTAAAACCTCTAGCCTCAAGTATCTATAAACAAATACCCAAAGTTTAGAAAACAAAGACCATCTACAGGTGACAAAGCAAGCACCTTATATGTACCAAGAATTGGTGGAATAAAACTAACAGTTGGATCATGGGTCTCAATGAGTATAATTTATTTAAAAGAAACATACCTAAAAGGTGGGGAGAGAGATAGGTATTATTGTATATTAAGAAAGTATTTACATTAGAGGAAATCCAGGAGCAGAGGAAGAAAGCATGATAGAAAGTATTTGAGTAAAGGCCAAAGGAAAGAGAGAGACACAACATAGTAGAGCTTGGAAACTCTCTCTCTCTCTCTCTCTCTCTCTCTCTCTCTCTCT
>NC_058132.1:360311019-360327555 GCF_016433145.1 Gracilinanus agilis
TCTCTGTCTCTGTCTCTGTCTGTCTCTCCTCTCCTCTCCTCTCCTCTCCTCTCCTCTCCTCTCCTCTCCTCTCCTCTCCTCTCCTCTCCTCTCCTCTCCTCTCCTCTCTTAGAATCAATACTAAGTATTGGTTCCAAAACAGAAGAGCAGTAAAGGCTAGGCAATTGGGTTAAGTGACTTGCCCAGAGTCACACAGCTAGAAAGTGTCTGAGGCTACATTGGAACCCAGGCCTCCCATCTCCACACTTGACTATCTGTTGAGCTTCCTCATTTAAGGTTTTCTTGGCAAAGATAGTGGAGGGGTTTGCTGTTTCTTTCTCCAGCTCATTTTATAGTTGAGGAAATCAAGGCAAACAAAGTTATGACTTGCCCAGGGTCATACAGCTAGTAAGTGTCTAAGGCTGGATTTGAGCTCAAGAAGGTCAGTCTTTCTGACTATGCACTCTGTCTACTGTACCAACTACTCCCATTCCCTCATTTTATAATTAGGAAAAACTAAAGCTGAAGTGGTTTGCTCAGGATCATAATCCTATTAAATGTCTGAAGGATTGAAACCCAGGCCTTCATTTTTTTCAGTCCATCCATCTATCCACTATACCACCTGCCTATTCCTTTCTCCAGGTCACTTCCGTGCATCTTAAAGAGGCATCTTAGTAGGATTTTTTAGAGGAATACAACGCAGCAAATAATTATTAAGCACTTATTGTTTAAAGCCATTGTGTAGGGAGAGAGACACAAAGACACCAGGAAAGGCAACCTGGAGGAGTGACATTTCAATAGGACTTTAAAAAAAGATGTGGAAATTTACTAAGCAAAGTGAGAGTAGGAGAACATTGTAGCCATTGCCTGAGTAAAGACAATGGAGGGAAATAATTTGATAAAGACCCTCTTCCCCGTGTCCCTGGACAAGTCACTTTACCTTGCTCGCCTCAGTTCCCTCATCTATAAAAATGAACTGCAGAAGGAAATGGCAAAGCATTTTGCCAAGAAAATCACTAATGGGGGTCACTAAAAATTGGACACATTGAATACAACTAAACAACAATTTGACAAATGTCACATTTTACCATCTGATACCTTCCTAACACTATTTGTCCAACTCTTGAAGAACTGATTATCTTGGAAAATTCACATAACCAGAGAAATTTAGAACAGAAAAAGACATTTTATATCATCCATTTTAACTTGCTCTTTTACAGAAGATAAACCCAAGACCAAGAAAGGACAAATGATTTGGCTGGATTTATGGCAACTTGATTGTATAGTAGTGGGTGGGAAGCTAGATTTAAAAGTCAGGAAGACCCAAATTCAAATCCTTCCCCAAATATTTCCTAGCTGTATGACTGGGAGAAGTCGTTTAACCTCCGTTTCAGTTTATTCATCTGTAAGACCAATAAGATATAGTTCAAAATCCTCACTTTTCAGGTGAGAAAACTGAGGGGCAGCCAGAGAAGTTAAATCATTACCCCAAGTTTGCACAGCTACTTAGAGAACTAAAACTGGAGCCCAACTTTCCCAACCCTAGACATGTTCTTTCCCCTGTAGAAGAAAGTCTTGGGAACAAGGATAGGAGGAAAGGAGAAAGTTGGAAAAAGGAAAGAGAGAAGACTTACTAATAAATAAACCTGGGAGTTGGCATGAGGCAGGGCCCCAGCCCCTGGAGTTTAGCAGAAGTCAATCAATCAACAAACATTTATTAAACATCTATAATGTCCCAGGCATGGTCCTAGCATAAAAAATAAATTAATTAAGCAACTTCAGTTCAGATTCACTATTTTATGCCTCTTTATAACTCTATATCCTTGGGGTATAATCCTATTTTATAATCAGTATCTTAGCGGAATATAAGGAATAATTCCAATTATGAATTGATTGAATAATTGTGTATTAGAATCAGTAATCAATAGTCATGTTTTGAGTAAAATAAAGAAAATCTTCTGAAATGCCTTGGCCAGATGCCAAGGCTAGCCATATGCACAAGTCTAGCATCCTAGAATGTTCCCAGTCATCACACTATCTCAGTTGCCTTGGAACCTACAAGAATGATCTTAGTTTATTTTAGTTTACCATGTCCAGAATGGATGATTAAATGGATCTTCTATATGATGTGAAGTTTTGGTTTTAAAAGATTACTCTATTACAAAAATGAATAAAGTTGAAATAGGATTTGAGCGTTAATATATGTATAACCTGGTGAAATTGCTGGTTAACTTCAGGAGGGGAGAGGAGAGAGGGGAGGGAGACAAGAAGAATCATGGAATCATGGGGAAAAATAAAATAAAAAATAATTTAAAAAGAAATGATAATGTGTAAAGAAAAATGGACTTTTTCTCATCTTCCCTTCTCAGAAGAGATATTCAGAAGCTCACTCCTCTTTTTTTTTTTTTAACCTTTATCTTCCCTCTTGGAGTCAATACTGTGTATTGGCTCCAAGGCAGAAGAGTGGTAAGGGTAGGCAATGGGGGTCAAGTGACTTTCCCAGGGTCACACAGCTGGGAAGTGTTTGAGGCCAGATTTGAACCTTGGACCTCCTGTCTCTAGGCCTGGCTCTCAATTCACTGAGCCACCCAGCTGCCCCCTCACTCTTCTTCTTCTTTTTTTTTTTTAAACCCTTGTACTTCAGTGTATTGTCTCATAGGTGGAAGATTGGTAAGGGTGGGCAATGGGGGTCAAGTGACTTGCCCAGGGTCACACAGCTGGGAAGTGTCTGAGGCCGGGTTTGAACCTAGGACCTCCTGTCTCTAGGCCTGACTCTCACTCCACTGAGCTACCCAGCTGCCCCCGCCCTCACTCTTCTTTTTAAAGGGGATTTTGTGTCATGACCCATAAGCTCTGTTTCTTTTGACCAGATTGGGATGGGCCTGGACCCTGACATTCTGTAATTTATAGCCTTCTACAGTTAATGTCAGTATAGCTCAGATACTTGTTTCCCAGTATTTATTTTTGGTTTTTATGCTAAGGCTGAAGATAAAAAACAAAAAACTCCAACAAAACCAGAACAAAACAAATGTCATAGTTTCTGCCTTCAAGGACCTTCTCTATGTGAAAAAGGAAAATAGAACATAGATTCCTCACTCCATGAGCAGGCCTCAGGAGGAACCCTGTGGCAGTGTCAGTCACTTAGCAGTACTGGGCGCTGTGGATAGACCGTGGACTACGTCCTCCTCTCGTCCTCAAAGTTTTCTAAAAGGAATAAATCAGGTTTATTTTAAGGGTTTCAGAGTAGGCTTGCTATGACTTCAAGGCTCCTCCAAGATTTGCTTCCCCCCTCCAAATAAATCTCCTTGCTTGTTTGATGATGTCTGAAATTCTTTCAACTAGGGAAAAAGGCTTTCATTCTTCAATTAGAGATAAAAGGCTTAAAACACAAATACATGGTTGAGCGAGAATGAGTTTCAGTTAAAGTGTCGTTGGTCAATTAATCATCAAGTGTAAATGACTGGTTATCAGACTACTAAATTTTAATAGGATATAAGGGGTGACGCTATTAGGGGGGCAGGCGAGAGGAAGCCCAGGAACATTTCACGAGCTTTCATATTTGTGATCTTTCCAGCTGACCTTTGGTTGGGCTAGAACCCCACTTCGAGGTGTTTTATTGATCAGCCACAAAAAAGAGCATTCTGCTCCCTATAATTTTTTTTAAACCCTTACCTTCTGTCTTAGAATATATACTCTGTATTGGTTCCAAGGCAGAAGAGCAGTAAGGGTTAAGCAATGGGGGTTGTGTCTGAGGTCATATTTGAACCCAGGACCTACCATCTTCATCCTATCCTTGCTCTCTATCCACTGAGCCACCTAGTTGCCCCTTCCCATAAATTTTAAATTTTTTAAATCCTTACCTTCCACATTAGAATCAATATTGTGTATTAGTTCCAAGACAAAAGGGCAATAAGTCCTAGGTAATGAGAGTTAAGTGTCTGAGGCCAGATTTGAAACCAGGATCTTTCATCTCTAGACCTGGCTCTCTATCCACTGAGTCACCCAGCTGCCTCCAAATTCTGATCTCTTATTTTTTATTTATTTACTAATTCATTCATTCATTCATTCATTTGTTTATTCATTCATTCATCCATTTGTTTTTTTTTTTTAACCCTTACCTTCTGTCATAGAGTCAATACTATGTATTGGCTCTAAGGCAGAAGAGTGGTAAAGGCTAAGCAATGGGGGTCAAGTGACTTGCCCAAGGTGACACAGCTAGGAAGTGTCTGAGGCCAGATTTGAACCTAGGACCTCCTATCTCTAGGCCTGGCTTTCAGTCCACTGAGCCACCCAGCTGCCCCTAAATTCTGATCTTTTATTAAAAGCTTTTCTTATATAAAAGAACAGGCTCTTTTTCAGGAGATTTGTTAATGGAGGTGTCACTCACTATTCAGTATTGTAATTTTCTAAATTTACCAGCCTAGAGTATGCCTCTAGATTTGGTTTCAATTATAAGGGATGAAACAATATTAAAAGAGCCTAAATCTTGAGAGATATTGAAATTGTAAATTAACTACTCATTCAGATTCCCTCTCTCTGTCTCTGTCTCTGTCTCTCCCTCCCCTTCTCTATCTTTTTCTTTCTCCTTCCATCTCTCATTCCCTTTCTATCTCTCTGTCTGTCTGTCTGTCTGTCTGTCTGTCTGTCTCTCTCCCTCCCTCTCTCTCTCTGTCTTTCTCCTTCCCTCTCTCCCTCCCTCTCTGACTCTGTCTTTCTCCTTCCCTCTCTCCCTCCCTCTCTGTCTCTGTCTTTCTGTCTCTGTCTCTCCCTCCCTCTCTGTCTCTCTCTGTCCTCCCTCCCTCTTTCTTGGCTTTCTCTCCTATCTCTCTTGTTCTCATTTTCTACTCTCCCTGTTTATTTCCCTCCCATTCTCCCTCCCCCTTTTCTTTCTGTCTTTCTCTATTTCAGTCTGTGTCTGTTTATCTCTGTCTTTCTCAGTCACTCTGTCATCTGTCTGTCTCTCTCCTAGCAGTAATCAAAGGGACCATCAATCAAAAGGCAGTCATCCCACCAAGGATATGAAAGATTCCCTCTATCTTAATAGCCCCTGGCTCTAATTCCAGATCCCTTCTTTAATAACACACATATTTCATTTCCGAATCAGACAATCATAGATCTCACTTGCTCAAAATGTCTAGTGTCTCAGAAAACATACACAGCAGGCACCATGTCAAGTGTATTCTTTCATTTGTTTTTAAAGTTCAAAAGAAATTTAGACAACCACGGCTGGGCATCTACTTCAAATTTATCTCTGTCTCAGAAAGACAAATGTTATTATGTTTTTTTGCAAGAGGCAATTTTGCTCAAAACAGGAGGGCATCCTTTCAGAAGGTGCTCTTTCGAATCTAGTCACCCACTAAATAAACAGCCACCAGCACTGACTTCTTCAAATATGAACTGATTTAGTTAATATCTTCTTTTCCTGATTCTGGAAGAACCTGTAGTTCCTGTCATCTGTAGCATCCTTCAAGGCTCGGCTCAACTGCCAGCTCCTTCATACGAACTCTCCTGATTCTCTACCCTGCTACCTACCAAGTTGGTGCTCTTCTATTGCCACAGCCCTGAGCAGATGACTTTATAAATACATTTGTCACTTAAATCTCCTCCTAATCTGCTCCCAAGCTTTCTTTCTAGCCTTTTTTATATATTATTCCTCTAGAACAGTGGTTCCCAAACTTTTTTGGCCTACCACCCCCTTTCCAGAAAAAATATTACTTAGCCCCCTGGAAATTAATTTTTTAAAAATTTTAATAGCAATTAATAGGAAAGATAAATGCACCTGTGGCCATCACTGCTTCCCCTGGAGAGCTGCAGCACCCACCAGGGGGCGGTGGTACCCACTTTGGGAATCACTGCTCTAGAGAGTGTAAGCACCCAACCTCTTGAATATCCCCACTCTAGGGCTCCTTGTGGTGCTACACTTGCCTGAACAATCTCAGTGGAATCTCGGTGCTTAGTGGCGAAAGATTTAGTATTTTGAGATGGTGCAGAAATTATAGAAAAGGGAAAGGAATAAGCATTTATGCTTATTTATTATTTATTATAATAATTATTATTACAACTACAATTATTTATTATTTATATTGATTGTGTACTAGGCCCCTCCTGACTCATTGCTTTGTCATGGTGGAGGGGCTTGTTGAAAAGAAACTATGAGCCAAGCCATGCACAGTTACCCAAGATGGACAGCTCACAGTGGAGAATAAAGAAGACAAAAGGTGATGCTCCAGAGAAGGAAATGGCAAACCACTCCAGTATCTTTGCCGAGAAAACCTTGTGCACAGTGTTACTTGGACAGACTCTGAGAGATGGAGAAGGACAGAAGGGCCTGGTGTGCTATGGTCCATGGGGTCACAACAAGTCAGACATGACTGAACAACAAATGTCTTGGACACTGTCGAAAGCAGTTTTTGCAAATATCTCATTTTCTCCTCACAAAAACCCATTTCCCCCATTTTACAGATGAGGAAATGGAACAAATAGAAGATAAAGTGAGTCGTCCAGGTCCCACAACTGGTAAAGTAATATTTAAATTCTGTTCTTCCTGACTGGACACAGCATTTTATCTACTACATCACCAGCTGCCTCTACTTGGGGGAGGGATTGCCTAAAAGGAAACTGTCCACTGAGGAAGCAAGATTAGCCCCCCTCGGTAGCTCCTAGAAGAAGTGACTCTGCCCATTCTCTCTTCTTTTTTTTCCCCCCGTGTGCCTAGGAATTCACCCTCTAATATGTCTTCTGATGAGGGGTAGAATAAAGGAAACATCCTCCACTTATAGGAGTTATGGTGGCTTTGACCATAACTTGCTGCCTTGGTGAGCCTAAACGTGGACCTTGAGCCCCTGCTTGCTTCCTCTACTTTATACCTTTTTCTCCCTAAGCATAGGTGCCCAGTCCTCAATCCTGAGCCCTTTTTTGGAGGGGCTGCCTCAGAGACTCTTGAGTCCCTCTAGGAAATGTCCCCTACAAGTTACTCTTCTTGGAGAAGACAATTGCTATGAGGAGGCCATTCCCTAAGCTGGTTTGTCAGAAGGCATGGACCGCTCAGACCTGAGGAAGAAAATCAGAGTCAGCTTTAGCAGTAATTAAGTCACACTTGGTCAGGGACTCATAATCTGGGATCCGTGAAGTTGTTTATTTTCAATATTTTGATTACTATTTAAAAATAATTTTGATTTCCTTTGTAATCCCATGTATTTTATCTTATGTGTCCAACAACATTATTCTGAGAAGGGATCCTTGGGCTTTGCCAGACTGCCAAAGACATGACAAAGATTAAGAACATTTGGATTAGAAAATTTGATTCAGAAGGTTATAAATATAAAAAGTTAGGGGAGGGATGGCCAACAATTAGTGAGAAAAGTAGAAAATTGTACCTATCTGTTTAGATTTCTAAAATTCTTGTTCTAATTTTGTATTCCATTTCCAGGTAGAATTTAGAAATTCTGCTTTAACTTTATTCTTCATTGTTTTAGCAAAAAAGTTCCTTTTTATTAAAAAAAGAGAGAGAAAGATGAATTGACATTTCACCTTTATCTCTATAATAAATGTATTGTTGAAGGCCGTGTGGGTCAGAAGAGGGCAAGCTCCCTCATGTCCTACCAAGCTACTGAGGCTTCAAATGCAGTGATCAGTCTGCTAAGTTCTGAGGTGGTTGGATGACAAATTCTTCAGCCACCCTTAAAGTCAGAGGAGGCTTGTATTCTGCTCTTGGTGAAGGGAGGTACCTATAGTGACAGAATCATAGCTCCATTCATTATCGAACTATTCTTTTTATCAACATCAAAAGATAATGAAACATGAGGATTATATAAAAATGAGTAGAGGAAAAAGTACAAAGGCTATTTCTTGGTTTTTGTTCAAAGAAATAATTGTGATTCAAATACTTCAGAGTTATCTGTATCTGACAGCAAAAACAAAGTAGGGCTTCACTGTCCACCTGGACAGGAAAAAAGATTCAGTGGAAATATAATGCCTGTTATAAATGGAATCCTCATTTGGCCTGGATCAAAGGAGAGTCTGCCAAGACCAGTGTGGCATTTGTGGAGATATTTTGTGGAATAAAATCACAAAGCTAGCAAAACTTCCATGACATTTGAATACAAAACATTCAAAAATAAAAAATAAGCCAATCAATTTTGACACAGAAATCTCTTGCCAAAGGATTTCTTTTCAAATATGTTTCATAGTTGAAAATAACATGTGGAGGCTTCATATTTAATTGCTGCCAGCAAGAAACCATTTTGACAAAAATAAAATCAAAGAAAAGAAATGGGTTAATATTTGGCCCTGTTCCATGTGTTATAGTCATGTCCTTTATTTCAAAGATAGAAAAATGAGTGAACAGTCATTAATATATAGGCTTTTTCTACTTGCACATCTTTTATATATTCCTGGATCTATATTTAAATCCACTTAATGTTGTGTCTCATTTGTGGATTTGTGCCTTGTTTTGGTGATAAAAAATAACTCTTGAAAGATTAAAAATTTTGTATTGCTTGTTGCAAAATTGAATAAATAAATATTATGTGTAAAGCTTTTTAGACTCTAGAACAGAATCTCTATTCATTACACTGTACTATCTTGCTTCTGGTACATACTGCCATGTGACCATGGATAAATTATTTAAATTTTCAGTGTAACAGTCAACTCTTAAGATTATTGTTTTCTTTTGATCATCAATTGGTGTTTTTTAAAATTATATATTCCCCAATTATATGTAGATTTAAAAAAATAGTTTTGTGAACTGTTTTCTCCCTCCCCTATCCTCTATCCATTCCCCCAAACAGCAGGTAATATGACATAGTTTATACATGTACTATCATGAAATACATATTTCCATGTTTACCATACTGTGAAAGAAGACACGTATTGCTTATACAAGAAAAAACTCATGAAGAAAATTAGATGAAAAATGGGGTGCTTCAATCTGCATTCAGATTCCATCAATTCCTTCAATGGTGGTGGATAGTCTTTTTTGTCATGAGTCCCTTGGAGCTATCTTGGATCCTTTCATTGCTGGATAATAGTGTCATTCATAGTCGGATCATCCTACATTATTGCTGTTACTGTGCTCAATGTTCCCCTAGTTTGGCTCACTTCTCTTTGCATCAGTTCATATTAAGTCTTTCCAACTTTCTCTGAAATTATCCTGTTCAATAGTATTCCATTATAATCATAGGTCACACCTTGTTCAGGCATTCCATGATTGATGGACATCTCTTCAGTTTCCAGTTCTTTGCTACCAAAAAAAGAGTTATAATAAATATTTTTATACAGATATGCCATTTCCCCCTAAATTTCATCTCTTTGGGTTACAGACATAGGAGTGGTATTGCTGAGCCAAAGGGAACACTTGAAGATTATAAGTATATTTTACTTTATTTCTTTTTAAGTTTATTTTTTATTTTTTAAAAATATTTTCCCCTGGTTATGTGATTCATTTTCTCTTCCTCCCCTCTTCCCTCCCCACTCCCAGAGCCAACAAGCAATTCCATGTGGTTACATGTTCTTGATACCTATTTCCATATTATTCATTTTTGCAATAGAACAAGATTATAAGTTTAAAAGAATTGTTAATTTGCATTGAGGAAGATGGTTTTCTATACAGTGGGAGTTCCCCAAATCAATGAAATAACTGGCCATAGATAAAATCATATCTAGGAGAAAACTTTCTAGAAGGGTCATTTAGTGTAACCACTTCAGTTTATAGATGAGGAAAATGAATTCCATGAAGATTAATTGACTTGCTCATTGTCATACAGGTAACTTGCAGAACGAGGATTGGAACTGACTCCAAGTTCTGTACTCTTTCATAGTTTTAGACATCTATGGCAACAAATTTAATTATTTTATTTACAGTTTGGCATGGGAAACACCTCATAGCTCTATGATTCCAATTCAAGCAGTCCTAAAAAGAAAGACTCAAATGAATCACAAATAAAGCAGGTCAGCTCCGAAACATAGATATTGAATCTTGTATGCATTTTAAAGGTAGGCTATGTGTAATAGAGATTCCCAGTTTCATTTTTTCCTACTTTACATATGGAAATGTTCATTTTATTTAGTGTTTGTAAAGTGCAGAATTAAAAAAAATCATCTGATTCTAGAATTATTTCAGTGCTCTTTGAGAGGAAATTCACTCTTCTCTTTCCTCAAATCAGTTCTTTTTGAACACTTGGACACAGTAGCACACATCTTTCAGAGGTCCATAGTTACGTATCAATAGATGCTTCTAGATTCCCCAAGTATTTATGACTATTTTTGACTTCAGACAGGCACAAAGTGAACAATTTCAGTGTTTATATCCTATAAAACAGAAACCCAGCTGCCATGGCATTTTTTATTTTCTATCTTGTACTGTCTGAATCCTGAGTAGGGACATATTGGCTACCAACATAACCTCGCTAATTGAATCACATTCCAGTGTGAATCACCAAAGGCCATTTCAATTAGGCTGTCCTGCCAGCTAATTTTAGCATAATTAGTTACTTGCAATAGTGCAGTACCTGTCTAGATATTAGCTTTGGCCCCACTTCTGTTTCCTAACATATTGCCACTAGCAAATTTGCTGAAATAAGCTTCTATATAAATGCATTACTTTTTTGCTCTTTTCCCTTTCCCTCTTACCCCAGTGGGAGGGATCAGGTAATTTAACTCAAGTTTGGTGGGAGTAGCTTTGCAAGGCTATCCAGTCATCAGTGGGATCTGATCAAAATAATTGCTAGCTGTGAACCAAAAGAGGTCTTATTTCTTTAATCATTTGTCCTGCATCAGTCAGCCTATGTGGTTCAGAAAGTCACTAGCTTCAGAGTGACAAGTTCAGGTTGTGAAGGGGCTTTCCAACTTGGAAAAGACACTCAGAGCTAAGGCCTTTAACCTGCTTTCCCTATTTATAGGAGCCAAGTAGCAATTTGCTTCAGAGTAAAAGCTAACTTCATGGCTGTTTGCAAAGTAAAAGGGTAATTAGATTCCTTGGTTAGAAAGGGCAACTCAGAATTTTTTTTTCTTTTCTTCTTTACATTATATTACATTACAGGAATACTTCCTTTTTAAAATGATGTCTTTCTTGGAAGAACTCAAAGTCTTTCATCAGTGTCATTATCTTATTCATCCTTGAAATGACCTTCCCATTTTTATCAACGCTCTATTTAAGATTGAGAGATAGCCTCAATTCAAGATTGACCTGTGGGTCAGGAGAATCGGCTCCAAGACCTGCCTTTGACACCTATAATCAACAAGTCACATCACCTCTCAGGAAACTTCCTAATTCTACTTTGCAGACTACATCAGCAGAAGGAATTTTTTAAAAATTAGCAATGTAGAAACTGAAACTTTAATTGACTTGTTGAAAGTCACCGGGATAGAGTTTCTAATCTAACCTCCACACAGCTGCAAAACTGTGCTACGTCCTTGTTCAAGAAGCTGTAGGGCCTCCCTAATGAGGATATGGTAAAATAAAAACTCCTTTATTTGGCGTTTAAAGACCTTCTCAATCTGGCTCCAGCCTACCTTATAGCTTATTGCACATTCATGTGATAATGGAATCGCATCATTTACCTATTTAACTTAAATGATCTGAGTTGGGCAAAAAGACACAAACAACAACAACAACAACAATGCAACGCAACACAAGCAATTCAAGCTACCATTCCATTAAACAAGCACAAACCCAATAATTATCTTGAGAAAGGAACTATGAATCTTCTGTTCCCCCAATAAATCTCAGTACCTTTGAGTTTTTTATAGCTGAGCATTTTTCCAAGCTCTATGTGATTCTAGAATTTCTTCTTCAGCACAACCACAACCCATTCATTCTGTTGCTTAAGTCAATAGCACCAATGAAAGAACAATTTTATTTTTTTTATTAAATTTTTTTAATATTTCCCCATATTTACATGTTTCATGTTCTTTCCCTCTCCCCAAGCCCCCCTGTACCCTCTTAGCTGACGCACAATTCCACTGGGTTTTACATGTATCATTGATTAAGACCTAATTCTATATTTTTGATATTTGGACTAGAGTTATCATTTAGTGTCTACATCCCCAATAATATCCCCATCAGCTCATGTGTTCAAGCAGTTGTTTTTCTTCCGTGTTTCTCCTCCCACAGTTCTTCCTCTGAATATGGCTAGTTTTGAAAGAACAATTTTAGATGACCCATAATTCCTGGTCAGGTAAAAGGTTCATTAGGGGAGTTGTTGAGAAGATTCTGGAGGCTCCAGGTTAAAATTGAAAATAAATAAAATGAAAAGATACTCACTTCCTCCTCTGTCCACCATTCTGAAATGTGGGCATGTCCAAAGCACATTTCTCTTTCTCCCAGGTAGACTTTGTTCCATAGTCATTGCCTTTGTTCCACTGAGTATTTACAGGAGGAAACAATGGAGATGACAACAAGACTCACTAGAATCTATTTCTGGTACCACTCTGCCAATATAAAACAGCTTGCTTTAGCAAGTTTTAGCAATATAGAATAATTTTTAGGTAAAACTGTGGATAAAGTGTGTAATAAGGGAATATGGGGATAAGGCAGGTAGAGTGATAAGGTAGTTGTCATAAGGGACTAAAGGCAGGTAAGGTTGTAATAGGGGATAAGGCACAGGGGTTTGTAGATCTCTAAGACAGAAAGTGGGAAAGGAGGGTACAATGATGGAGGTAATAAATTGTGGTGGTAGGAGGTATAAGGAATGACTGATATTAGAGAATATAAGCACTGAGGTACAAGAGTTGCAAGGGAGACACAGACTGGGTACACAGGTTTGAGACAGAGGACACTGAAGGGAAACAGACTGAGCCCTCCAGGTAGGAAGGGCACTTCTACAGACAAAGGTTAGGGCCAGTCAGAAATGGCTTGAAACTGACTAGAGGGCTTTCTAGTCAGTTTCTCAGGTTCACAAAGGAAGAGTCCAGAGGAAGTAAAGGGATTTCCAATTCCTCCAAAATGGACACCTCCAACTCCCCTCAGGACCCAGAGAGAATACTATTTTTTTCTCCCCTTCTTCCTCTTTTATCAATCAACTGATGATTTAGCCAAAGGTTTGATTAAGTGAACAACAGGGTTTATTGAGTTTCAGGGTTGATTGTAAAGGACAGAGGGATACAAGGTATCTCTAACAGCCACCTAGGGAAAGCTTCAGGTTGGGGAGGGACACAAGAATGTGAGACTGAGAAGGACCTGCCTAACTCATTCCCGGGAGGTTTTTGTTGCCTAAAGGGTTAGGAAAGTTGCATATAATGATTCCCGAGATAATTTGTATCAAAGGTAAGCCCTACTTGACTATGTGGAAACTAAATCTACAAAGTTTGAAAGTTATCACCCAGATCCACCCTCCTTCCAAAAACCCACAGAAATTCAGGAAGAGAAAATGATTGGGATAGGGAAGGTCAGGGAGATCCAAAGGAAGTAGCTAAGCTAACAAATCTTAAGAGAAAAGCTGCAGAATAAAGGCCAGGTTTACAGTCCAAAGACAGAGTTCAGTTGACCCTCATATTCTCATCGAGTCTCCAGGATCAACTGCCTCTCCTCAGGCTTCTAAACCCTTTACAACTGTCAGAAATTCTGCAGTAAGTCTTTGCAGGTTTAATATGCACCCTTTTGCACAACAAGTGCCAGGCCTAGAGTCAAGAAAACCCAAGTGCAAATCCAGCCCATAACACTAGTTGTGTGATCTTGGGCAAGTTATTTAACCCTATTTGCTCTCATTTCTTCGTCTATAAAATGTACTGGAAAAAGAAATGGTAAACCACTCTAGTATCTTTGCCAAGACAGTTCCAAATGGTGGTCACAAATGGGGACACAACTGTAATGACCCACAATAACAAATTAACCTGAAGGTAGAAAACCCCCAAGTCCGGTTCAATTCAGCTTTGAGGAGATTTTATCCATGCAAATCAATAAATAAATCAAAACCATAAGATTCCCTTGAATTTTTAACTCAGGAACTCGCTTTTATTTGGGATTAGAGGATGGGGAGAAACAAATTACTTACACCTCACAGTCAGATAGGGGAGATTCATCATCTGTCTCTTCATTTCTATGTAACAAGACCCATTCCAAGGTTCTTTCTCTTGTTGCTCCCACATCCACAATTAAGGGCATATATGCTAATATCAAAGAAGCTATGATTCATCATAATTTTATAATGAGAGAAAAGAAGCTTTAAAGGCACCACAAAACTGGAAATTATGGACAACTTAAAGAATAGAAAACTATTCAAGCAAATGCTTGCTGGCTGTTGGTAAAGGGAGAAGATGGAAGAGAGTCAAAGCACTTTATTGGATTTTCAAAGATCTCAGTTTCAGTCCATTTCAGTCTCACCTCCTTCTCAAGGGATTGAATATGCAGTGACACCAAGCGAGAAAGCTCAAGCTATTTCAAAACAGTCCAGTTAGACTCCATTTAAAATGACTGTTCCAATGCCAAGACTCTCCTTCCTGAGATGAACAGTCTCGCCCCTCTCAGAGAGGGGAATTTATTACATGTTTCAGTTCAAAAATCCCCCCTGCCCCAACTTTTCATAGGTAGGCTCTGGAAACCTCATTGTCTAAAGGCTGGTCTCCCCAAAGCCATGGGACTTGCATCCCATTCTATAGCCTCCTAGTAAAGAAATAAGAAAAAAACTTGGTTAGCAAGATCACTCTCTAATGTAATTTTTGTGTGAAGTCTCTGCAACAGTACTTTCCCCTAGTAATCAGTTTTCCTGCCTTTACCTGTTTTTGTTTCAGCAAAAGTGCTTTTCTCTTGACACACAGCTGAGTGTTATAAACAAATAAAATTTACATTCAGTTGTTTCCATAGAAACTACCTCAGCTCCATGAGTTATCTGACACTTGAAGGAATGCAAGAGCATTTATTGAACACTTACTATGTGCCAGGCCCCATCCCTGGAGATATAAATACAAGTAAGACAATACCTGTCCTCAAGGATTTTATGTTCTCATGGGGGAAAAAAGAGCACATAAAGGGGAGCTGAAAGGAAGGGAAGTGGATGTTAGACCCGTAACAGTATAGTTTACAAATGGGCAGCAGCTAGGTTGTGGTGCAGCTTGATAGATTGCCAGCCTTGGAGTTCAAATCTAGTCTCAACTACTAGCTGTGTGATCCTGGAAAAATCACTTCAACTTGTTTGCCTCAGTTTCCTCATCTGTAAAATGAGCTGGAGAAGGAAATGGCAAACCACTCCAGTATCCTTTTCCCCAAAATACCCAAATGGAGTCACAAAGAGTCACACACAAGTGAACCACAACAACAACAGATGTCAAATGACAAAGAAGTGACATGGAGGTCTGACTTCAGCCATGATAATGTAATGGGATTTTTTTAAATTTCCATTTATTGCTCCTGCAACTGATTTTCATCTGACCAAAATCTGCCCCCAAATTTACTTAAAGCCTTTACCATTCCTTAGATAAGAAGCCAGAGGAAGAATCTCAGCTGCTTCTGATTCTTTGGCAACATGAAAACCTTCCTCCTCAATGAACCTATTGGTGAATCCTCAAAATGAAGTTTACTCTGCAACCTGACTTAGCTTACCTAGAGAGTATTTGACTAGATATGTTGATATATGAGATTATGACTGTGTAAACTTGTTCAACTTTTATGGCATTGAAGGAAGTATTGGGATTATGGATCTATATTTGCTTGAAGTTTTATGGCCTAAGAAAAATGTATAAGATTGCAATATGTAAAATATTTATTTCTCTGTCATTCTGAAGTCATTTTGCCTATAAGAAGTCTTGTCAGAATCCTAATGGGAATTCAAGTTCTCTCAGAGGTCTGAATCTATGTTTGAGCATACCTAAATTTTTACCTCTATAATTTGTTTTATGGTTCAGTAGTTTTTCAGTTGTGTCCAACTCTTTATGATCCTATTTTGGGTTTTCTTGGCTGAATTTTGGAAGTTGTTTTCCATTTCTTATTCCAGCTCATTTTTACCAATGAGGAAACTGGAGAAAACAGAATTAAGTGACTTGCCCAGGGTCACATAGCTAATAAGTGTCTGAGGTCAGATTCAAACTCAGGAGGAGGAGTCTTCCAAAATCTAGGACCAATATTCTATCCATTGTACAACCTAGCTGCCACTATAATTCCTGCTTTGTGGCAAATATATTTTGGCAGTAATTACCTGTCTATCACATGAACTCAGAGAGGAGATAGTTCTCCCATTACAATAAAGAGATAGCTCCTCCATCAGAGCCCAATATCTTAAGGATAAAGTGTCTATTACCTTCTTTTGAAGAGAAATAGTTCTTTTCCATTAAGAACCCTTTAAAGATCCTATACTGTACTTAATGGATATTTAAGATATTTTCCAGGCCAATTTTTACTTAACTATAGTTGTTAGAACCTACCCCCTACCATCTAGGTAAGATTAGCTCCAATCTTCATTCACTTTATATTTCTTCCAACATGGCTTATTTAATGTTTTCTCTATCTCTCCTTCCTTCCTTCTTTTCTTCTTCTTTCCTTCCTTCCTTCCTTCCTTCCTTCCTTCCTTCCTTCCTTCCTTCCTTCCTTCCTTCCTTCCTTCCTTCCTTCCTTCTTTCCTTCCTTCC